>NW_027223771.1:15537152-16054652 GCF_028538775.1 Myotis yumanensis | reverse complement strand
TGACATCAGGGCAGCCATTACCCTGAGTAAACCAGTAAGGCAAAAGTGAGAAGAAGGAATTAAAATTGAGATCACTTTTTTTTTAATGTCTTTTCTTTTTTTAAAAAAATATATTTTATTGATTTTTTACAGAGAGGAAGAAAGAGAGATAGAGAGTTAGAAACATCGATGAGAGAGAAACATCGATCAGCTGCCTCCTGCACACCCCCCACTGGGGATGTGCCCGCAACCCAGGTGCATGCCCTTAACCGGAATCGAACCTGGGACCCTTCAGTCTGCAGGCCGACGCTCTATCCACTGAGCCAAACTGGTTTTGGCGAGATCACTTTTAAAATAAAAATTGCTGAGGTCCCTGCTGCCACCATAGTGAGGACAGGGTGATAGCATGTTCTGGCTGGCAGGCAGGGGACATGGCCTCCAAGACCCCTCAGAGCTGTCCCTGGTGCAGGCAGTCTGCCAAGAGGAGAGGGACAAGTGCCAGGGAGGAAACACAGACAAGCCCTTGATTGTTGTCACAGTTTGTGCTCTCGTCACCCTTGGACACACACATACACACACAGCTCTAGACTCCTGACCCCTTGCTCAGGCCCGAGAGAAGCACAGCCCGTTCAGTTGCATCTGGTCCTCTTGGTTAGCTCAGTCCTGTGATGCTCACCAGGGCGGCTGCCTCAGGAAAGTCCCTAGAGCTGGGCCCCGTGACAGGCAAGGCTTCTCTGACTTTGGATTTCTACAACCAGGTCACTCGGGAGGCTGCATGGGGCTAGAAAGATAACCCTCGAGTTGGGAGTCAGTCACCCCCCAGTTCAAGCCTCACTGTGACTTCTAACTGGCTATGTTGCCTTGGGCCAGTGAGCCACTCCGTGAGGAGCTGAAGCCCAAACCAAGAGTGCCTTAGGATGTGACCTGTGAGATGCATTTTGGAACCACACTCATCCACTAGTTGAAGGCAAGCACAGGTGGGCGATAAATACACCTGTTTGGCAAAAACCAATGAGAGATTTGTAAGGGAATCAATGGGCTGCCTACCTACATGTATATATACATGTGTGTGTATGTGTGCATATGCAAACATGTAAACATATTCCCTCCTCTTCCTCTGGTTGGTTGATAAACATTTGGCTGGATGCTTCCTTCCCAAGATTTGTCTGACATTTTCTGATTTTCTCACTTTGCTGTTCTCCCCAGGGAGAGCCCCTGTGTTGCCACAGGTGACCCCACCCTCTCTGCAGGCAGACCTCAGCCCTGAGCTGTCACTTGGATATTTCCCACCCCCAGATCACACAGTTCCCAGGCCAGGGTAGAGGTGGGGCCCTGGAACTCAGCGTGATATGGTTTGGAATGACCCCTCAGCAACAGGAGCCCATGGTACTGCCCAGGGGCCCCCAACACCTGGGCTTGGTTGGCTACGTGAGTGAGACATTAGAGTTGGAAGCAGCTGAGGGAGTGATGGACAGGACATGGGAAAGAGAGCGGGAGACCCAACAAGGGCCTGGATGACAGCGACAGAGGTGATGAGAGGAGGAGCACAGAGGCTTTGGTGGGGGAGGATGGTGAATAGTTTGCTGAGCATTTTGTGTTGGAGGTGTCCTGGGACATCCAAGCTGGAAACAGATCTGGAGGTTCCCAGGAGAGGCTGGGGCTAGAGGTGTTTGAAGCATTCTGGGAAGATTGCAATGAAAGCTCTGGATGTGTGTGAGATTAACTGGGTCTGGAGGCAGGGGTGGGGGGTCATAGAGAATTAGGTGCACCCTGAAGTGACCCATGAAGAAGCTAGACCACAAAAAAAATGGTGTATCTAGTGTTGAGGCTGGGGGAGGGAGGTTCAAAAAGGAAGGTCACTGGGGTGAATGCCTAGAGGTGCCATGGGGCTGAGGATTTGCAGGAGGCAGACAGACCAGTTGATAAGCCCTTGCCAAGACCCAAGGAAAGGGTGTTGGGGGGACCTGTGATGAGAACAGTCAGCTAAAATGGGCAGGCAGATTGCATACCCATTCTCACATTCAGGGGAGCGATCACCTGTGGGAAGTGAAGAGAGGAGTGGTCCAGCCTGCACCATAGGCTTTTGGCTTCTGTGATTGACAGCTGGTGTGAGTGGATAAGGAGGGAGCCCAGAGAAGCCAGGGAGAGTGGAGGAATCCTGCAGGGAGGGCAGGGGGTCTAAAGGGAGCTGACATCAGACCTGAAGCTCAATAGCAGTCAGTGCCAGGGGACCAGGTGTGTCAGCCCTGCAGAGGAGGAGGGGGCTGCCTCCGTGGTGGAACACGGGAGAGAGCACACAGGAAGCTTTAAATGAGTGTTTGAGGGAGGAATTAAGCAGTGACAGAGAAAATGGCAAGTGTGAGCGCTGAAGACCTGTCCCAGAGGAGAGAGAATCATGGGACAGAGGCTGAGAGCTCCAAGAGGTGACAGGCCAGTGTCAGATTCTGCAAAAGTCAAAGGTGCAGGGGAGGAAGCCTGCAGGTGCTACGGCTCAGTTTGGCTCAAAGCATTGGGGAGGGCAGCTCAGCTGAGTGGGCAGCTCCCACAGCTGCAGGACCTCAGGAAAGAATGGGGAAGGAAGTGACAGGAGGCAACTTACAGGAGAGGTTTGGTGAGGAAGGAAGGGGACATACAGGTGGCAGCTGGACCGAACACCATTAGATTAGGTCAGGAGGGAATCTCTACCTGCCTTCCTCCCTGCCTCCTTCTCCTGACACTTCCTGGTTGAATGGCCTTGGAAAAATCCAATGGATCACTTTACACTGACCTCCTATTGTGATATAAATCTCCTATAAAAATGAGATTCAACTAATAGGAGTGTAAAATAAACGCTGTTGCATGGTAAACAGGAAACCTTGCTTTCCCAAGCTCTCACCTCCTGGCAAAGGGAGCTGGTGGATTCCAGGGGCCGGGGAGACTGGGGGGATGAGCAGGGACCCCGGAGACCCAACGCCCCAACAGTGCTGCCAGTGATGAGCGGTGAGGAAAACTATGACTCAATTCTACAACATCTCATTTTATTACAAACCCGTCCTTGTGTTCCAGAATCAATGGCTACTTAATACAAAATTCAAAGCACTCAGAAAATGGACCATGTTAACATTTCTTCCTCAGTACTTTAGCTCAAATGGAGAAAATCCTTATAGAACCCAAATCACCAGGTTTAGTACATCCCACAATGAGCACCTTTAGTACGCAAGAGGAAAAAAAATGTGTCAGGAACCCGGCCAAATAGACACAGCAGCAGGTGAGACTCCCAATGCAAACACATGACTCCCTATAGAACATTCATAGAGTGTCCGCACAACAAAGATACACAGAGATCAGACTCCCGATAAACATGAATGACTCCCTTTGGAATATAATCATGGAGTGTCCTCAAGATTGGTATACAGAGGTCAGACTCCTGATAAAATGAATGACTCCCTATGGGATGTAAACATAGGGTGGTCCAAAAAATGTGCACACAGTGAAAAGAAATAATAAAATCAACACCTGAAGGACAAGAATGACTGCCTTTTGAACGTAAATATAGGGTGCCCCCCCTCCAATGTACACACAGGTAAGAATCTGGAGACAAAAATTATTCCCAATGGAACAGAAAGTAGAATTCCAAAAAAATGTGCACACACTTTAACAGCTGATAACTCACTGAATTGTCACCCTTTTTGAAGTTTAACTGATTGGAAAAAATGGGTGAAGCCAAACTAAGATTTGAATGAAGAAAATTTCTCCACTAGGCTTTTTATGGGGATACATAAAAGATAAAGTTGACAATAGACAACAGATAATGGTTGAGGAATACAGGGCAGCTAAGTTAAGAGATATGTACAAACAACAAACAGAAGGAAAGAATCTTATTGTTTGTGCCTCCATCCCTTGCCTTAGTTCTGGTCCAGGCACTGCTGCCGAGGAAGCATTGGAATGGCAAACACCAAGAATCACTGCGTTCTGTTTGTTCACATGTTCTGTCAACAGTAGCCCCGATGCCTAGACTGTGGCCCTTTCTGTGCCAGACACCTCATCCTTTATGTGTCCCCAAAAGAAAGTCCAGAGGATACATCTTTGATCAAAGTTCAGTCTGGCTTCACCCATTACGTCAAATCTGTTAACAGTGAAATGGAGTGAAAATTGAGTTATCAGCTGTTGAAGTGTGTTTACATTTGGGGGGACACCCTGTAGTATATATATTTAGGGGACACCTCAAAGCACATATGTTTCACAAGTGTGAACACATGTATGTAATATATTACATTTGGTTCCTACCCTTGGAAGTCACTCAGAAATAATAAATCAAAGTGCCATCCTCAATGGGGGACACTGGGGCACTGCAGCCACTTTCCAAATCAGGCTGCACCTGCCTCTCGCACATGTTCCCCTCTGCACACTGTGGACACTTGCTGGGAGGGGGCGGGCAAGGCTTTTCACTGCCCCATCACCCAGGCTGGGCAGACCCAGTGTTGATAGAAAAGTGGCCCCAGGAGCCAGCTGGAAAGAAGCAAAGCCTGAGGCCACCTGCCTGGATGACCGCCCTGGCCTGAAGGATGTGGAAACCAGGCCTGGCTTGGCAAAGCTCTAGGTTAACAGTGAGCCTGACTCCAGGGTCCACCCAGGGCCTCCAGGTCTTTGTGGTTTGGCTGGTCTGGGCTTCTCCTGGGACCACCAGGCTTCTGGGAGAGGGAGTCAAGTTTCTGGATCAGGATGGCCCAGCCTTGAGAGAATGCATGCATGTGTGTATTTGTTCACCTGCGCATGCACACGCACATGCATATGCGCACACATGCTTTAATGGAGGTGAAGTAGCTAACATATGTCCTAAGGGGCATGCTCACATGGTGTCTGCCTCTGGAAAGGCAGTTTGTCATTGCCTTGTGAGCATCCCCAGGCCAAAGTGGATTTGTTGAAAAGATACCAGTGACTGGAGGTAGAGACAGGAGCTTCACATATGGGGTGTGACCCTTAGGGCTGGAACAGTGTTGTCACTAACAGAACAAATGGAAGCAGCACGGGAACCCTTTCCTCCTTCTAAAGCCACTCCGGGTATCGCAGGCAGACAGGAGAGGAGGCCGTTGTCTTCAAAAGGCATGTTGGTAGTTTGAAGGCTCCAGATCTGCTTTGGGGTCAGGAGGAGAGGGCCACTATGGGTCCTCTGGCCTTTCAGTACGGGTCATTGGTGGTCTTTATGATTTTTCTTTTTTATGGTCTAGGTATTTGTTTTTTCGTTTGGTTTTTCTTTGTGGGTTTTTCATAAATGAGGGAGGTTATTTGGTGGAGGAACTGGTAAAAGGAAGGGAATCTCCAGTATATGGAAAAAGAAGAACCTAAGTTGAAGGGGGTGGGATGTTCAAGGACGATGAGGACTGGAAGCGTTTCAACACAGCCGGGCGGGACGCTGGACACTTGTCTTTGTTCTTCCCTTTGTTCTTTTTGTGCCAAGTGGCTAAATGGTTATCCCCAGATCACCAGGAGAAGAAGAAAAGAAGAAAACAACACAAAACAGCAAATAAATGAATTGAAGAACAACAAGTGACTCTACATTGGCTAAATGTACTTGGGAAATCAGAATCCTGTCCAGCCCAGGAGAGATGGAAACAATCCCCATGGCACAGCCAGAATCAGGACTTGGTGAATGATTTTGGCTCTGACTCCATCTAATTAATTCAGTGGCAACCTTGTGCCAATGCTTTACTTAGCAAGTGAGGAGAAGTCTATATTGCTCTAGGAGATGATGCGTTAGATCATTTTTCAATTTCAATGTGTTAAATTATGAAATACAGATGTTTATTAATTTAGGACTTGGCTTTTGTCACTCATTCTTTTTTGAAAATATGTTTTTATTGATTTCAGAGAGAGGAAGGGAGAGGGAGGAAGAAATACAAAGATCAATGATGTTTCTATCATTGATCAGCTGCAACCAGCATGTCCTGTCCTGGGAATTGAGCCCACAGCTCAGGCACGTGCCCTCACCAAAACCAAACTGTTACCTCCCGGGTCATGGAATGATGCTCAACCAACTGAGTTACACCAGCTGGGCTTACTCATCCATTTTATGACAGGCTTCCTGACACCTTGGCTCACACACCCTAACTCCTGCTTCTGTTCAAAGCCTTTGGAACACTTAATGGTATGTTTCTGCAGTAAAATGGGCTATCTCAACTACTCACTAATATTTTTTTTTGGAAATCCTCACTGGAGGGTATTTTTCACATTGAATTTTAGAGAGAATGTGGAAGGGCGAGAGTAGGTGGAGATAGAGAGAGAAACATCCATGTGAGAGTTACACATCCACTGGTTGCTCCTCGCATGAATCCCAAATGAGGCCCGGGATCAAACCTGCAACCGAGGCACATGCCCTTGACCAGGAATCAAACCCGGGCCCCTTCATTCTGTGGGTTGGCGCTCTATCCACTGAGCCAAATCCGGCCAGGGATAACTAATAATTCTTTTTACAAAAATATATTTTATTGATTCTTTACAGAGAGGAAGGGAGAGGGATAGAGAGTCAGAAACATCCATGAGAGAGAAACATCGATCAACTGCCTCCTGCACACTCTCCACTGGGTATGTGCCCACAACCAAGGTACATGTCCTTGACCGGGATCGAACCCAGGACCCTTGAGTCCGCAGGCTGATGCTCTATCTGCTGAGCCAAACCGGTCAGGACACTAATAATTCTTATACATGTAACATAACCTCTTATAGAAGGATACCTTTGAAAATAATGGAAGAACCTACCTCTGCCAAAATGGCTAGGGCTCTTCCACTTTTTGATGACAAAACACTCTCAACATCAAGAATGATTCCTGTTCAGCCCTGGTTTTGCTCTGTGGAAAGAGCACAGGCCTGCGGACTAAAAGATCCCAGGTTTGATTTAGGTCGAGGGCACATGCCTGGGTTGCAGGCTCCAACCCAGTAGAGGGCATGCAGGAGCAGCCAATCAATAATTCTTTCTCATTATTGATGTTTCTATCTCTGTCCCTTTCCCTTCCTCTCTGAAATCAATAACAATATATATTCAAAAAGAATTATTCCTGTTTAGATCAATATGCATCCTCTGCTCTAAACCTCCCCTTCATGACCTTTAAATTATAGTCTGACAATTGGTCTAACGTTCTGAGCATGTCATGTGCATGATCATAACTGATTCACCAGATTTCTGATTGAGGATTCAAGTTCATACATAGAAGAACCTCCGTTACTTCTTTCCCCCATCGCCAGCCTGCTGACCACAGCTCACACCACAGGATGAGGACCCACTACTCAATGCTGGGGCCACAGGCTGGTTCAGCATCTTCAGAGACCAAAGCAGCTTGAAGTGCAGGCAGTGCTCACAGGGGTTAAAGTTCAGGCACCATAATCTGTCAGACCCAGGTTGGGATCCCAGCTCCAACACTTATTCTCTGGGCCAGGGCTTCACCCTGTCAATCCTCACTTTCCCAGCTCTGACAAGGGGATAGGAATCATGCCTACCTCACCTGGCAGTTAGGACTAAAGGTGGTAGATAAAGCGGGTCAAATCCCTAAAGTGGACTGAGCCCAGGAAGCACCATTGCACGGCTGCCATTACTATTATTTACCACTCACCTGCTCATTCATGCATCCAAATGACAGTTTGGATCTGTCAAGCATTTTTTTTTTCTCTGAAAGGTTTGCTAACTCAATTAGGCTAATTATATTCATTAAGGCAATTTATACAATAACAGAAGTTGAGGTAATAAATGTCACAACATTTAAGGAGCCAGTATGAAAACATCAGGCTAAAGAACCCCTCTAGATGAAACAAATGTTAATAAGCTTCATTATCATTTACTTGCATGTGAGCATTTGACCTAATTCACCCGCTGTAAAGACTTGGAATGCAAGAATTAGTCCCCAAACAGTGGGCATGCGTGTGCACACTTCATTTTTGCATCTCCAGTGACACACCAAAAGTTGAAGTTTGAATGCCACCCAGAAAGGCTTGTGCACATGTCACACTCAGAAGGAGGCTTGTCACCCTCCCTAGATCTTTTCAGGTACTGTAATGCCAGCCTCTGCTAGCACATGAGTCTCAGGCTTGGCCCTGGTCTTCAGAAGGCTCTAGTGTCTGCGTTAACTCTATGGAGATCTGCACTGTACATCCCAGGACCTACCAACTATATGTGATGGGCAAGGCTCCACATGCTAGCAGAACTACATTGTTCTGGGACAAAAGTGTCCAACATTGACAAGGGTTTATATTTTATATTTGGTTGTTCACATACCTAAGGGAAGGCACACCCCCTTCCGGCTCCTACACTCATGTGCACACCCAGCACACCATCTCCTTGGTGCTGCCCTGCCCATGGAGAAGACCTGAGATCCACCCCTTTATTTCCCACTTACAGCTCAGTCACCCCTCTTACATTTTGGAGGTGGCGCGCTGGGGGCATCTTGCTCTTCAACCCAGTATGAGCATGATGGTGTGGCCTCCAGGGGCCCAGGAGGGCTGTCTTGGGTTCGCTTCGTTGGATCTCCAGAACCGTTGTTTTTGGGTTTGAAGAATTTGATGAAGGATCTGGCTCAAGACCACCACTTTTTCCTACAGGATGTAGAGGTTTAGGACATTACCAACCCTCAATGTCCCTCCAGATGGGCAAGTGGCTGTTCATTTGGGGTTCAGACGGATGGTGCTCTTCTCCAGCACCACCATGTTCATATGTGGGTCTCAGGAGGTGGAACACTATTGGCAGTGAATTCACACAGACCCAGGGATGGTAGAAGCATTCATTGTGGCAGAAACCCACACTAGCCTCTTGGGAAATGGAACTTCAAATATAACAATCAGGTTTATCACTGGCCCTAATCAGAGTGCGTACAGGATTACAACCAATCGATGTGTCTCTCCCACTGATGTTTCTCTCCCCCGCCTCCTTGCTTTCTACTCTCTCTAAATATCAATGAAAAAATGTCCTCAAGTATGGTTAAGAAAATAAAAAGAAATAAATGAAAACAGTGAATTTAAAGGGTAAGTAAAACATTGCAGGTAACTGGAAATGGGGGCATTTGAATAGAATAAGAACTACATGTGGGTTCTAATCCTGGCTCTGCCACAGACCAGCACAGTGCTTTCACAAATTGCTTAATTCCCTCATAGATGCCTCATTTCCCTGTCAACAGAAGGGTCAGGCAGAAGGTAGAAGATTCTGTGGTTCTAGATTTCAACAGAGAGGTCTTACAGGATTCATGGTGATATGACCTCTAGGCTGGGCTGGGACAGGACAATCTGCAGGCCCAGCTCATGGGGCTCAGACCCGCACCAGAGGAAGCCCTGCTGTATGGAGCAGACCAGCAGTCTTGGGGACAAAGACGGCCCGCCACCGGGGCTGATAAACTGCAAGAAGGGAACGTGTTTGTGAACCACCCTGGGGTCCAGAGACTCCAGAGGAATGTAGGGAATACCTAGAGGTCCCTGTAATTGAAGACCCTGGGTGCTAGGCAGGTGTCTGGCCCATGATTCCTTCCCAAAACAGAAACATGGTTTTCTAGGTCCTGAAACCTGGAGACACAAACTGAGAGTCCTGCTTTAGTGGCTTTAAACCACAGACTCTCTGCCCCTTAAACAGGCTCATGACCAGCTGGTCTTCGCCATCCCTCCTAGGATAACCCTGAGTATGGAGGGCGGGACCAAAAGAAAATCTAAATTCTTTCAGTGCTGGGAGAGACATGCACACAGGGGACCGGCCATAGAGAGGAAGATGGGGGCCCCACAAACTGGCCACTGCTGTAGATGGCTACAGCTTTCCCCACTCATGAAAGAGCAAGCTTTCTGTTCTGTGCTTAAGTTATTGCCATTAAATCAAACTCACTTCTGTGGAACAGGACCCCAAGACTCATAGGAACCCACAAATGTTTCCTCTTGCTCTTCTATGATTGTCGGCAAGAAATTTACATTTTCCCTGTAAATAGACGAGAAAGAAAAACAATCTGGTTTTTAAAATAAAACATGTAAATCGACTCATCGGCCCAGCGTGGGACCAGGCCCAGAAGGGCCGGCATTTTCCTAGGATTCAGACAACAAGGTGCTCATGGCCTTACTGATTTCTGACTCGGGAATATGGGGATGGAAGCACGTGACGTGGGTCCGGGAACCCTAACACGTCGAGGAGACCTGCTGAAGCAATGAGTTCAGGCTGAATGTCATCTCAGGAGAGCAAGCCCTGAAGCATGTGAAACTCAGGGTCGGAAACCCGTGGGCCTTTACAGCTCAGACCCCGGTTTCCTTGCTGGAAAATGAGTCCTCAGGATCAAGGCAGCTGCTCAGACTCTGTCGGGCATGAAGCTGCTGAGGTCCCACTAATACGAGGAAATTTCCACCAGTTCATCATGAAGTAAGCACCCCGTTAGAAGTGATGGCTTTCAAACTGCTGGACACCTGACCACCGAACCTGCTCTGCTACCAGCGTCCTTGGCACTGTGTTGTTCTCTTCCCAGAGCCGTGCTGCTTGGCTTTATGCTAGATTGCTTTCCTGACGGGCTCTGACCAACCATGCACCCCTGGTTGCACAAACTCACAGAAGGCAGGATCTACAACCCTCCCAGGACTGGGGAAGACTCCGCTCAGAACAGGCTCAGCAAGCCTGCCAACTCCATAGGCTCCTGCAGACACCGGATAATGCAAAACCATTATCAGATACCCCCTGGATACCAGGCCCTGACTCTTCTAGTTGGTACCTGCCTAACCTCTGCTGGTAATTTTGACCTCCTGTGTCACAGAGAGTCAACTCAGGCCACAGTCATTTCTACCCCAAAACTACAGTGTGGCTTTCCATGTAAACCACCCTGGGTAGGTGGCTAACCACCTGTAGATGCGCAGATGAATCTGAGAGGACAATAAAGCAGCACCGTGACCCCAGGGACTTGGACAGTGCCCCCCCGTGGTCACTGGGACCATGTCCCTCTGTCCTACATAGCCAGCCATTCCTGATCACAAAGAAGGACAGTTCAGCAGCATAGCACCGAGGGGGGAAGACTACCCTGGACCCACCAGAGGCATCTCGGGTTACATGACTTCCAACCACAATGTTTCCAACACCAAGGCTCTTCCTCCTGCCCTCCTTTCTGGCAGCTTCCTGGGCCCTGTAGACCAGCTTCCCATCAACACTTACTTCCCAGCGGATCCAACTCATTAGCCTGGTGTGGATGCCTTCTACAGCTGAGCGCTGCCTGATGCAGCCTTCCCTCCTGCCACTGCCTGCACCTTCCCTGCACCCAGACTACCCATGCTCCATTTCATGTCCCCCCACTGGCTAGACCTATCCCCATCTGGGTCAGCAGCAGAACCCCAACTCCCACCACCAGGCCTCCTTCTCGGCCTCTATGAAGCTCCTCAACATCTGTCTGCTGTGCACACAGCTCTGCTCACTTCCTATCACTCCAACTACTTCCTGGCCACCCGGTAACTGGTTCTGTGCACCTCACAGGGCCTTCCCAAAGCCAGGAATGTGTCTTGTCAACAGAGGAAGGAAAACCATGGTGCAGCAACAACCATCTCCCCAGCTCATTAAGGGAAAACACATAGAAAGGCCTCCGCCTGCAATCTGAATCTCTTCCCTGGGCACCACTCTTTACTGCCATTATATTTTTAAAACTGAACTGAATTCCAAAGGCAGATTAAGAACCATCTGGTAGTGGGCAGTATCTTTCAAAAGCCAACCATCCCTACTTGCAGAACTCTAGGACCATTCCAGGGAAAATGATAGGAGGATGCAATGGGAAGGTGGTGTGTCCCCTTCCCTTGGGACACCAGTGCACCAGGGGGCTCTCTGCCCAGCATCTTGAGGCCTAGGCGTGGACTAGAAAGAAGGACCCCATTGTTGACAGGTCAGCCCACACCCCTTACATGCGCCGAGTCTTGTCTTTCTCATTCTCTTTTAGAAGCTTTCTGTTCCTCCTGGCCAATGTCTGAATCTTCCTCTTCAGCTTAACTTTTTCTTCTTGGAAGTTCTCCTTCTCATGAGAGAGCACCTACATGAGAAGATGCAAAACCTTTATCAGATACGCCCTGGATACCAGGCCCTGACTCTTCTAGTTGGTACCTGCCTAACCTCTGCTGGTAATTTTGACCTCCTGTGTCACAGAGAGGTCAACAATGTCTCACATACCATGCGCCCCTGTGATTCCACTGAGGGGAATCTGTTCCCAAAAGAAGAAAAAGGCCACATGCTCAAAGGTGGTCATTTCGGTATGATCTATGACAATGGGAATGACCAACACAATCAATGACATGTGGATGGCCAAGTGTCCCGTCCAATCAGGGAACCACAGCCCTCCTGTGGCCACTGAGCACTGAAAACGCAGGCGGTCTGAGCTGCAATGTGCTGCAACTGCAAAATAGACAACAAATTCTGAGGCCTTAATCACAATCTTGAAAAACAATGTAGAACATCTTGTTAAGAAGCTGCCCCACTGGTGAGGTTCAGTTGGTTGAGCGTCCTCCCAGCACCAAGAGGTCTCTGGTGCGATTCTTGGTCAAGGACCATGACCAGTTGTGGCATTGATCCCCAGTAGGGAGCCTGCAGGAGGCAGCCCATCAAGGATTTTCTCTCTTCATGGATGATTCCATCACTCTCTCCCTCTCCCTTCCTCTCATTGATATCCATAAAATGAAATAAAACATATTTATAAATGTATTCTTGTTTCACAGACATAAAAACACACAGGAGCAGGGGTTGGGTATGAATATGTATGACTGAAGTTGGACTGCTTCTGCTCTAGAATATCATCCCTGTTGCTGTAGCAGAAAAGTCTCAACTTTTGGCATCAGACAAACCGGGTTGCAACCCACAACTTAAGAGCAATGAGAATGGGAACCCCAGCTCACAAAATCATTGCGAGAATTAAATGAGAGGACATGGGTGAGCAAAGAGCAAAGTGCTCAGCCGAGGGTTCGGAAATGAAACAGTACTTGGCTGTTTCCATGCACCGCCCTGACCTTTCAAAAAAACAAAGCTCAGGTGTAAGGTGTTTTCTAACTCAATCGCACCAGTCATGGGGTTTGTCCCCTTCAAATGCCTCTGGCTTCCTCTCGGCCTCTATGTGACATTCACACACGGTCTTTGAGCAAAGAAGCCAATGAGGACCCATTGCGAACTGGCTGAGCCAAGGCTGTCGCTCAGGGCACACGCAGGGGGTCCTGAGCCCATTAGCCCAGGCCTCACCTCACACTGGCTGCTCAGCTTCTTCAGCGAGATTTCCATCCTCTGCAGGTCCTCCTTGGCCCCTTTGTACTGGGCCTACCAGAGCATCACTTCCTGCTGCAGGACCTCTGGGGAACTTTGCATCACTTTGCTCTGGGTGTGCAGCTCCTTTGGCTCTGCAATCATCAGCTGGTTCCAGAAGTTGACTCTGGGGGTGGAGAGCCACAGGGCCAAGGGCTTAGGAGCACTCCCAGCCTCTGACCCAGATGTGCACCTTAATCAAAACCACAACCTCTCTGTGCCTCCGTTTTTCCCGTGTGTAAATGAGGGTGGAACAAACTTAGTGGATTTCAAACTGTGTCCGTTGGGGTTCTAGAAGGCTAGCGCAGCTGCCCACTGTGGGCTGGGGGAGACAGGACAGGCAGGCTCGGACACCACTTCAACAGAACACCCTATGAGAATCCTTCCCATGGAAGGCTTTGGCAGACCTGCTGACTTGGAACAAAGGATTCTTTGACGAAATACTTTTGAAATACATGGAATCAGAACATTTTTGCTGTAAATTTATATGTCTTTGTCCATCTCTTCTCCCCAATTCCAAGCCCTTTCTTATTTCCTCTCCTGAGACAAATAACATATGAGATTGGAGAGTATTATGTAAATCCACAGAAATCATCATCATCATCGTCATCTTAACTGCTCAATTGAGTATCAGGAGGCAGATTTATACCAGAAAGCTCACATGACCAGAAGCTCATGGACTCACTTTGAACACAGATGTGCCCTGTTTGGTGCACATCATCTGTATTTTTCCATTTAAATTAATTAGTTCAACCATATTTAAAAATTTTTAAGTGTCAGGTCAATATTCAGGTATCTATCTTCTCAGATGGTGGGGAGAAAGCATAAACAAAAGGTGCTGGCAGGCATGAATCAGTAGTTACAGCATGACCCATGTACAGAAGGGTCATGGGTTCAAGTCTCATTCAAGGGAACAGACCTGGGTTGCCGGTTTGCTCCCCCTTGTAGCTTGAGTGTGTGCTATAGATATCCAATAGATGTGATGGTCTCACATGGATGTTTCTCTCCCTCTCCCCTTCTCCTTCCCTCCCTTTCACTCTCTGTAAAAGTCAATGGAAAAATTATCATGTTGTAAGGATTTAAAAAAAAAGATTATAAAAAGAATGACCTGGCAGCCCGGACCTGCCTCTCCACAGGCAGCCCTCAGGGGGTGTGTATTCTCCACGAGGGTCTGATCTAACACTGACACTCCTTCCCCCACCTGCTGGACCTGCCTGGCCACTGGGGGCACCTGAGTTTATAACCCCCAATACATGTTAGAACAAGGCTGTGGGAAGGAAGGCTTCATATGGACATGCCTCTGGGTTGAGACAAGACCTGGAATTGATTCCTGACAGGCTCGCTAACTAGGAGCATGAACTTGAACAAGTTATTTAATCTCTCTGAGCTTCTTCCCTCATCTGTGGTGTTTTGTTTGGTTTGTTTTGTTTTGTTTTAAGAGATAACTGTAGTGCAGTCAATTCTCATGATTTTCGGTATAAAGTTCTATCAAGCCACTGCGAACACTAAGTTAATGGATACTGGAAATGTACCCGCCGGTTCGTGTGAGTCTTTGGCCACATTTTTGTCAACCGACCAAGCCATCAAGACACCTCCTGTAATATACTCACAGCCAAGTGCACCATACCCTGGACCAAAAGGAACCTCACGTGCTACCCCTCTTATTCCCCATAAGGCCCAGTGCAGCCTTGAACTTGGGGACACTAGATAGCACTTCAGCAATCCATTTGGGGGGCATTTCAAACAATGACATCACCACCAAAAAGCACGAAAATAGAACTCCTTGGCACTCAATGGACCATAAAAGGGTCACTGGTTTGCAGTGTGAGAGTTGAAAAAGGCAGGAGCCAAAGGTCTTTTTCAACCTCATCTGCAAATGTGCCCATCAGGCGACTCCTGTCTCTTGCAATCTGGACAGTCCCATGAAAAGCCATGGTTATAATTTGTTGGTTTAAGTGCTTTTCAGTGAGGAGGTGAGTTCACCAGTAGACAATGCGTGAATGCCAAAGACCAAGAGTCTCTCCCTCATGGGATGGCTGGTATTAGAGGATGGAGGAGTCCACGCCCAATACAATCATCACCATCATCAAGGTGAGAGGGGAGGTCATCCACATGTAGACAATGCAGCATCCCAGTGTTGCTATCCTTCCATCCCAGCCACTATCTGGCTTGCCTTTACCTTGTGACCAACCAGCTGTGACCATGACAGGGTTGGTAAAAATATACCATTACCAGGAGACTCGCTTGAGCTTAGCTCAGTGGGTGCTGAGTGAGTTGTTCTGAATGTAACCTGGCAGATGCCACTGCAGGGGGTGAAGGCGGTTACCTCTCCTCCTGTGGCAGCCTCTCTTCCTGGGCAGCCTGCTTCAGAGCCTCTCTTTGGGTGCTCACGAGGTCCCTCAGCTCCTGTAATGCTGCCTCATGTTGGAGCTGGTCCTGCTCCCTGAAGAGGGAAACAAACCCGCTAGGCACCCACACACAGGAGAATGCACAGCCTCTGTGAGCGGCTTCTCTCTGCAGAGCTTAGGGCTGCGGTAATGGGCAGGAGTCTCCTCCAGCCCCAGAGCTGAGTGTCTCTCTTCCCACCCAACACGTCTGCAGGGTCCCTTCCCGTCCCTGTCTCAGCAGCCTCTCTCCATGAGCCTGCTGGGAACACCAACACTTTTCTGAACTTCACACCCTTCTCACAGAAACCAGCACATATTCAAGGAATTCCACCCACATGACAGCTGACCTCCCACCACACCAGGGCCTGGTGCGCACTCTGCCCAGATGCAGAAGAGCCTCCCTGCTGAGTCAGGCAGCGTGGGGGCCAGAGGCCTGCCCATTGGGGACCACGCAGCTGCCAGGGTCCATTGGCACATAGGCACATGCACATCCACTCAGCCTGTTCCTCCAGGCACCTCCAGTCCAGCACTTACCTTCCCCTCAGGTCCCCCTCATCTCCCCCTCAGTTCAGCGCTTTTATTTTCTTCCTGTCTCAGTGTTTATAGGGTCATGGATTAAGTACATTCCAACCATTGGTGACCACCCTACTGCAGGGCAGAAACTAGAAGTCTCACTCCCCACTGAGTCAACGGGATGAGGCTTGATACCCAGGAAACATGTGCTGGGGAACGAAGGACTGAGGGTCCCACTCAGGCGTCAAGTGAAATGAACACAGACCCACCAGCCTGTGCTGCAGGCACCTCCACCTCCCACCCTGTAGCCCTGCTGCAGACAGACCAAGGGCTCCAGCTCTCTGTGCACCTGCAAACACTACCTAACACAGGAGGTCTATCTAGCAAGGAGCTACCAGTAGAATGACAATGAAACACTCCTTCAGAGCCAGTGAGATGCCACTTGCACAAACCTTTCCCATGTGAGCAGACATTAAGAATATCATGGAAATATCCAAGATGGCGGCATAGGTAAACACTGGAGTTTGCTGCCTCACACAACCACTTCAAAAATACAACTAAAAGACGGAACGGACATCACCCTGAACCACAGGAAGGCTGGCTGAGTGGAAATTCTACAACTAGAGGAAAGAGAAAAGCATACTGAGACTCAGAGGAGGTGTGGAAGTAAAATACTAAGGTAAAGAGGTGCACGTGGAGCGGGATGGCAGCTGAGGGCACAGTTGTCTTTCTCAATTGAGAGGGAGTCTCAGGCTCTGAGCTCCAGTTCCTAGGGAGTCTCTGGGGACCAAGACTCATACGGGAGAAGTGGGACTGTCTGGAATTGGTCAGAACTCAAGGGCAGCTTTCTCTCGGAGGTACTTGCAACAATTGCTGGGACACTGAGAATCGGGGAATCTGAAGGCAGGACTGAGAGCAGCCATAACTGTTCGCACTGCCCACCCAGTTGATGCCCTGGGACCTGCCCCGCCCAAGCCTTGCACAGAGGCATTTGCTGGATAGCCTCAGGCAGAGGCTAGATTAGCACCTCCCTAGAGCTTCAGGACAGAAGTTCTCCCACTGCAGACACAGCTGATTCTCACAGCCAATTGGCCTGGAGGCCAATCCCTCCCAGTGTTACCTACAACAATCAAGGCTTAACTACAACAAGACTGTGCACAAAGACCACAAGGGGGTGCACCAAGAGTGTCCTCCTCAAGTAATTGGGGAGACTGAACCACTGGGCCAGGGGTGGGCAAACTTTTTGACTCCAGGGCCACAATGGGTTCTTAAACTGGACCGGAGGGCTGGAACAAAAGCATGGATGGAGTGTTCGTGTGAACTAATATAAATTCAACGTAAATATCATTACATAAAAGGGTATGGTCTTTTTTTTTTTAGTTTTATTCATTTCAAACGGGCCATATCCAGCCCTCAGACCGTAGTTTGCCCATGGCTGCACTGGGCCCTAGAGGACACTTAGCACAGGAAACCACATTATCAACACAAGGAAGCATAAAAAATGCGGAGACAAAGAAACAGGATACAAATGGCAGAAATGGAGGAAAGCAAACTGCCGGCTTTAGAGTTCAAAACCACACTTTTAAGGTTTTTCAAGAACTGTCTAGAAGCCGCCGATAAATTTAGTAAGACCCTCGAAAAGACTGGTGAGAACGCCTATAAATGTAGTGAGATCCTCAAGAAATCTAGCAAGACCCTCGATGTTGTGATAAAGGACCAACTAGAAATTAAGCATACACTGACTGAAATAAAGAATATTGTACCGACTCCCAACAGCAGACCACAGGATCACAAGAATCAAGTCAAAGATTTGAAATATGAAGAAGTAAAAAACACCCAACTGGAAAAGCAAAATGAAAAAAGAATCCAAAAATAAGAAGGTGGTGTAAGGAGCCTCTAGGACAGCTTCAAGCATACCAACATCCGAATTATAGGGGTGCCAGAAGAAGAGAGAGAGCAAGATATTGAAAAGCTATTTGAAGAAATCATGACAGAAAACTTCCCCTACCTGGTGAAAGAAATAGACTTACAAGTCCAGGAAGCGCATAGAACCCTAAACAAAAGGAATCCAAAGAGGACCACTCCAAGACACATCATAATTAAAATGCCAAGAGCAAAATACAAAAAGAGACTCTTAAAAGCAGAAAGAGAAAGAAAGTCAGTTACCTACAAGGGAGTACCCATACAACTGTCAGCTGATTTCTCAACAGAAACTTTGCAGGCCAGAAGGGAGTGGCAAGAAATATTCAAAGTGATGAATGCCAAGAACCTACAACCAAGATTACTTTATCCAGCAAAGCTATCATTCAGAATTGAAAGTCAGATAAAGAGCTTCACAGATAAGAAAAAGCTAAAGGAGTTCATCACCACCAAACCAGTATTATATGAAATGCTGAAAGGTATCCTTTAAGAAGAGGAAGAAGAAGAAAAAGGTAAACATACAAATTATGAACAACAAATACACATATATCAACAAGTGAATCTAAAAATCAAGTGAATAAATCACCTGATGAACAGAATGAAGGGGTGATTATAGTAGAATCAGGGGCATAGAAAGGGAATGAACTGACTATTCTTGGGGGGAAATGGTGTGGGGGATGCGGGAAAAAACTAGACAAAAATTGCGCATCTATGAATGAGGACAGTGGGTGGGGAGTGAGGGTCGAGGGTGGGGTGGATACTAGGTGGAGGGCAGTTATGGGGGGGGAGGACGAAGAAATGCAATAATCTGAACAATAAAGTTTTAATAATAAAAAAAGAGGGAAAAAAGAATATAATGACACTGTTATAACCACATCATCGGGCTTGAAGGCAACTGGTGAGGGGTGGGCACCACACAAGTCTCCCCTCATTAGTCAGCTAGGAGCATTCCCACAGGGCTAGCACCACATGCCCCACAGAAGCTCACTAAGCATCACGGGAGTTTGGGATGGGTGCAGGAGGAGGCAGAGAGGGGGATGCCAAAAAGCAGAAGATGCTCATTCTGGCTGGAAGGAACAGAGTCTGGTAGGAGCAGATGTCTTGGCACCCCCCAGAGGATGGAGCACTTGGAGGATAAAGGGGGTGGAAAGCCCTGTGGAGTCTACAGGAAGCACTGGGTTAGTGAATAAATGAATGTCATGGCCCCCACACTCACGGCAGCAGCAGGCACCCTCAGCAGGCTCCCTGTGATAGAAACTCCCTGCACCTCAGCTGCTTACACTACTGAAGACCCCACGTTTGCTCAGTGTCTTTGAGGAGGATTCAAAGGAAATGCTGTGAGCAGGGGTGTCTCACAAGCATAGGAAGTGGACAACAGCTCTCTCCTGTGCTGCCCCAAGTGTGGGAGAGCCTCTCTTTAGCCACATCTCTCCCCCTCTCTCCTCACTTGGAATCCTGTGCACATCAAACCTCCTGCAGGCTCTGTATGCCACTGCACCTGCCCCAGGACCCGGAGCAATCTGGGATCTGCTGGAGCAGGAGCTCTGCGACATTGCTTGACTGCATGCACACAAAGCCCTGATCTGGCAGAAGCTCAAAGTTGAGATTTGTGCATGTCAATGGACATCAATTTTACCTTAAAAAAAGGAGTATGGAGGTGGAGAGTCAGAGGTAAAGATGACATGAGATGGGCACAGTATTGAAGTACTGATGTTGAGGATGAGTACCTGGGAATCACACTATACAATTCTGCACAATCCCATATATTCAAAAGTTTCCAAATTTAAAAGTTAAAAAAACACACAGAGAAGCCCAGACTTTGAGACTTTGAAAGAGAAGAGGCCTGGAAGCTGGTGAGGCACATCCCTGTACATCGGAAGCTTTGGTGAGCACCCCCTCCTTGTTCTTGGTTGGGAGAGAAGAGGAAGAGGGGGCAGGAACCCCAGGGGAGCAGTGACCCCAATGCTGACACATCGTTTCCCTGAGCCGGGATCAGGTGGGCACACCATCCTCCCCTGGGGGACCCCTCTGCCCCTCAGCCTCCAGCTGCACCCACCCCACATCGCATAGGGGGGAGTTCCATTCACTTCTCTTCCCTGTGAAGCAGCAGATCCAGAGGAACTATGAGGGACCAGAGCAAAGGGGGACAGGAGCCTGGAGAGCTCGCTAGTCACCCTGACAGTTGACGGCACCCACCTACGCCTGAACGCCTTGCTCTCCATTTCTAGGGAACGATGCAGCAGGGTCTTGTAGCAGCTGTGTTCATCCAGGAGGGCCTGGTACTGTACTTTATTGATGGTCTCCATCTTCTGGGTCTTTTCTTTTTCTTTGTGGAGTAGCATCTCCCACTTTTCCATCTGCAGAGCGAAAGACCCAGCCCCTGTGAAAGTCTGTTTCACAGAGTGAACTTTACTCTAAAGCAAGCCCTAAACCTCTTACCTCATGGAACACTTTAACAGGCTTTTTCTCAAGGATGAACCTTCCTGCCCACTTCTTGGGGAGGTACAACAGCCACTGCCAAGGCTGGCAGAGGGGGAAGCCTCGTCCCTGGGTAAAATCAATGAGCCGCTGCCCCAGTGCTGGGATGCCTTCCCTGGGACTTGTGGTAGTGCCAGGCAAATCCACCCTGGAGGTTTGCCAGGGTTCTCAGGGTGACCTTGGACAATGGAGCAGGATCATTCTTTGTCCTGCGGAGCTGTCCTGGGGGCTGCAGGACATGGAGCAGCATCCCTGGCCTCCAGGCACCAAAGCCAGAAGCACCACCCGTCTCCTCCCCCAAGTCCTGTCAATAAAAAACAAAATGGCCAGTGTTCCTGGGCAGAGATACCTGTCCTCATCCTGCTGCTGTGCTGAGGATTGCTTCTCTGAGCTGCAGCTGAGCAAGGAAACTGGTCACCCAGGAATCACTTACCAATGACCCGGACACGGCTGTGATCCTGGACACTCCCCATTGCAGTCAGGGGCACCAGGGGAGGCACAAGCTCTGGGGGTGCCTACCTGAATGGCTCTGTCCACCTTCAGGGTGTCAACTTCATTGAGCAGCTGCTCTAGGGCTTTAACGAGCTCCTCAGTGAGGGTCTCCCACTCCTGGCTGCTGTTCTTCTCCTTCAGGAGTTCCATCTCCAACTGTTCTTTCTGGAGAGACAAAGACCCAGCCATGAAGCGGTCCATCCGTGGTCCTATACACATGTGCGTGGCTTCCATGACTGCTTCCCTCTCAGGCCCACCCTGTGCTTTCTAACAGGGCGCTGCTTTCCTTTCAGTAAACACTATGTGCTCAGACCATTTACCTTCGCTAACTCATATGATCTTCAGAACACCTACAGGGGGCACATCATTAACCCAATTTGACAGATAAAGATGAAGGCAATGGGGCACAGACACGTCCATAGTTTCCACTCACTCTGCTGCACCGACATGTCATGCTGCCTCGGACTCTGTTCCATGATGACTCGTGTCCCGCTACCATAACTGGTGCTGCCCTGCATTCTGCATTTCTCCCAGTTTCACATCCACACCAACACCTGGGTGCACCACCTAACCACCTGCTTGCACGTATGTTCTGTACACCACCCACCGATACCTGCTTCTGGAGCTGCTGGTTCTCCTCCTGAAGCTCCGTGCACCTCAGGCTGCTGTCCTGCCGGGCCACGGAGGCACCCCGCATCTCCTGGACCACGCCCTGGAGGGTCTGGTTTTCTAGGATACGGTTGGAGGCTAAAGAGTAAAGTTGAGTCAGAGCCCACATTGCATGGCCTGGGCTTCCACTCTCTGCCCCCGGCCCCAAGACAACCACCACCCTGGGCCGTAGATTGGAGGGACCTGGGACGGTTGGCTGGGTCCCCTCAATTTTTCACAGGCTGCTGTTGCTGTAGGCACCTGAGTGTTCCTCAGGCCATTATGGCCCCTCTGCTGGCTCAGCTGGGGCCTGGTAGGGAAGCAACCCAGAGCTTAAAAAGAAAGAATGTGATGGTGGAGAGGCCAATGCAAAACCTCAACTTGGTACAACTGCTGGAACCGCGATTTACCAAGTTCTAACCTGGCCATCAAGTCATGGATTTCAGAGAGTAACAGAGATGGCAAAGATATGGAGTTTTCTGGGCCAGCTCTCAGAGTGATGGGGGTCTGGGTGGCTCAGCTCAGGGTGTGGGTGCTGTGATAATTGACCAGTATGTCTGCAGGTGGTACAGGCTCTGAGTCAAGTATGCCCAGTACTTACCATCCCTGGGCAGGGCCTTCAGATGGAGATTTCATTTTGTACTTTTACAATAGCATTGAAAAAATAATTATACAGTACATCTAAATGGCTTGAAAAAGTCTAAGCGAGATCAAAACATAAGGTAAGGACAGAAGAATGCAGATTTCCTCCTTTCCTTTTACACAGCTTGAACACAGAACAGAAAGGGGAGCACAGACCTGGGAAGAACGGGAGTTCTCAGCCCCTTTCTGCCACACACAGGTACGTGATTTTAGGTAAATGAATGTGTGAGGGGTCAGGGTGCTCCCTCACCTGTCCCTCCAGGGCCACATCCTCAAACCCGGGAACCTACTGACACTGCTCTGCTCCTATGGCTGCACCCCATCTGCTTCCTATTCACCCCCTCGGGGCTGGAAGGACCTAGAGTGGACGCCGGCTTTCACCCCAGCACATGAAGGTGGATGTGATCAGCTCCCACCAAGGAGAGCAGCACAGACCCAAGAAGCCAGAACAGACTGAATACCCCAAGCAGCAGTCAACTCAGCAGTGGTGCAGATGAACCTTCATGGCCCAACTCCAGCTCAGCGCACCCCAGAGACAAACACACATGCTGTCAACACATGGAAGCATGCCAAGGGCTTCATCCTGACAGGGCTACCAATGACACTAACAGCGGAACACTCCACTAAGTCACAACCTGTGCTCATTCAATGGCACCTTTACGCATTCGCTTTAAAAATAACAGTTTTATGAATCGGGATGAGCCCAGTCAGTGTGGATTAGCGATAGAGTGCCAACCTATGAACCATGAGGTAATGGTTCAATTTCAGGTCAGGGCATATGCCCAGTTTGTATGCTCCATGCCTTGCATGGGGCAGGCAGGAGGCAGCCAATCAACAATTCTCTTTCATCTTTGATATTTCTCTCTCTCTCTCCTTCTGCCTTCCTCTCTGAAATCTATAAAAATGCATGTTATGAAGATTGGGGTGAAATAAATGTACAACACTGGGTTCACCATTTTAACTATTTTTCAGTGTATGGTTTTGTGTCATTAGATGCATCTCCACTGTCCTGCAACTCACCCAGCCCACCTCCTGACTCACTCAGTGCCTCACCCTGTGGCTCTGTGCTCCTGGGAAATGATTGTGAAGAATCGCCAAGTGCTGCAGTGGAGCTGATGACCAGCCTCATTTCTTCTCCCCTAAAGGCCAGCCCCTCAGAGGCTTTTATGTTGACACAGCATTTTATGGGGAAAAAACAATGGTTGTCTACTGCGTACTGTGCTCACGAGCACCCCAAGAAGCAGATCAAAGGGGGTCTTTTAATTCAACAAGGGTGTTGAGGACAGCCATCTTTGTTGGTGCCCTGGTGGCCAGGCACAGAGTACGGCTTCACTGTCCTCACGTCAAGGCTGCCAGACCCTTCATGTTCTCCTTGGGGAGAATTGCAATGACACAGTTCCAAATGGCTTTTAAGCAAAACCTTATTCCCTTGGGGTGAGGATGAGCTGACACATGAGATTGAGAGGCAAGGGCTCAGCTCCCTGGAAGAGGAAGCCACATCCAGGCTGGCTCCCAGGCACCAGGGGCTGCTACCTACCTTCTGACAGCTGCTCCATCTCCCAGCTCAGGTGGGCAGGCTGGTTCATCCTCTGCACCTGGTCAGCCTCGAGGGCCATGCTGTCCCCCAACAGCTCCTCAAGAAACCGCTGGGGAATGTGTCCACGATCCTAGTGCAGGAAGAGGGGTGGGGTGAGGATGTACCCCGGGGAACCCTCTGGACAGGCCCCACCCCCATGCATCTATCCTCATTCCCCCAGAATGAAGGGCCTCCATACACCTTCTCAATTCCAAAAACACAGCCGCACAGAAGTGACTCCAACACAGAGCCCAGCTGGGAGACCTACAGCCACTAAGAGACATGCTGACCCAGTGGCCTAGGTGATGAAGACACCCAATGTCTCTCCGTGGTGTCTGAACAAAGGGGCGTAGAGCACTGGGCTTTAAAGCAAGGAATATGATGATGGGCAGTTCTGCGGCTCCTTAGCAGGTTTAACATGTCTTGCAAAGGTTTTAGGGACTTCCAAATCATAGCGCAACCCACATGTTAAACACTAGTAGAGACCCTTTTGGCAATAGTCACCCACCTACATTCATCCTTACAGAAAAGCAACACAGCAGTCAGGCCCTATCTGGTTTTGAGGTTTTTTTAAACATTCACTCACACACACACACACACACACACACACACACATTTTATAAATAAATAAAATGTATTTTAAATATATATATATATATATACATATATATATATATATATATATATATATATATATATATATATATGTATATATGGCACAGAGAGAAGGGAGAGGGAGAGATAGAAACATCAATGATGAGTGAGAATCATTGATCGGCTGTCTCTCACAGGAAACCCCTGGGTAAGGTTCCTCCAAGCGGGCATAAGCCCTGGCCAGGCAGGCCTGGTCTGTTTTGAAGACCTTAAATGTTGCCCAGTCCTGTCAAGCCACTGAGCTTAATAAGAAACTCTTCACCATCAGCAGGTCACTATGTTGGCAAAAGCAACAAACCAGTAGCAGAAAGTCAGAGAAGGGCACCACATAAACCTAACAGTGCCCCAATCTGTTGTACATGTGGTACAAGAGGGTCTGACATGTACAGCTACTGATAGGCATGAGATTTCACTGAGCCCATTTCCATAACAAGGAAGGGGTGGGCTAAGAGTCTGTCCAGGGTTTAAGTGCTGAGTCTAGGCCTCTCAATTCTACTGTCACTCCACTAATCTGGGGCTAGAAATAAATAGCTATTTGGGCAAGCTTTTATTCAACACACAGTTCCTATCTGAACAGTTTCCACATGTCCTCTTGGAAAACCAACAGCTATCGGCAGTTTCCTGGAAATGAGGGCTCAGACACAACAAATAATACTATGGGCCTCTGGGTGTCAGGCACATGCTGGGTGTGGGACGCCATGGCTGGTCCCTCGCAGGTCCCCTCACGGGAGGAGTCTGCTGGACTTACTCCTGTCCCAGTGCCCAGCACACATGGGGGAGCCATTTGACCCTTTCCCCTCATCTCTGCTCCCTTCCAGGAGCCCTCCCAGAACCACTGGGTGTCTTAGGGGTCTGAGTCTCCCCTGAATGCCTTCACAGTGTGGGAACACGCATCCAAGGGATGTGACCATTTCTCTCGGTGGCAGTTTTCTCCATTCAGGGTTTCTAATGACTGGGAGCAGGCGGTAACTGCTGCCTTTCCATCTTCTGTCCATTTTCCCCTAAGGAGCCAGAACCCAGGATTTTTGGTAGAAGGGAAGCCATGGACCTCCCATCAGTGGACATAGTTTTGATCAAAGCCTGGCAGCCGGAAGGGTTTGCTCACAGACTATGGATTCACCTGGGCACTGTCTCTCTGCCCATCCAGAGCCCTGCACTAGGCGCCCTCTGTCCTTGAAACATTCACTCTCCTCAACAGCCCTGAGCGGGAGGCAGGGACAGTCACTTCTTACACATGAAGGCTCTGCACTCACCGATTCTGCTCTCACCGACTCTAAGTTCACCGACTCTAATTTCACCGACTCTATGTCCACCGAATCTACGTCCACCGACTCTTCACACACCGACTCTTCACACACTGACTCTGCACTCAACCGACTCCACACCACCAACTCCACGTCCAACGACTCTGCACCTCACATTCCACTGTTTCCATGCCACCCATTTCAAACTGCCCTATGGGCCGCATTCTAAACTGCTCTGCAAGCAGCTCATGCCCAATGTTAACTGCTTTGAAATACACAAATATTAGGACACTCTCCCTATGAAACTTAAAACCTATCTGGGTAAAGAAAATATAAAGAAACAAAAAGTAGATAATAAATGGAAATTAACTACTTCATTCTAACTTTGTCTACCACATTTCTAATAATTATTGTTTTCCCATCAGCTGAATTATTGAAATCAATCTGTTCCTTTTAGGTAACAACACATTCATTTTATTTTGTGGAGTCTTATCTAGAGAGCTCAGCTCCCAGCCAACTGCCTAAGAAACAATTTCACAAATGATTCAGTAATGTGTAGTTTATAAGAAAAATGAACAAAGTAAAGCTGTGTGTTTGGAAAATACTTTATTTACTTAATTTAAAATATATATTTTTATTAAGTTCAGAGGGAAAAGAAGAAGGAGGGAGGTATATAAACATCAATGATGAGAGACAATCATTGATAGGCTGCCTCCTTCATGCCCTATAATGGGGATCAAGCCCCCAACCTGGACATGTGCCTGATCGGGTATGGAACAGTGATTTCCTGGTTCATAGTTTGATGCTCAATCACTGAGCCACAACAGCCTGATTTGAAATTATTTTAACAAAAAGATATTGTACATAGATTTCTGTGCAAGGAGTCTTAAATTAGCACCTGCAAGAAAGACATTTAGAGAGCAAATATGCAGGTATCCTCTGAACAGAATTTAAACTTTTAGGCTGGCTGGGGAAACCAAAATGGTGGCATAGGTAAACACTGGAAATTGCTTCCTCACACAACCACTTTAAAAATACAACTAAAAGACAAAACGCACATCATCCAGAACTACAGGAAGGCTGGCTGAGTGGAAATTCTACAACTAGAAGGAAAGAGAAAAGCAATGAGACTCAGAGGAGGTATGGAAGTAAAGTGCAGAGGTACGGAGGTGCAAGTCAAAAGGGCTGGCAACTGAGGAGTGGCGCACATGGAGAGGGCTGGCAGCTGAGGACACGGTTGTCTTTTACAATTGGGAGGGAGTCTCAAGCTCTGGACTCCTCTGAACTCCAGTTCCAGGTGAATCTTTGGGGACCCAGACTCATACGGGGAAAAACTGGACTGTCTGGCATCAGGCAGAACTCGAGGGTGGCTTTCTCTTAGAGGTGTTTGCTGTGATTAAAGGGAGCCTGGGATGCGGGCCTCTTAGGGTGGGACTGGGGAGAAGCCATAGCTGCTTGCTCCGCCCTGTTGATCCCCTGAGACCCCACCATACCCAAGCTGTGCACAGAGGCTTTGCATATGAAAGGCCTGGCGCTTTGAAATCTGAAAATTACCCAACAAACTACAGCTGAATCAGAGATACCCAGAACATCCAAAAGAAGGTCCAAGGCCCCACAGCAGCTTGCATTGCTTCACAGTTGGCCTCATCTGGGCACCTTCAATCCACAAAGAAGAGGAATCTCTCCTTAGCTCCTGCTGTGTAGCCTCAGGCAGAGCCTAAATTAGCAGCACCTTAGAGATCCAAAAGCCAGTGTCCCCAGGGGTCAGAGTGGGAACATCCAGATTACAACTACTCAAATCCATAAGGGACACACTCAGCGGGCAGACTCAGAGCACCAAAGTCCCACTGAAGTAAGTCTTTCCCCAGAAGAGTGTCTCCAGCTCAGAAGTTCTCCCACTGCAGACACAGCTGATTCTCACAGCCAATTGGCCTGGAGGTCAATTCCTCCCAGTGATACCTACAACAATCAAGACTTAACTACAACAAGACTGTGCACAAAGCCCACAAAGGGTGCACCAAAAGGGTCCACCTCAGGTAATTGGGGAGGCTGAGCCACTGGTCCCTATAGGACACCTAACACAGAAAGTTACTCTATCAACACAGGTAAGCATAAAAAATGCGGAGACAAAGAAAGAAGTAACAAATTACAGAAATGAAGGAAAGCAAACTACTGGATATATAGTTCAAAAATCACACTTTCAATGTTTTTCAAGAACTTTCTAGAAACCACCGATAAATTTAGTGAGACCCTCAAGAAATATAGTGAGACCGCTGATAAATTTAGTGAGACCCTCAAGGTTA
Organism: Myotis yumanensis; assembly: GCF_028538775.1. Classification (NCBI taxonomy): domain Eukaryota; kingdom Metazoa; phylum Chordata; class Mammalia; order Chiroptera; family Vespertilionidae; genus Myotis; species Myotis yumanensis. Next base: position 16,026,579 of record NW_027223771.1, on the reverse strand, counting down.
TGAAAAAGGACCAACTAGAAATTAAGCATACACTGACTGAAATAAGGGATATTATGCATAGTTCCAACAGCAGACTAGAGGATCACAAGAATCAAGTCAAAGATTTGAAATACGAAGAAGCAAAAATCACCCAACCAGAAACACAAAAAGAAGAAAAGAATCCAAAAATATGAAGATAGTGTAAGGAGCCTCTGGACAACTTCAAGTGTACCAACATCCGAATTATGGGGGTGCCAGAAGAAGAGACAGTGAAAGATATTGAAAACCTATCTGAAGAAATCATGACAGAAAACTTCCCCTACCTGGTGAAAGAAATAGACTTCCAAGTCCAGGAAGCACACAGAACCCAAAACAAAAGGGATCCAAAGAGGACCACACCAAGACACATCATAATTAAAAGGCCAAGAGCAAAATACAAAGAGAAAATCTTAAAAGCAGCAAGAGAAAAACAATCAGTTACCTACAAGTGAGTACCCATATGACTGTCAGCTGATTTCTCAACAGAAACTTTGGAGGGCAGAAGGGAGTGGCAAGAAATTCAAAGTGATGAATAGCAAGAACCTACAACTTGGATTACTTTACCCATCAAAGCTATCATTCAGAATTGAAGGTCAGATAAAGACCTTCACAGGTAAGAAAAAGCTAAAGGAGTTCATCACCACCAAACCAGTGTTTTATGAAATGCTGAAAGGTATCCTTTCAGAAGAGAAAGAAGAAGAAAAAGTAAAGATACAAATTATGAACAACAAATACATATCTATCAACAAGTGAATCTAAATATCAAGCAAGTAAACAATCTGATGAACAGAATAAACTGGTGAATATAATAGAATCAGGGGCATAGAAAGGGAGTGGACTGACTACTCTCAGGGCGGAAAGGGGTTTGGGGGTGTGGAAAGAAACTGGAAAAAATTGTACACCTATGGATGAGGACAGTGGGTGGCAGGGATAAGGGCAGAGGGTGGAGTGGGAATGGGTGGAGGGGAGCTATGGGGGGAAAAATGAGGAACAACTGTGATAATCTGAATAATAAAGATTTAATAGTAAAAAAACATTTAGGCTGTAAATAAATGAGCTAATAGCGTTTTAATTATTTCTAAACTAGTAATGATTTTACTTGTTAATTAAAAATTCATTCTTAATTTAAAATAAATGTAAATTGTTTTAAGTAGATGAAATCTTTGGACTTATGATGGGGGAGTATTGATTATCATTTCTGTTAATTACCTAGCTTCACTAACTGCTATAAAATTACTTAAAGTGAAACCAGACAACCTAATGGGCCCAGGCTGTTGGTTAATACTTGAACGAATGTAGCAGAGACTGGGTTGACTCATATATGGTGTTTATTCCATTAATGTGGGCAGAATGGGAGAGCAGCAGGTCATCCACAAACATCTGCTCTACTCACCCCATAAGTCAGCTGCTTCTCTTGGGTAGAATGATACAGACTCCATGGGAAAGTAGAAATTACACACAAGGGGAAGTAGGCAAGGTACAGTGGTTACAGGTTACAGGCAATGCGGGTTGGGGGTTCGTAAGGGGCTGGTGCCTCAGGGACCAGCTTAAAGGCAACCAGGTTGTTAATCTAGGCTGTTCTGGGGAAAGGAGGATGGCTATATTCCCATGTTAGCTCCCATGCCCCAGGGCGTACAACTCTCAATCAGAACGTAACAATCACAGTTAACAGAGCCAGATTAATATTTCTTATTATTATAGCTAGTCCCCATATTCTATTCCTGCCCCTAACAAAAGTACAAAAATGAAAAGAAATCACACCTAAATCTGTTTTTTTTTTCATAACTACCTCAATCAATTCCTCTTGTAAAATCTATCCCATAAACTTAACATGCTTCATTTGTGGGAGGCATGATGAGATTTAAAATGATGTCAAACGAACTGTGATCTAAACTGGAAACAAATTTATAGATGTTGTGATCTGACCTGAGAACACAGCAAATTACTTATAATTGAAAGAATCTTGATATATTGAAAATTACTTCTTTTATCATTATGCAAATCAAGATTTCAATAACTGTTGAATTTGTGTTAATGAGATAGTAACTGGATGCTCAGATTTTCCACTCTCTGCTCCCAATATTCAGGGTCAACGTTTCAGAGAAATGATGCAAAATTTATGAACCTAGAGCTGTTTTAAGGAAAATTCATAACAATGACACAGAAAACAGGATGAGGCCGACTGAAACCACAATAGAGTGAGTGCCAGCTTAGCACAGTGATGAGCATGTTGCAGACATTGTATCTCATTTAATCCACTCAAAGTCATCAAGGTGTTCCATGCACTCCCATTGACTTAGCTGTATTTTGGATCTCAGATATGCAGAAATTTAAGGAGTAATCCAAGGTTTTCTATCCTAAATCTTGGTTCCATGACCTGGCCAGTGTCGCTCAGTTGTTTGGAGCACCACTCTACACACTGAAAGGCTCTGGGTTCAATTCCCAGTCAGGTTTCATACCTAGGTTGGGTGTTCAGTTCCCAATGGAAGTGCCTATGAGAGGCAACCAATTGATACTTTTCTCTAATATCAACATTTCTCTCTCCTCCCCCCCCTCCCTCTCTCTCTCTAATGAGTAAGCATATCCTCAGGACAGTATTGAAAGACAAAATGAGTTCCACTAGGTCTAAGAAGTTAATTTTCAAATTTTAGTTTAAATTCTTGCCAAATTTCCCAATAGTTTCAAAGAATACCTTGGAGTAAACTGAACCAGCAATAACATTTATTTATTTATATAAGCAGTTTTACTGCACCTAAGCCTGGTCCACCAGGCTCAGTAGTTGAGCATCTATCTATGAGGCAGATGGTCATGGTTTGATTCCAGGTCAAGGCACATGCCCCGGTTGTGGGCTCAATCCCCAGGATGGGTGTGCAGGAGTCAGTCAATCAATAATTCTCATCATTGATTTTTCTCTCTCTCTCTCTCTTCCTCTCTCTCTGAAACCAATTATTTATATATATATATATATATATATATATATATATATATATATATAATGAAATTCTTTTTTTATAAAATAAAAATAATAAAGGAAGTATAGAGAACTCACCCTGATTAGAGAGGGCAGTGGGTCTCAGCTATGACCCCACATAAAAAAACCTGGGAAGGATAAACAGACAAGCCCCCTCTCCTCCTAGGCTAACACCTCTGGTCCTAAACACCTCTGGCTAACACCTGTGGGGCCTCTTCCAAAGTGATCAGAAAGTTCTAGGATGATTCTGCTGTACAGCCCAGTCCAGCACCACAAGGTAAGAATGGAGGATGCTTAACTAACAGGGACTCACTGCACACAGGCCAATCACAGAGTCTCACCACAGAAACACAGTTGCCACTCAGTCCCTCGGAACTCTTGCTGACCAGGCTGATCACCTGACTCATAGCTCCAACTACCTCCCAGACTTCCAGGATGGGTTCACGTCCACAGGGAACTCAAAGAACTTATGAGTAAAAGTGACTCACCAAAGCTCTTTGCAATTTCCTCAATTTCTCTACAGGCTCAGGGTCATAGCCCAGAACCCTCTGCATGTCCTTGTCCTTCAATACCAACATCTTTTCCAGCATAAAGCGAAACCTAAACATATAAACACATGAAAGAGAAAGCCATCAATTTGAATAGCAAGTTATTAAGTATTGATTGGGTTACCAATGACATCAAAGAAGAAATTAAAAACATCCTGGACCCTAATGACAATGAAAACACAACAATCCAAAACCTATGGAACACAATGAAAGCAGTCCTGAGAGGGAAGTTTATAGCTCTGCAGGCCTATCTCAAAAAACAAGAAAAAATGGTAGTAAATCATCTAACTCTTCAACTCAAAGAATTAGAAAGAGAGCAACAAGAAAACCCCAGAGTGAGCAGAAGGAAGGAGATAATAAAGATTAGAGCAGAAATCAATGACATAGAGACCAAAAAAACAATACAGAAAATCAATGAAACCAAGAGCTGGTTCTTTGAAAGGATAAACAAGATTGACAAACCTCTAGCCAGGCTCACAAAGAAGCAAAGAGAGAGATTCCAAATAAACCAAATCAGAAATGATAGAGGCAAAATAACAACAGACCCCACAGAAATACAAATGATTGTTAAACAATACTACGGACAACTCTACTCCAACAAACTAGACAACCTGGGGGAAATGGACAAATTCCTAGAAAAATACAACATTCCAAAACTCAATCAGGAAGAATCTAAAAATCTCAATAGGCCAATAACTATGGAAGAAATTGAAGCAGTCATCAAAAAGCTCCCAGCAAACAAAAGCCCAGGACCAGATGGCTTCTCAGGGGAGTTTTACCAAACTTTCAAGGAAGAACTAAAACCTATCCTCCTCAGACTACTACAAAAAATTCAAGAGGAAGGAACACTTTCAAGCTCATTCTATGAAGCCAGCATCACCCTAATAACAAAACCAGGTAAAGACAACACAATGAAAGAGAATTACAGGCCAATATCCCTCATGAACATAGATGCCAAAATCCTCAACAAAATCTTAGCAAATCGGATCCAACAGTACATCAGAAGGATCATACACCATAACCAAGTAGGATTTATCGGAGGAATGCAAGGATGGTACAACATCTGTAAATCAATAAACATAATACATCACATAAACAAATTGAAAGAAAAAAACCACATGGTCATATCAATTGATGCAGAAAAAGCATTCAACAAAATCCAACACCCATTTTTGATAAAAACTCTCAGCAAGGTGGGAATAGAAGGATCATACCTCAACATAATAAAAGCCATATATGACAGCCCACAGCCAACATCATACTCAATGGACAAAAACTAACACCATTTCCCCTAAGAACAGGAACAAGACAGGGATGCCCACTCTCACCACTCCTGTTCAACATAGTCCTGGAAGTATTAGCCATTGCAATTAGACAAGAAGAAGAAATAAAAGGCATCCAAATTGGAAAAGAGGAAGTAAAACTGTCCTTATTTGCAGATGACATTATACATACAAAACCCTAGAGACTCCATCAAAAAACTACTAGACTTAATACATGAATTTGGCAATGTAGCAGGATACAAAATTAACCCCAAGAAATCTGAGGCATTTCTATACACCAATAGTGAACTTTCAGAAAGAGAGGTTATAAAAACAATCCCATTTACCATCGCACCAAAAAAAATTAAGCTACCTAGGAATAAACTTAACTAATGAGGTAAAAGATCTCTACTGAGAAAACTACAGGACGTTGAAAAAAGAGATAGAGGAAGACATAAAGAGATGGAAGAACATACCGTGTTCATGGATTGGTAGAATCAACATCATTAAAATGTCCATACTACCCAAAGCAATCTATAATATCAACACACTTCCCATTAAAATACCAATGGCATATTTCACAGATCTAGAACGAACTCTCCAAAAATTCACCTGGAATAAAAAAAGACCCCGAATAGCTACAGCAATCCTGAGAAAGAACAAAATAGGTGGGATCTCAATACCAGATATCAAGCTGTATTACAAAGCCACTGTTCTCAAAACTACCTGGTACTGGCAAAAAAAAAAAAAAAGACATAATAGATCAATGGAATAGAATAGAGACCCCAGAAATCGGCCCGAACCAATATGCTCAATTAATATTTGACAAAGGAGGGAAGAACTTACAATGGAGTCAAGATAGTCTCTTCAATAAATGGTGTTGGGAAAATTGGACAGATATATGCAAGAAAATGAAACTAGACCACCAACTTACACCATACACAAGAATAAACTCAAAATGGATAAAGGTCTTAAATGTACGACGGGAAACCATAAAAAATCTGGAAGAATCCAAAGCGAACAAAATCTCAGACATATGCCGAAGCAATTTCTTCACTGATACAGCTCCTAGACCTAGGGCATTGGAAACTAAAGAGAAAATGAACAAATGGGACTTCATCAAAATAAAAAGCTTCTGCACAGCAAAAGAAACCATCAACAAAACAACAAGAAAGCCCACTGCGTGGGAAAACGTATTTGCCAATGTCATATCTGATAAGGGCCTAATCTCCAAAATTTATAGGGAACCCATACAACTTAACAAAAGGAAGATAAACAATCCAATCAAAAAATGGGCAAAGGATCTAAATAGACACCTTTCAAAAGAGGACATTCAGAAAGCCAGGAGACATATGAAAACATGCTGAAAGTTGCTAATGATCCGAGAGATGCAAATCAAAACAAGAATGAGGTACCATCTCACACCTGTCAGATTGGATATCATCAACAAATCAACAAACGACAAGTGCTGGAGAAGATGTGGAGAAAAAGGAACACTCACTGCTGGTGGGAATGCAGAGTGGTGCAGCCACTATGGAAGACAGTATAGAGTTTCCATTTGACCCTGTGATCCCAATTCTAGGAATATATCCCAAGAAACCAGAAACACCAATCAGAAAGGATATATGCACCCATATGTTCATAGCAGCACAATTCACCATAGCTAAGATCTAGAAACAGCCCAAGTGCCCATCAGTAGATGAATGGATTAGAAAACCATGGTACATCTACACGATGGAATACTATGCTGCTATAAAAAAGAAGGAACTCTTACCATTTGCAATGGCATGGCTGGAACTGGAGAGTATTATGCTAAGTGAAATAGCCAGTCAATGAAGGAAAAATACCACATGATCTCACTCATTCATGGATAATAAAGACCTTTATAAACTTATGAACAAAAATAGATACAGAGGCAGAGCTGCCTCCAACAGACTGTCAAACTGCAGCGGGAAGGCCGGGGAGGTTAGGGGGGTGGAAGTGGGGGGGGGGGGTAAGAGATCAACCAAAGGACTTATATGCATGCATATATGCATAACCAATGTACATAAGACACTGGGTGGTAGGGGAGGCCAGAGGATTGTCAAGGGCAGGGAAAAAAAGGAGACATATGTAATACTCTTTGTAATACTTTAAGCAATAACAAAAATAAATAAAAATAAAAAGTTTGAGGACCCCTGGTTTACAGGTTCTGCGAGGAACTCCCACATTGCCAAAATCAGTGAGCACATCATACAACTGTAGACCTGAACTTTGCATTCTGAGCTTAGCGTCCTTTAAAGGTTCCTAGGCCCAGGGGCTAGAAGAGTGGCAGGACAGTCCCAGGACTCTACTATCTCAGAAGCCACAAGAGTGGGAGGCCCAGAAATAAGCTCCACAAATCAGTACCCCTAAGCGATTCTTCATTTGCAGCAATCTGTGGAAACTAAAGGTCTGTTGAGAACTTGGCAACCACCACCAGGATTCATGGGCTCTGCCTATTAGTATCTTTCCCCAGCCCCTGGGGATGACCGCATTATGTCAGTGCCTCAGTCCTAAGGGCACAATCTTGCCTAGTTGGCTATCTTTCAAGGGACTTCTGCTTCCTGTCCCCCAACTGGGATCCTCTCCCTTCAAGTTTCATTCCCAGCAGTTGGGAAGAGTTTAAAACCCTATTTCAGACAATGTCCCTCTTTTATTCTCCACCATCGATGGCCCTAGGATCCTGAAAATTAAACTGAAACTTCTCACCAAATACTTTGCCTCCTCTTCTCTGTTGCCTTTAGATACAAAACCAGCCCAGGATTCCCGAGTCCTCCCAGCTCAGCCCCACCAACCAAAATCTGACAGGGTGGCATTGCAGCCTGTCACCCTCTTTCACACATCACACATGTATCACCCACAAGTGACTCACTGTTCTGGACTCAGTGACCTGGGTTTCAGGATCTGACAGACACCGGCATGTAAGGATGGAGGGTAAATGGAGTGAGGCTGAGTAGAAGTCTTCAAGCAAAACGGAGTCTGGGAGGCACATAGGCCTCAATGCTGACTGTTGCTGCTCAACAAGCTTCAGACAAACCACTGCACCATGGGGACAGTGCCTCTGAAGCCTGGTCCTAGTTGTGACCCAGCGCTGGAGCCTATAGGTTAACAGAACAAAAAGGTCAAAGTGAGCACCGGGAAGCAACACCCAAACCAATCAGCACTGGATAAGACCCCTGGCCTGGGCTTTCATTGGCTAAATGCAGCCATAATTCGGGGCAGTGCACTTTGGGTAACTTACTTTTTCAGGCCCAACAGGTGGAATTAAGATCTCAATCACTGACTGATCATTGCAAATACTGGTGTTGGGGACCCCCGGTGGTGCTGGAAAATGACAAACTTAGCATTTGGGGGCTGATCACAGGTTGCATGGAAGTGTTGTCTGCAACTGATCTCTTGTTTTGAGATGTAATTTTAGATTTCATGAAGTTCAGAATGCTCCCTGAGGTGAAAAGTATTATTTCAATTATTCCTGAGGACCACAAATCTAAATGAATATGTTGTTTTTAAGTTTTTTTTATTTGAATTTTATAGAGAGAACTAGAGGCCCGGTGCACAAAAATTTGTGCACTCGGGGCCAGGGGGAGGGGGGGATCCCCCAGCCCGGCCTGTGCCCTCTCGAAGTCTGGGACCCCTCGGGAAATAACGACCTGCTGGCTTAGGCCTGCTCCCGGGTGGCAGAGGGCAGGCCCAATTGCTAAGTGCAGCCCCTGGTCAGGCTCAGAGCAGGGCCAATTGGGGAGTTGGGGCACCGCCCCGTCATGCACAGAGCAGGGCGAATGGGGAGGTTGCGATGCCACCCTCAGTCACGCTCAGGGTAGGGCCAATTGGGGGGGTTGGGGCACCGCCCCCTGTCACACTCAAGGCAGGGCCGATGGAGAGGTTATGGCTCTACCCTGTCACACACAGAGCAGGGCCCATGGGGGGGGGGGATTGGTGCGCTGTACCCTGTCAAACACAGAGCTGCAGGGCAATCAGGGGATTGGGGAGCTCCCCCCTATCAGGCACAGAGCAGGGCAGATAGGGAGGTTGTGGCCCCCCCCCCTGTCACTCACAGAGCCGCAGGGCGATCAGGGGGTTTGGGCGCTGCCCCCTGTCATGCTGATCCCGGTGCCGGGAGCCTCGCTGCTCCACTGATCCCGGTGCCGGGAGGCATATTACCCTTTTACTATATAGGATAGAGGCCTGGTGCATGGGTGGGGGCCGGCTGGTTTGCCCTGAAGGGTGTCCTGGATCAGGGTGGGGGTCCCCACTGGAGTGCCTGGCCAGTCTGGGTGAGGGGCTGAGGGCTGTTTTCCGGAAGCGAGTGACTGAAGCTTCCAACCGCTCCTTGTTTTCTTTTTTTTGTTTTATTCTGGGCCAGCTTTAGCTCTGAGGCCTCGCTGCTGAAAACATCGATACAATGTTGCTAAAGCCTGGCTGACTGAAAGCCGGTTTCTGGGCTTTTGTTTATTTTATTTGCAACATAGTAGATAGTTGCTTAGAGTTGCAACTGAGAGGCCGGAAAGTGAGGTGGGGAACGTTGGAGTCCGTAGTCACTGAAGCAAGCCTCATGTTTGCTTCCAGCTGCCTGGCTGCCGGCCGCCATCTTGGCTGACAGTTAATTTGCATATACTCACGGATTAGCCAATGAAAAGGGTAGCGGTCGTACGCCAATTACCATGTTTCTCTTTTATTAGTGTAGATGAAGGAAAGGAAAAGATAAAAGCACTGATTGGTGCCTCCTGCATGGCCTCCACCCACTAGGCTTACACCCAGAAAACTTGGCTTGTGCGTCACAAGGAATCTAACTAGTAACCTTTCTGTGCATGGGACTACACTCAACCAATAGACCCACTCCAGCCATCAGATATTTTATTTTTATCAAAACATCCTATTATTAATAGAAAAATCAAGATAGGAGAAAATGTACATAATCCTCTCCTAGTTGTTTAAAAACAAAATTTTAAAGGGTTCATGGCCAACAAGTTGACCTTTCCTACATTGTCTGCATGTTTGCAGTCATTACACATTGTGAAACTATGGAACTAAGAGTTACTGAATGTTCACTACACGTGCCAAGCCCTGGATTCAATGTTTTACATGAACTATTTCAACATAAATTGCATGATTATAGAGTTAATAACAGGCAGGGCTGGAAGACAAACCCATCTGTCTCTAACAACAGAGTTCTGGCTTCTACTGTTAGCCTCTGTAACTACTAGGATTGGCTAGATGTTATTATAAATTACAAACAGACCCAAAGATTTATTGGTTTTTATATTAAAGAAGGCATCTTCCTTGTTCATGCCACATGATCTCCCTGATTCTCCTGGGACTTGTGTAAAGAGAAGCCACCATATACTTACCTCCTGGATATATCAGAGATGTACAGAGATGGTGGCAAGTCTCAGTGCTTCCAGACTTTTCTCTTAGCAGTGACAGGCTTCACACTCAGCATATTTCATTGGTCAAAGCACTTCACAGGGCTGCAGCAAATTCAGGTGGTCAGGAAGGAAGTCTGACATACTTGATAGCCACATTCATGTGACTACATGGGGCCAGCCTCTTTTGGGGCTGTGTATGGGCGAAGAAGAGCAGTGAAGATTGGTAGGAAGTGACAGTGGAAATTAGTTCAGATGGTTCACTTTCCCCTCATCCAGGTGCATTTTGTCCCAGAGCTGCCCACAACCACCACTGTCTAGATTCAAAGGAGTGGACTTCAATAAGAAGAATTTGGTCAGAAGTCATTGGCCATGAACTCAGAGCCCACTTCTGAGTATGACCTTTAATAAATCCCTGGTTGCCTCGGTTCCCCCACTATGTTCGAGGTGAAGATCCACATATTAAGAATGTTTATTGGAAGGTACAGGACTGCAAGCATTCCAGCATCCATGTTCTTTGAAATTAATATCGGTCACTACTCTGTCTTCTAGTCTCTATCATTTGCATAGCTCAGGTGAGGGCTCCATCAGGTGGAGCTGAATGTAAAAATGCTGACATTAACATCAATGTTGGTCCTAGGTTCCCATTCATTTGTGCCTGAACCTGTGCTAAATGTGGTCCCTCCATTGTTCTCTTCATCCCCATTGGAGGAAGCACTGGGCCTAATTTTCCCTCCTTGTCTCAATGTTCCTGAGTGCCCAAGCTCACCCAGTAAATGTTGAGAGTCCAGGGGTCATAAAGTGATGCTCCAAGCAACCCCAGGCACATTCCTTATTAGGTGTCAGCATAGCTTACAAATGGGCAAGGGATTGACCTTCTCTTCAGGGACCAGGAGGACCACCCGGGTATGCCAGCCTTCTCCAGGGTTATCCAGTTCCTCATTCCTAAGGGGGAATTAGGGTCCTAGGATTCTTCACCCTCAGCTTTCCCCCATATGCACCCATCCAGTGGTTCCATTTCAGGGATTCAGGATCTTCCAGATCCTCCTCAAAGGCTTAGAGTCCACCAAAAACAGTGCCTCCACACTCTATTCTTCAATTCTGCCACCAGTCTTTCCCAATTCTCCAACCTCTCTCAGCCTGCAGTCCTGCAGTTCTATGACCCTTCACTTCATCCATCCATGAACCTTAGATGGGATCCAAAGGGGTACAACAGTGGCTTGGAAGAGAAGGGGCTCAGCCTGGGGAGCAGAGAAGAACATATTGTCCTCTAAATCACCCCTGTGGAGATTGCCTATGCATTTGTCTGTTGCTGGGGTGCACACATACAATCTCACGGGGAACATGCAGACATCATAAGCACACAAATGCCCTGGTACAGAACACCCCCAGGCAAAGATGGGCTCGCAGGTGCAGGGCTTGTGGCCAGGCTCACACAGACCCAGACTACAGACTCGGACATCACTTTGAGGGGAATACACAAATACACAGATAAGAACACATGGGAACAATACAGCATCACGATGCACACTCACAAACACAATGGACACACACAGGCACACACCTGAAGGGACATATGTGGACACAGTAGACAGACACAAAGAAAATAAAAAACACAGATACAATCAGGAACACTCAAAGGGGCAGCAAGTCACACATACAACTAACACTGATAAGCAAAGCAACACTCCCCTTAATGCTGAGACAAACTAATACACTGTTTTAAAGGAAACATTAAGAACTGAGGTGCTGTCTTGACGAGGTAGTACAGTGGGTTGGAGAATCATCTCATAATGCACCTCCCCCCCCCAATCCAACACACACACACAATAGATTGTGGATTTGATCCTTGGTTGGGGCATGTATGAAAGGCAATTGATCCATGTTTCTCTTCCATTAATGTTTATTTATTTCTCTCCCTGTTTCTCTTTATTATTTATCTAAAATCAATAAACATATCCTCAGCAGAGGATTAAAAAAGAAAAATGTAATAATTAAGGTATTGAATTTTCAAGAACATAGCATTAACTCCAGAGCAATCTCTCTAGAACAGTTATCAGAATCATTTGAATGCAGTCAAGGTGTCTTCTTTTACCTGGGAGGCTAACAGAATCACTATCGCTGATCTCAGAAAAACCCCACATAATTCGTGTCATAGTCATGATCCCCTCCTTGCTTTCATTTAACCACTAAAATATGATGGTTTCTGAATAAAGTCATCCCTTCATTTCCATAACTTAGGATAGACTTTGAGTGATAAAAATTAACTTATCTTAGTAGTAGCTGTTTCTGAGGGATTCCAACATATTTTAGGCACTGGAGTGAGGAGAGCCAGTTCTCCCTCCAGGTCCCATGTGGCCATGCACTCCCTGTAGATAACTAGAACCTAGAGGTGCAGGAGTAATGCTCTGAGTAGACCCAGACACCGTCCTCTATTAGTTTTCAGCTTAGCTTTCACATGGGCAAGGGACATCCTCTCCAGGGATGTCCAGTTCCTCATTATTAGTGGGGATTTAGGAGCCTAGAAGTCTTCCCCTCAGCTTTCCCCCACATGCACCCATCTTCACATTCCTTTCCAAGGATCCTGGATCACCCAGCTGCTGCAAGAAGGCACAGTCTTCCACAAACATTTCCAATCCACGCTCTATACCTCCTGTCTGTCATCACAGTCTGCCCCAATTCCCCACCTTGCTACAGCCTGAGGTTCTATGAACTGGCCCTGTGCTTAATTCATACCTGAGATGGGACCTCCAGAGGGACACCAGATGCCTGGATGAGCAGGAGAATAAGGGGCTCAACTGGTGGTGGGGAAGAAAAACAGGTAGTCCTCTACATCACCTCTCCGGAGATTCACTATGACTTGTTAGTGGTTGGGGTGCACAGACTCAGAGAAATATACAGATAACATGAGCACAGAAACATGCAGGTAGAGAACACCCCCAGCCTCTTCTGGGCACTCAGGTGCCGGACTTAGGTCCAGGCTCACATAGACCCACACTGTAGACATAGGCAATACCTTGAGGGGAACACACACACACACACACACACACACACACACACACACAGAAACAAACAATTGGGGCCACCCAGACAGTGCCACAGGACACACACACAATGGACACACACACAATGGACACACCCCCATATGCTGGCAGGAATCCCTAAAACCAAATCTGTCCAGGGGCACAACCTCACACCCCATGGTATATTGTCCCTCAGAGTCCAGGCTCCATCACCTCACTCTAGGTGCAAGGGTCTGCTCGGCAAAGGCCAAACTTATGGAGCAGGGAGACCACCTGGAATGCATCCCCCCAATGTGGTATCATGTTGAGACCAAGCCTCTCCTTCAGGAAATGCTTGTACTTCAGAATGGTCTCACCATTAAAAACACATAGCACCATTTTCTGGAGAATCCATGCTACCTCCAGGACTGGTTGGGCAGTGGTATTTTTAATGAAATGAAAATGGAAAATTACCCAGAAATGCAAAAATAGAGATCCAAACAATGCCCGTGGAGCTTAGGAGAGTGTATGGGCTGCTCAGAGGTACGTGAACTTATTTGAGGTCCTCAAGTTTTAGGAACTGCTCCAGAATGCCTGGGAGGGATCTGGGCTCCTCAACCACCTGAATCCAGAATAGCTCAGTCTCAACCCCTGGCTGGAAGGTGCTGAGACCACAAAGCCCATGTCCAGGCCCAGAGCTTTTCCCAGCCCCTTAGTGTTTAGTCTCAGGGAGCTCAGATGTCATAATTACTTGTGGGTGACTCTTCAGCTTAGCCCCAGTTCCCCACCCTCCACACTGACAGCAGGGCCCCTCCCCTCCTGTCCTCTCCCTCACTGTGTGCTCTGCCCTCATGAGAACCCTTATGGCTGGTTCACCACAGGGTCCCTGCCTGGTTTGTGATGGTGTTCGCATGCGTTGACTTGTTTGGTGAAAAAACACACAAATATATTGCTCAGAGAGAAAGAGAGAGAAGAATAGGGAGAGGGAAACACCCATTTTGTGTTCCACTAATTTTATACATTGTTTGATTCTGTTTTTTTAAAAATATATTTTATTGATTTTTTACAGAGAGAAAGGGAGAACGATAGAGAGAAACATCGATCAGCTGCCTCCTGCACACCTCCTACTGGGGATGTGCCCGCAACCAAGGTACATGCCCTTGACCAGAATCGAACCTGGACCCTTCAGTCCACAGGCTGTCGCTCTATCCACTGAGCCAAACCAGTTAGGGCATGATTCTTTTTTTAATATAAGCTTTATTTTAAATTTAAAGAAAAACTGAAAACGAGTATTTTTTACAAATTATACCAACACTGAAAACGTAATTTGGGAATGTTGAACATTAGTTCTCAATTCAAAATAATGACATGTCTTGGTGTTGGCTAATGTAAAGTTTATTTAAACCTAGTACTTTTATATAAGCTTAACCATTTCATCCTTCCTAAAATTCAGTGATTATGATTCAACTTTAGAAGGTTAAAGCAGTCTTCTATGTAAAACCCCATATACCTTTTTGAAATACAATATATTTACACCAGCAAGGAAATGATAAAAACCTGTAAAAACCACATGGGACTTGCCAAAAAGGCTGCCTACATACAGAGGGAGCATTTCGCCTCAGCACACACACACACGTGATCAAACAGACTCCCTCATGTTCTCTTACACAGCAACCTGCGTGGTTATAAATGCCGCTCTAGCATGTATGAACTGAAAATAACATGTTTTAAAAGGTCCTTGAAGACACAGGGGAGTGGAATGAGCCCGCGCTGAGAGCAGCACCACACAGGCTGTTATGAGGATGTGGCCGAGCTGCCAGCCCAGCTGGCTCTGCCCCTGAGGAAGCAGGCCCCGCCCCGTGGGAACAGGGCCCACCCCAGGGAAGCAGGCCCCACACCAGGGAAGCAGGCCCTGCCCTCAGAAAGCTGGTGGAGGACCCAGAAAGACTGATGGGTCCCAGGTTCGATTCCGGTCAAGGGCATGTACTTGGGTTGCGGGCACAACCCCAGTGGGAGATGTGCAGGAGGCAGCTGATCAATGTTTCTCTCTCATCGATGTTTCTAACTCTCTATTTCTCTCCCTTCCTCTCTGTAAAAAATCAATAAAATATATTTTTAAAAAAAAGACTGATGGTCTTGTTGATGATCTCCAAGGCCTCCTGGACCTCGTCCTCCTTGATGACCAGCGGAGGTGGAATCTGATGATGTCGCCATGGGTACGCTTGGCCAGAAGTCCATTATCTCGAAGGCGCAGGCGCACCTTCCAAGCATCGGAATCTTTGGTTTCCCCGGTGACGGTGGCATCCAGCAGCCCCTTCCCACGCACTGCAGTCACGATGTCCCAGGGCAGCTTCCTGAGCTCATTCTCTTCTTCCAAAACTTCGCAGGCGGCGTTGGCCCCGCGGCTGCCCAGGGGGTTGCCCCTGTACGTGGAGCCGCGCTCCCCAGGCTGGATGGTCAGCATGATCTCGTCTTCACACAGCACCGCCCACACGGGTTACAGGCCACTGGAAAGGGCCTTGCCCAGGAGGACGAGGTCAGGCCTGACGTTTGCATGGCCGACTGCCAGCCATCGCCCAGTCCTGGCCAGTCCTGTCTGGGTCTCATCCAATAAACAGGACTGGGTGCCTGGCGCAGAGCTCGCGCACACCCCTCAGGCAGCCTGGGTCGGGACAATGACGCCCGCCTCGCCCTGAATGGGTTCGACCATGAACGCAGCAACGTTTAGATCCTGAAGAGCACGCTCAAGAGCAGGTAGGTTGTTGTAGGGAATGATCTCGAACCCCGGCATGAAGGGGCCAAAGCCGTCGTCGCTGCTGGGGTCCGTGGAGCTGTAGATGGCACACAGAGTCCTGCCCCAAAAGTTTCCAGCTGCGAAGACGATCTTGGCTTTGTCCTTGGGGATGCCCTTCACGGTGCAGCCCCACCACCGCGCCAGCTGGCAAGCGGTCTCCCCGGCCTCCACCCTGTCTGTGCTCATGGGGAGAACCTGGTGGTAGTTGAAGAGCTTCGTGACGTTCTCCTGGTCCTCGCCCGGCACGTTGTTGTAGGAGGCCCGCGAGGTCGGCGTCAGCTTCCCCGCCTGGCTCTTCAGGGCGTCCACAATCTTGGGGTGGCAATGCCCTTGGTTGACGGCGCTGTGCACACTCAGAAAACCAAAGCATTTCCTGCCTTCCGCATCCCACAAGGAAATACCTGTCCCTCTCTCCAGGGTGACCAGTAAGAGGTGGTAAAGAGCGTCCCAATATTCACGCAAGATTTGAATTTTGTGTGAGCATTAGCAACGACAAAAATAAAAGCCCAATTTTACTTGGTTTATTGAATCAGATTTTAATATTTGTTACCCTGTGATTTCAATCCCTTCAATTTGATAAGCATTACCAAGTACCAATTATGGCCCAGAAGCAGAGACAATGAAGACCAAGGCTTTGCGTGTGTACCAGCAAAGCTGTGGAGGCCATTTACCCGTTATGCTATTCCATACAAAACCCTATACTGTATACATTTTGAATCAATAAAAAATTTACAATTTTTAATTATAAACCTGTGTTTTCTATCAAAATTACTTCTTGCGTGAATTTTGGGACACCCTTTAGTTGTGAGCGCCATACTTGGCTTCCCCGTTCAAAAACGTCATCCGACCATAGAGGGCCTTGGACCATCTTCTTAGTCGCCACGATGTATTAGAAGTCACTGGCGTGTGGGCGCCCCGCCACAGTCTTATGACGAGCTAGCTTGGAAAGAATCGTGTCCGTGGAGCAAGAATTCCACCGACCAGCTACCCTTTCTCCTGCGATTAAGATGGAAATGCAGATTGCTCAGCCTGGATCCAGGGACGACCTGCTGGGTCCAATAATCCCTGGTGGCGCCTCTGGCTCCAGAACCAGCGGCTACGTCTTGGTGGCAGCACATTGTTTGATTCTTGCATGGAGCCTGACTGAGGATGGAACCCACAACCTTGGCACTACTGAGATGATGCTTTAATCAACTGAGCTCTCTGGCCAGGGAGAAACTTATCAGGGGTTTTTAGTAAAATAAGTCACTAATGTATCTGAGAATAGATAGATACCAGAACCACTGGGATGAGAGGTAGTGATGGAAGCAATGGCAATTCTCGGGTCACGCATCCCGGAACCAGAGAGGAGGGAGCCCGATTCTGGGTTGTGTCACCTGACAGCTGCCCTCTCATAATCCAGGACCCCTCAGCAGGTATTGGAGAGCTGGTTTCGGCCCAATTCCCTGCAGGCCAGGCCGCAGGACCTCACCTGCCAGAGGGATCCCACTCATTCCACAGATACCCTTGAAGCCAAGGTGCTGCCCCAGGTGGAGCCTAATAGGGAGGGACTGGGGGAGGTTGGCATTAGGCTGTGTCAGACCCGTCTCAGCCAGTCCCACCCCACTTGTCACTTTCTAATTAATTTCCTTTCAATGTGCACAAGTCCATACACCCAGTCACTAGTAAAAGAAAATGATGTACTACTGAAATATCTTATGTCCATGTTCAATGCCATCATTTTCGCAGTTTGAATGTAGTTATGACATTTACACCAGGGATATTTTCAACTACCACAAACCTAGACTTCAATGTATCATTAAATGCTTAAACTTAAAGAACACTGGTGGAGAATTAACAATGCAGATTAAATGTATAAGTGTATGGTACAAGTGGGCTATAAATCATAAATAGGGTAAAAATTAAGAAAAACCATTTTGTTTATAGAATTCAAAAACCAAGAATGCCATATGGCCAAAAAATCAGTCGAGTCACTGAGGACTAAGTGAAATTCAAACATATGTCTTAGAGGCTGCACCGCCCTCCTATTGGTTAGAATAGAATAATAAATTAAGTTTAAAAGTAAACAAAAAATCCTGAGCATTTTAACAAAGAAGATAAAGACAGTGAAAGAAATATATGAAGAAATCATCACCATCAAATATCTTTATGGAAATGAAGTTAAAACAAAAGCGAGTTAAAAGTACACTCATTGATGGGGCTAGTACTTAAAGAGATTAACCTTTGCATGTGCTGGCAGAGTTGCATAGAATTTTCTAGGTGGGTGGGAAGGCAAACTGATTGACCATTTGAGGTCACAGTTCCATATATGTTGAAATGTACCACATTCACTGACAGTGGAACAGTTTAATAAGACATACATCTGTAGAAAGAATGGAATACAATATTCTGAGCTGTTTTATTTTTAAAACCCCAAACGTAGAAATAACTGAAATTATAGGCAGCTCAATAGTAAAAGTGGTTATCCATAGAATACAATATTTTCTAGAAATAAAAAATTATTTATATAAACGTTAGTGTTAAATCTCAAACATCTGTATAGCATGAAGGAAGCCAGTGTTTGTTAAAGAGAATTCACCTTATAGTGCCAATAAATTTATGAAAAATATGAACTACTCTATTGTAAAGGAAGGTAAATCAATGTCTGCATGGAGGGTTGGGGAAGCAGAAATATTACAAAATGACTGGGGGTAAATACAGAGTGTGGCAAATTCAGGTTTAGAGTAGTTGGTGTTGAAAATAATGCACTAATAAATAACAACACAAATATAAAAACACCCTTAAAAAAAAAGATCATAAACCAGAGCAGAGGAGAGCACAGAGTTTGCAGGTTGGTGAATAAAAAACCCCCAAAATTTATCAAAGCATAATGTGAGTACCACTATGTCCCTGAAAGAGGTAGCACTGCTTAGCTGAGAACAGCTGCTCTGGATGAATCCTGGGTCAGGTCTATTTTCTAGTCATAGAGAAATGAATGAAGATACTGCCAAGAGCTTGGAGGAATCATAATTACCTCAATCAGAAGCGAGAACACAGAATACATTCCCCTGAGCACCCAGGGAATGTGACCGATGCACACTCCTCAGGTGAGGCAGGTGTTAGCTATGAAACCTCTTTAGTGATAAACACTCACAGTGACATCATTTGGGTTGTAGGTCTGGACATGTTAGCAAGTACAACACAGATCCTTCAAGTCTCATTTGTACCTCAATTTTATGATGAATCTAGCAGAGTGTATGTTCTCATTAAAGGGGTTTACATTCATGTAAATGGGTCCCATCGAGCCCCTTAAGTGTTCTTATTCTTAGTGAGAAAAATAAAACATTTCCTACACATTTACATCTTTTCTCCAGTGTGAAATTACAGGTGTCTAACCAGGTTATAGTTGTAGCTAAAAGGAATCCCACTCACTACACTCACCAGTGTGAACTCTCTTGTCTTCACTGGGGATAGAGCTTTCACTAAAGGATTTCCCACATTCACTACACTCATATGGCTTTTATCGAGTGTGCACTCTGTGGTGCTTATTGAGGGTAGTCCTTTCACTGAAATGCTTCCCACATTCACTGCACTCATATGGCTTTTCTCCAGTGAACTCTGCGGTGATTAGTGAGGGTAGCCTTTTCACGGAAATGCTTCCCACATACATTACACTCATATGGCTTTTCTCCAGTGTGAACTCGTTGGTGTATATTAAGGGCAGCCCTTTCACGGAAATGCTTCCCACATTCACTACACTCATATGGCTTTTCACCAGTGTGAACTCTGTGGTGTTTAGTGAGGTGAGACCTCTGACGAAAGGATATCCCACATTCACTACACTCATATGGCTTTTCTCCAGTGTGAACTCTATAGTGTTTAGTGAGTTCAGCCCTTTCACTGAAATGCTTCCCACATTCACTACACTCATATGGCTTTTCTCCAGTGTGAACTCTGCGGTGTTTAGTGAGGGCAGCCTTTTCTCTGAAATGCTTCCCACATTCACTACACTCATATGGCTTTTCTCCAGTGTGAACTCTTTGGTGTATAGTGAGGTTATACATTTGACGAAAGGATATCCCACATTCACTGCACTCAAATGGCTTTTCTCCAGTGTGAACTCTGTGGTGTTTAGTGAGGACAGCCTTTTCTCTGAAATACTTCCCACATTCGCTACACTCATATGGCTTTTCTCCAGTGTGAACTCTTTGGTGCACAGTAAGGTGACACTTTTGACGAAAGGATATCCCACATTCACTGCACTCATATGGCTTTTCTCCAGTGTGAACACTGTGGTGTTTAGTGAGGGCAGCCTTTTCTCTGAAATGCTTCCCACATTCGCTACACTCATATGGATTTTCTCCAGTGTGAACTCTTTGGTGTACAATGAGGCGACACTTTTGACGAAAGGATATCCCACATTCACTGCACTCATAAGGCTTTTCTCCAGTGTGAACTCTTTGGTGCACAGTGAGGCGACACTTTTGACGAAAGGATATCCCACATTCACTGCACTCATAAGGCTTTTCTCCAGTGTGAACTCTGCCATGTGGAGGGTGGTTAAACATTTGTCTACACACTTCCCCACATTTATTATACTCATAAATCATATCTCCAGAGCAGAGATCTTTCTGATAAGGAACTTTCTGTTTCTGGCTGTCAGCTCTTTCACATTCCACCCACTGGTGATGTCTTTTTCCACTTAGAAATTCCTGTGAAATCTCATTGTTACTGTGTGGCTCCTTAGTGTTAAGAGTGGCCTGGTGCTGGAGAAGCCCTAACATGGCTGGGGAGTCTTCCTCAATGTCTGTCCTAGCTGCAGGCATCCCAGATAAGTAGAAGTAGCAACAGGTCACAAGCGAGGGACTCTCCATATCTTCTTTCCAGGGCTTCTCTCCACTGGCATCCTTCTGTTGCTGGTGAGGGTTTGCACTGGAACACAAGTCTCTCAAACATGCATCACTTAAGAACACATTATTCTCAAAGTAAACCACTTGTAACTCACTCAGGTGCAAAATATCTTTTAACACTGAGAAGCACGGCTTACACAGATGGGTCCTCTGGGTGGCTGCAGCTGTCCTGGAAGCCCTGACCTGAGAACCTCCTATAGATACACTGTGCTGAGAATAGGCCTCCACATCATCCATCTTACGCCAAGGACCTGAAAACAGAGGAATGATGACAAAATGAATGTTGACTCTGGTGACAGCGGGAAGTCCCATTATAAAAGTGGGTTGCACATACTACATTGGTTTATGCAATTGGCTGAAAATAAAAGACCTGAAAGATGGATTAGTAAGAGGTCACTCTGAAGTTCTTGAGCACTGAAGATCACAAAACAAGGGAGACTTCAGCAGAAATAGAGCAAAAACAAGACAAGTACCACATGGAGGAGAAGTGGACTGTCCAGATCATTCTGCTGATAACAGCATTCAGTAGATCAGTGATGGCGAACCTATGACACGTGTGTCAAAGTTGACATGCAAACTCTTTTTTTTGCTTGATTTTTCCTTGTTAAATGGCATTTAAATATATAAAATAAATATCAAAAATATAAATCTTTGTTTTACTATGGTTGCAAATATCAGAAAAATTCTATTTGTGACATGGCACCAGAGTTAAGTTAGGGTTTTTCAAAATGCTGACACACCGAGCTCAAAAGGTTTGCCATCACTGCAGCAGATCTTCTATGCTGGTGACATGGGCAAGCTGTGCGGAAGGTTGGTTACATCTCATTCCAAGTAAAATTCAATAAACAAGTAGCTGCTATTTTAGGGGTATTTAAGCATGTACACTGAGTGGCCAGATTATTATGACCGGCCAGATTATTATGACCACCCCATCAGTACAAAGAAATGAATCTGTTATGCAAAGAATAATAATAATAATAATGATAATAAAACCTTGAGAGTTTCTGCTTAGGAAGATTTCAATATCGAGTATTTTGGAAGTGTCAATCGAGTGCTGATGGGGTGGTCATTATAATCTGGCCACTCAGTGTATGTGCTCCTTATAACGCTTGCATAGGTCCATGTTGTAGAATACTGCAGAAAGAGATGTGCAAAGGAATAGGTGATGTAAAAAGGACACAAAGGCAAAGATAGCCAAAGCTAGAAAGCCACTGATGAAATGAGAAGCCAGCAAAGTGTCAAATATGAAAAAGGAAATGTATAAATGAGGGGTGGCCATTGGAACTTGCACCAAACATCATTAGACAGGAACAGGTTCCTGGTACAATCTGAACACCATCCTTATGTCCTACCTCCCCCGAGCTGCCACTCAGCCAGGCCAGGCTTCCCCTAGGAACATCCTGTACGTTCACCCTGCAGAAACCCAGGGTTCTCTCTGCACCTCCTTCTCTAGAAATATCTACAAACTAAATATTCCAAGTTTCAATGAAATACAACAGAGGTGAGCAGCCATCACTTGCCCATAGCATTTGGCTTGCAATAGTATTTACAGAAGGTAATATTACAAACAACAATGGAAGGAGGGTCTTACAATAACAGCAACTGGTTCCTGTATATAAAGAAGATACCTGGCACAGGCATTCACCAAGGTCCTTATCTACAGGAAAGGTGGAGAAGTGGAGGCCATGGTTCTGGATATAGTCACCCTTCCTGGGTGAGGGAGAGCAGGAGGGACCCATTAAACTGTCTGTAAGACTGCTGACACCCAGACACTTCCTGCAGTTCCTAAGGCAACTGGTGTTAGGAAAGTTTGTGGAGTCTATTGCTCAGGGCTCTCTGAGAGCTCAGCACTGGCAGCCACAGCCCATTTCACAAGACAGTGGGGGAAATGAGCAGAGCCCATGGTCTTGCTTTGAGAGAGACAGTGCTATGTCTGGAGAATAAATAAAGAGTGGGCATCACTTCAGGACACTAGGAGAGATGAAGGTCTTACCTACGAATGATACAAGTGAAAACACTTCCAGCATCACATCACAGTATAGACGTCTCTGAGCCTCATCAAGGATCTCCCACTCCTCCTGAGCGAATGCAATGGCCACGTCCTCAAAATTCATATCCTGTCATAATGAGGACAGTACATCCCATGATAAGATTCTCTCTTGAGATGCCAAGTTTGTCACACTCCCCACCTGGCATATCCATCTGCTTCCTCTACTCCCCACATCAGGGAAGACAGCAGGCCTTAGTCCCATCAAAGTCAATATCTCCTTATATTCCTACTAGAGGCCCGGTGCACAAAAATTTGTGCACTTGGGGGGGCCCTC
This sequence comes from Myotis yumanensis, assembly GCF_028538775.1. Classification (NCBI taxonomy): domain Eukaryota; kingdom Metazoa; phylum Chordata; class Mammalia; order Chiroptera; family Vespertilionidae; genus Myotis; species Myotis yumanensis. The sequence continues at coordinate 16,003,387 of NW_027223771.1, read as the reverse complement.
AGCCCAGCCTATGCCCTCTTGCAGTCTGGGACCCCTCGGAAGATGTCCACCTGCTGGCTTAGGCCCACTCCCTGGTGGATCGGGTCCAAGCTGGTAGTCATACATTCCTCTGGCAGCCCGGCAGCCCTGGGGAAATGTCCACTTGCCAGCAGGGAGCAGCCCTAAGCTGCAGTCCGACATCCTTAGCCCTGCTGAGGAAGTGGCAGAGGCTCCTACCACCACCGCTGTACTGGCAGACGTCAGCATGGCTTGTGGCTGAGGAGACCTCCCCCTGTGGGAGCGCACTGACCTCCAGGGGGCAGCTCCTGCACTGAACGTCTGCCCCCTGGTGGTCAGTGTGTGTCATAGTGACCAGTCATTCCTAGTTGTTCTGCTGTTAGGGCTGATGGCTGTTTGCAGCTGGTCATATCCCCTTCAGTGTGCGGGTCCCCACTGGGGTGCCTGGCCAGTCTGGGTGAGGGTCTGAGGGTTGTTTTCAGGCTGGCCAAGCCCCCTGGTGACGGAAGCTCCCAGCCTCTCCTTTTCTTTTCTTTTTAAATTCTGGGGTTTATGTACCTTCTATAATTGAAACTTTGTAGCTTTGAGAGGAGCTCAGAGCTGGCCAGGGTGGGCGAGAGGGAAGCCTGCTGGTCGCTCCAGCTCCATTGCCACAGCCAGCTGAAAGCAGGTATCTGGGGTTTATTTACCTTCTATAATTGAAACTTTGTTGCTTTGAGTGGAGCTCAGAACCCACCGTGGCAAGCGGGAAGCTTGGCTTCCTCCATCATTGGGGCAACCAAGCCTCCTGCTTGCTCCAGCTCCGTGGCTGCCAGCCGCCATCTTGTTTGGTTAATTTGCATATAGTCGCTCTGGCTGACTGGTGGGCGTGGCTTAACCGCTTGAGTCCCAAGCAGTGCGATCGCACTGCTGAGATTTTATGTTGAGAAAACCCAGCACATTTCGAACATTGTGGACAGCTGATGGTGCGTTACCAATTGTCGAAGTTGCGCGCTCAGATTTACTGATGCAAATACATCACACAGCTCCTTTTAATTAATATCCGTTTGAGTCCCAAGCAGTGCGATCGTGCTGCTTGGTATTTCTCGACATAAAATAAAACAAGCGCTATCACGCTGTTTGGGTCTTTTCGTACTCATTTAGAGAAAGCGCGGTTGCACTGTTTGGGATTCTTCGACAGTGTTTTTTCAATACCCCCTAGGACTCAAACAGTTAAGGTGTAGCGAAGGTACAGGCAATTTGCATGTCTGTCTTTTATTAGTGCAGATTGATGCTGTGTCTCTCACAACAATAAAGGCAGATGAGCAGTTATAATATACCTGTGCTTTGGGCCTCAAATGAGAGTCAGACTGCCCCCTTTCAATAACAGTGGGTGCCAGAAACATAGGGTAGGATGAAATGTTGCACATAAAGGGAGTGTGAGTGACTTGACATTGGTCTTGTCAGGCAATACCCATGTTGTCCTCCAAATTGTCCCTCAAAGACACCAAAATGCTAATGCACATTACACTTCCGACTCCAATCCCAGTTTGCTGAGGCCATCACTTTGCATTACCCGCTGCCCACAGTTCTTTGATCCACACTTGTCTCACAGCTTCATTCCCAGAGGCACATCTTCACTAATGACATAAATAAGCCATCACAAGGACAGGTTGTTTTCTAACTAGCTTATTTTCTAAAATTCTAGTTCACCACCTCTGTGATATATTTCTCTCTCAACCTTCTCTGTTCTCCCTTCCCCATGCTGATGGAGATTTTCAAGTGCAGGTGACACTGATGTATGCTATCTCATTCCTATTGTTCACTGGGTCAGGCCTCAACTAGTAATGACAGGTGGGCACATATATGTCACCTAAGCTCTGGACCTCGTATGTAGCACCACAACAACCCATCTTGTTAGAAATTATCCTAAAATTTCCCATATCATATCATGAAGACACCATCAGAAATGGACTCCCTTTTCATTCACTCGTCTGTCAATGTTAGTGCCCGGCTGCTCTGGTTTTAGTCCCAGGACCACTCTGATGTCATCATGCCCTGTGGGTGACTGTGCAGCTCAGCCCAGTTCCCCCACCGGCTACACTGACATAAAGAGCACCTCCCATACTGTTCTTTGGATCTCTTATCCTCCAAACCCCGATCACCCTCTCATGCCCTTTTTTTATGAGGTTTGAAGGTCTCTTTGATGATTTTGTCTCTGAATGTATTTTTGTTCATCACTTTATGCCAGTGGACCTCATCATTCCCAATGCCGCGACCCTTTAATAAAGCTCCTCATGTTGTGGTGACCCCAAAAAACAATATATAATTATATATGTGTTTCCCAATGGTCTTAGGCCACCCCTGTGAAAGGGTCATTTAACCCCCAAAGGGGCCATGACCCACAGGTTGAGAACCGCTGGTTTATGCTGTTCATTATATTCCACAAATGATGATATCATGTGATACTGATCTTTCTCTGACTGGCTTATTTTGCTTAGCATAATGCTCTCCAGGTAATAAATTCATTTAAAAAATGGTTAAAAAATTCTGAGCAGACATTTTAACAAATATGATAAAGACAATGTGAATATATGTATGAAACAAATGCTCACCATCAAAAATTGTTAGGTAAATGAAAGTAAAACAAAGGTGAGGTAATCCTATACTCATTTATTGGGCTAGTATTTTGAAAAAATTACCATCATATGTGCTGGCAGAGTTGCAGAAAAACTTTCATTACTCTGAGTGGGTGGGAATGCAAAGGAAATAAGCATTTTAGATCATAGTTCCACATATCTTACAATGTAAAACATACATCTAGATAATGAACTGAACACAATATGCCCAGCAGATTTCTCTGTAATACCCCAAACCTGGAAATAACCAAAGTCATAGACACATAATTAAAGTAGTAATTCACAGTACACAATTTGTGTTGAATCTCAAAATAACTATGTAGGGTGAAGGAAACCAATATTTGTTAAAGAGCACACACCTTCTAGTGCCTATAAAATTATGAAAAATATGCACTACTGTGTTGTAATGGAAGGAAAATCTATGCCTACTTGTAGGACTGGGGAAGGTAGAGAGAGAGTTTGCAAAAGGACAGAAGGTAAATATAGGGTATGCCAAAGGTAGGGTTAGAGTTGTTGGTATAAGAAGTATACAATAATTAACAAATAATAATACAAGAATTTACTCTGCCCTGGTTAATGTTACTCACTCAGTTAGGCATCATCCCCTACACTTAAAGGTCACTACAACAGGTCAGGGCACTAGAACATGTCTCCCTCAAACCCCAGTAGGGGGCATGCAAGAGGCATCAGATTAACATATGTCTCTCATATAGATGTTTCTCTCTCCCCCTTTCCTTTCCATTCTTCCTAAAAGAATCAATAAAAGTCATGTTTAAAATACTTTTGTAAAAACAATAAACTATGTGTTTTGGGTGCTCACTATTGTAAACCTATTTTTGCTCCACCCTGTACATTGGTGACAGATAAGTTTATTTCATGTGTGACAACTTCACAGCTTTATATGTACATCAAACCTCACCAAATAGTACATATTAAAAAATGTGCAGTTTGTTGCATGTCATTTCTCATATCCTGGAAGGAACAGCCTTGCCATAGTCCCAGCAAATATTGGTAAGCAATTTAGACTATTATCATCAGAATCCATAGGAATGTTGACTGGTTTCAAGAAACATCCTGGGGTTGCTTATAGGATTATTCTTCCTCTACCTTTGAATTCTGGTATGTTGAGCATCAACCTTGAGGTGAACACCCTAGGGGGGCCAGCAGAATAGCAAAATTATAAGACTATTTTCTCTGCCAATGACTTCAGTCATAGAAAACAGGTATGGAGGTCCTGGAATATCTGTACACAAACATCACACAAGCCACAGGCCCTGCAACATTTGTGGAAAACAGTCAGAAGAGGCATTTTTCAACTAATTTACTGCAGTCTCTCCCACTCACGATTGAAACAGTGCTTCTGCCCTAATTGTGGTTGCACGCAACCCCCAGATTCTTACCACAAAGGACACCAGCCTATGAAATTTAGTACATCATGACATATGGATCATTTGCTGAGACTTATGTCATACACACTGTGAACAAAGTGCTTCACAGAAGCACAACAAAGACCTCCTCTTCAGGGTGACCTTTGACTTCACCAATAATAGAGGTACCAGGCTGAAAATTAGAACCATAAAGTCCTGCAGTCTTGCTTTCAAGGCTTTTGGAAGAAATGCAAAATAAGCAAATAGTGGCCAAAGAGTGATTTTCTGCCATCATGATGTCCCTTCAGAAGCACTGAAAGTTTGGGATCCCCACAATATCTCTTCACCTCTACCTGCTGACAGATTACAATTGTGCTTTCAATTCATCCCAGGCAGAGAATAGAACCAATAAATTAAAGGTACAAATGCAAAAAGCACCTTTACAAAAAAATCATTGCCGAAACCGGTTTGGCTCAGTGGATAGAGCATCGGCCTGTGGATTGAAAGGTCCCAGGTTCTATTCCAGTCAAGGGCATGTACCTGGGTTGCGGGCACATCCCCAGTGGGAGATGTGCTGGAGGCAGCTGGTCGATGTTTCTCTCTCATCAATGTTTCTAACTCTCTATCTCTCTCCCTTCCTCTCTGTAAAAAATCAATAAAATATATTTTAAAAAAAAGATCATAAACCAGAGACATATACAGTAAGTGGTTTGCATGTTGGTGAAAAAATTCATCACAGCACAATGTGAGAAGCACAATGTCCCTGAAAGGTGTAGCATATTTTAGGACTGTGGTCTGGGGGAAACAATGGTTAGGTCCATTCCTTACTCAGAGACAAAGGAGTGAAGATCCTAAGAGCTCGGAGTACTCATCATTTCCTCAAACATAAGTAAGAATACAGAATTCATTTTTTTCTGAGCACACAGGACTTCCCACAATCTGTACAGACATATAGCTTTTCTCTAGTGTGAACTCTCCTGTGGATAGGAGGTGATTGTTGCAGGAAAAAGATTTCCCATATTCACTACATTCATAAGGTTTTGCAGCACTGTGAACTCTCTAGTATTGAGTGAAGTTACTGTGTTGCCTAAAGGACTCCCCACAATCACTACACTCGTATAGCTTTTCTCTACTGTGAGTGCTGTGATGTTGAATGAGTTTGGACCTCAGGATGATGGACTTCCCATGATCACTACACTCGTATTGCATCTCTACAGTGTAAACTTTTCTATGATGAATGAGGAAAAAGATATTTCTAAAAGCTTTTCTACATTTTTTACACTTATAAATCACTACTCTGGAGTAGATAACCTGATGTTGAACAACTTTCTGGTTGTGGCTGGCAGCTTTTTCACATTCAGCCCACTCGTCATGACTTCTTCCACTGAGAAATTCTTGTGCAATCTCACTACCCAGTGTTAAAAGTGGCCTGGTGCTGGAGAATGTCTCAGATGGCTGGCAAGTCTTTCCCAACCTCCCTAATGGTTGAAGCCACCCATATTAAGTAAAAGCTGCTCTGGGACACAAGTGAGGCCCTGTCCATATCTTCTTTCCAGGGCTTCTGTCCACTGGCATCTCTCTGTTGCTGGTGAGGGTTTGCAATGAAACAGAAGTCTCTCGCACATATATGTTATGGATGAAGGCTTTCTGCTCAAAATATACTACTTGGAACTCAGTCAGGTCCAAAATATCTTTTAAGACTGAGAAAAATATGTGTCTTCTGGGTTGCTGGGGCTGTCTTAAAAGCCCTGACATGACTCTCCTGGTACATATACACTCTGCTCAGAATGGGTCTCCTCATCATCCCTTTTATGCCAACATGGTAAAAATAGAAAAATGTTAAGGAACTGAATGCTGACTGTGGTGACAGGTGGAAGTTCCTTTACAAAAGTGTGTTGCACATAACATGGTTCCGTGCAATTGACTCACAACAAAAGATCTATAGGAAGGATTATAAGTTACTCCATGAAGGTCTGGGCTACTGAAGATCACAAAACAAGGAAGATCTCAAACAAAATATGACACATGCAGTAAGCACCACGTGGAAGAGAAGCAGGATCTTCAGCTCATTCTTCTGCTAACAGAGTTGAGCATGGTTTGTCTGCTGGTGACGTGGAAAGCTGTGCTGAAATATGGTTATGTCTCATTCCAAGTCATCTATATATATAAAAGGGTAATATGCAAAGTGACCCCTTCGGAGTTAGTCCTGGAGAACGATCGCTCGCTATGACATGTGCTGACCACCAGGAGGCAGTGCGGAACATGGTGGGTGACCAATGGCAGCAGCAGGGGAAACGAGGGAAGGAGGGCAGGAGGAGGTGGGGGAACCATGCGGTGTCAACGTGGAAGGGGAAACCATGCGGTGGTGGCACGCGTGTGGCAAGGGATGGAGGAGGTGGGCAGGCAGAAAATCTGATCGGCCATGATTGCTGGCCTGGCCTAGGGACCCTACTCATGGACAAATTTCATGCACCGGGCCTCTACTATTCAATAAATTAGTACCTGATGTTCAAGAACTATTTAAGCTTGTAGGTGCACCTCATAACACATGTACAGGTCAATGTTAGAGAATACTGAAGACGGAGCAATGCAGAGGAACAGGTGATGCAAAAAGGCCACACAGTGAAGGTAGTCAATGGCCAGGAAGTCACAGGTGAAATGATAAGTTAGCACAGTGTCAAGTATGGCAAAAAAAAAAAAAAAAAAAAAAAAAGTAGAAATGTAGTATTAGCCATTGCGACTAGATAAGAAGAAATAAAAGGCATCCAAATTGGAAAAGAGGAAGGAAAACTGTTCTTATTCGCACATGACATGATATGGTACATTAAAAACCCTAAGGGGAGAACCAAGATGGCGGCGTAGGGAGCGGACCTGTGTGTGCTGCTCTCTCACAGCATCATTGAAACTATCAACTATGAAGTAAACAACCGCCACTCAGAACCATGGGGAAGTTGGCCCAGTGGGAGATCTACAACTGGAGGAAAAGAAAGAAGCGCAGTGAGACTGAGTGGGAGCTACGGAGGCACCAAAATCAGAGGTACGCAGTCACACGCCACGCGGGCTGCAAATGGATTCTCGGTTTTTTACGAACCCTCGAATCCTCTGGGCTTGCTCGGGGCGGGTCTCTGAGGCCCCAGATCCCACAGGGAGAGGCGGCCACGGCCTTGCAGTGGTCGGAGAGCGAGGGAAGCTCTGATACGCGCGGCTGCTCGCCGGCACCGAGGGACAAGAAGTCCTGGTGTCCCGGGGAGGCGAGGGGCGCGGAGACGCCGCCATCGCTATTTCATCCACGCTGGTGACTCCCTGTGACCCCGCCCTACCCTCAGGGCTGTGCCAGAGGCACAAGAGGGAATGACTGTGCTTTTACAAACTCTCAAATCCACTGAGCTGGTTCGGGCGGGTCTCTGAGGCCCCAGGCCCCAAGGCGAGAGACGGCACGGCCTTCCAGCGGTCAGGAAGTGAGGGAGGCTCTGCCGCGCGGCTGCTTTCCGGCACTGGGGGACGCAAAGTCCTGGTGTCCTGGATAGGCAAGGGGCCGCTGAGTCTCCGCCCCGGCGACTCCCTGTGATCCCGCCCTAAGCAATTTACATTCCCATCTGGGCTGTGCCAGACCCACAAGTAGAAGCGCCTTTTCTTCTGCAAACTTTCAAATCCACTGAGCTGGTTCAGGCGGGATCATGAAGCACCAGACCCTACAGGGAGAGGCAGCACGGCCTTGCAGCCATCAGAAAGCGAGGGAGACTCTGTTGCACAGCTGTTCGCCGGCACTGGGGGACACAAAGCCCTGGCAGAGAGTCAAGGGGCCGCGGAGACTCAGCAGTGCTATTTGCTCCGCCATGGCGACTCCCTGAGTCTCAGCCTTAATCAATTTACATCCCCATCCAAGCTGTGCCAGGTGCACAAAAAGACCCACCTGCGCTTTTGCAGCCTATCCCAACAAATTGCAGACTTCAACTGCTCGCAGCCATGAGAGACACACTCAAGAAGCAGACCCAGGAGAACCAGGATGGCGGCATAAGGAAGAGACCTGTGCGTGCTACCTCGCACAACAACATCGAAACTACCAAATATCTGACAAACACCTATCATACAGAACCATGGGAAACTTGGCCCAGTGGAAGCTCTACAACTGGAAGGAGAGAAAGAACATTGAGACTGAGTAGGATGTGACACCAAGTACAGAGCCCAACCCAACAAACTGCAGATTTCAACTCCTCGCATAGAAAGAAGCGCATTGAGACTGAGTAGGATGTGCTGAAGCACCATGTACAGAGCCCATCCCAGCAGGCTGCAGATTTCAGCTCCTTGCATCTGGGAGGGACGCAATCGGGGGGCAGAGTCGGGTCCGGGGCCGGCCAGGGCTGGGCCTGACTCGGCCGGCACTGTGGAACTGCTGTACCAGCAAGCGCACAAACATGCCCACTGGTCCCAGTCTCTGGTGGGGCGCTGGGGGACAGCAGACAGGCAGTCTGTGCACTTGGTGGAGGGCAGGAGCGCTGGATGTGCAACCACCAGGAATGCCTGGAGATTTTGTCTAGTGGGGAGCCGCCGGCAGGGGACAGAGGGCCAAACTTCCTGTTTCCCTGGTAAGGCTGGGATGGCCCCGGTGAGGTTGAAACGGTCCAGGTGTGGTAGGGACGACTCCGGTCAGGTCGAAACGGCCCGGTGTGGTAGGGACAACCCCGGTGAGGTTGAAACGGCCCCCGTGAGGTAGGGACGACCCCAGTCAGGTCGAAACGGCCCCGGTGTGGTAGGGACGACCCCGGTGAGGTTGAAACAGCCCCCGTGAGGTAGGGACGACCCCAGTCAGGTCGAAACGGCCCCGGCGTGGTAGGGACAACCCCAGTCAGGTTGAAACGGCCCCCGTGAGGTAGGGACGACCCCGGTGAGGTTGAAACGGCCCCCGTGAGGTAGGGACGACCCCAGTCAGGTCGAAACGGCCCCGGCGTGGTAGGGACAACCCCGGTCAGGTTGAAATGGCCCCCGTGAGGTAGGGACGACCCCGGTGAGGTTGAAACAGCCCCCGTGAGGTAGGGACGACCCCAGTCAGGTCGAAACGGCCCCGGCGTGGTAGGGACAACCCCGGTGAGGTTGAAACGGCCCCCGTGAGGTAGGGACGACCCCAGTCAGGTCGAAACGGCCCCGGTGTGGTAGGGACGACCCCGGTGAGGTTGAAACAGCCCCCGTGAGGTAGGGACGACCCCAGTCAGGTCGAAACGGCACCGGTGTGGTAGGGACAACTCCGGTCAGGTTGAAACAGCCCCGGTGTGGTAGGGACAACCCCGGTCAGGTTGAAACGGCCCCCGTGAGGTAGGGACGACCCCAGTCAGGTCGAAACGGCCCCGGCGTGGTAGGGACAACCCCGGTCAGGTTGAAACGGCCCCCGTGAGGTAGGGACGACCCCGGTGAGGTTGAAACAGCCCCCGTGAGGTAGGGACGACCCCAGTCAGGTCGAAACGGCCCTGGTGTGGTAGGGACAACCCCGGTGAGGTTGAAACAGCCCCGGCGTGGTAGGGACAACCCCGGTCAGGTTGAAACGGCCCCCGTGAGGTAGGGACGACCCCAGTCAGGTCAAAACGGCCCCGGTGTGGTTGGGACAACCCCGGTGAGGTTGAAACGGCCCCCGTGAGGTAGGGACAACCTTGGTCAGGTCGTAACGGCCCCGGAGTGGTAGGGACAGCCCCGGTCAGGTTGAAACGGCCCCGGTGTGGTAGCGACAACCCCAGTCAGGTTGAAACGGCCCTGGTGTGGTAGGGACGACCCCGGTGAGGTTGAAACGGCCCCTGTGAGGTAGGGACGACCCAGGTGAGGTTGAAACGGCCCTGGTGAGGCTCAGACGGCCCTGGTGAGGTTGAGACTACTCCAGTGAGGTTGGGACAAATAAAGGGGACCAGTATGGACTGATGAACAGGGGTAGATACAGAAGCAGAGCAACATTGAACAGAATGTTAAACTACAATGGGGAGCCTGGGGAGGGTTGGGGGGGGATTAAGAGACCAACTGAAGGACTTATATGCATGCATATAAGATTAACCAATGGACACAAGACACGGGGGGGGGGGGGCGAGGGGTAGGGGCCGGGGGAATGTCATGGGGGGGAAAAAGGAGACATATGTAATACTCTTTGTAATACTTTAAGAAATAAAAATTATTATTGAAAAAAAAAAAAAAAAAAAAAAAAAAAAAAAAACCCTAAGGACTCCATCAAAAAACTACTAGACTTAATAAATGAATTCAGCAATGTAGCAGGATACAAAATCAACACCAAGAAATCTATGGCATTTCTATACATCAATAGTGAATTTACAGAAAGAGAGACTAAAAAAGCAATCACATTTACCATCACACCAAAAAAATTAAGATACCTAGGAAAAAACCTAACTAAAGAGGTAAAAGACCTCTACTCAGAAAACTACAGGACATATCAACATATATTCCTCTAAAGAGATAGAGGAAGATATATACAGATGGAAGAACATACAATGTTCATGGATTTGTAGAATCAACATCATTAAAATGTCCATACTACCCAAAGCAACCTAAAAATTCAACGCACTTCCCATTAATATACCAACAACATATTTCACAGACCTAGAAGGAACTCTCCAAAAATTGATCTGGAATAAAAAAAGACCCCGAATAGCTGCAGCGATCCTGAGAAAGAAGAACAAAGTAGGTGGGATTTCAATACCTGATATCAAGCTGTATTACAAAGCCACTGCTCACAAAACTGCCTGGTACTGGCACAAGAACAGACATATAGATCAATGGAATAGAATATAGAGCCCAGAAATTCACCCGAACCAATATGCTCAATTAATATTTGACAAAGGAGGAAAGGACTTACAATGGAGCAAGATAGTCTCTTCAATAAATGGTGTTGGGAAAATTGGAAAGATACATGCAAGAAAATGAAACCAGACCACCAACTTACACCATACACAAAAATAAACTGAAAATGGATAAAGGACTTAAATGTAAGATGGGAAATCATAAAAATACAAGAGGAATCCAAAGGCAACAAAATCTCAGACATATGCCGAAGCAATTTCTTCACTGATACAGCTCCTAGACCTAGGGCATTGGAAACTAAAGAGAAAATAACAGAGGCAGTCAAAAAATCACAAATGTATTGACTACATTCCAAGGTTTGGAATGAGGAACCTAGTTTTCAAAAAAAGCAATTTACAGAAGCAGAGACAGCATGCAATCCAAACCACTGTTTTGGGTAAACACATTATCTAGAGTCCTTGGGTAACCTAGGTTAAACTTAGGCATGTTATCTAAACCACAGTCCTGGGTCTCCAGAACACTGAGTTGACAAGTTAACTGGAGCCTTCCAACCCTGGGACAGCTGCGCTGTCCCTCCCAGGCAAAGGAAAAATGTGCCCTCTAAGACCAGTATGAAACCACAGTTTCTACCTGAAATAATCGTCACCATACTTCACTTTAGAAATTGGATTACTGCTATCAGTCTCTTTTAAAGACTTTGACATAAGCTATTTAACTTTTGTTTAGGGAGGGAACATATAACCTTTATTTGTCCTTAGTTTAAGGAAAGCAGGGTTTTCAAGATTTAAGACATTAGAAAAATGACTTAGAAGCATTAAAAATGTCTTCTTAAAAAGTAGTATTAAATAAATCTGCAAGGCAAGCACACTTCCTCCACCATCCACATTTCTGTAGTAAAACTCCGCCTTAAAGCTCCACCCCTGAAATTCCATCCTGCCTCAGTGAGCAGACATTCCTTTTTGGCTAAATCAGAGGGAGGGGCCTTTGCTGTTTCAAGATGGCGGCCAACAGGGGAGCAGCAAGCCATGTGGCTGACACGGTGGCAGCCAAGTCATGCAGCTCAAAATGGTGGCTGTCTACACTGTTTTTTTGTTGTTTTTTTTTTGACAGAGCAAATCAAAATCCCTAGAAGATAGATGGCCAACATTATATTGTAGACAAACTGAAATCTCATTAGCTGTTTATACCTTTTATAATTATCTTAAAGAATATCAATTAAATTTAAACTGGTTTCTGTATTAAAAATTTTCAGTTGAGGTCATAAAATTAATCCTTTTTAATCAGACCAATAAGCAAAGGCATTTAGTTACCACAACTACACAATTTTTCCCAATTCAATCTGAACCTTAAACTTTTAGCTGGCAAGTCAAATACTTAGCATTTCTTAATCAGTAACATTTTCAATCAACCAACAGATTCAATTCTGTCCTCTAGCAATATTTCAGCATTATTTCACTTCAAAATACCTAGACATAAGTTTTTATACAAACTTTGTCCCGACCCCATGATGATGGGTGATGAGAGACAGACAAGGGAGGGGGTGACCTGTTTTCACAGATCCTCACTCAGATGCCCCCCTGACCAAATTTGTGGAGCCACACAGAGGAGAGGAGAGGACAGGCCCCCTCCCTCCACACTCACACATTTTCACCAGACATTCACTCAGAATTTAAACAATCCATCCAATTTCTAACAATTTCCCAATTCCTGGGGGAGCTCTATAGCCTCCCCTAATCTCTTTGAAATGATCAATCATAATACTTAAAGGAGTAGTTTGAGTCTGTCCCTGGCGATTGGCCAGGTGCAAGTCGGTGTCTTGTTACACAGCATGTGGTTGCGTCTATAACACGAACTTCCCTTAATTATCATTGGTTAGTTTAAAGAAATCCTAGGTGTGGCTAGCAGAGGCTTGGGCTTCCAGGAAAAAGCTCCTTGCTGAGCACATGGCTAATGGCTGCTGCCCCAAAAATGGAGGATCTGGGGCAAGATGAAGGGTGTAGCCCTCGCCCTTTCAGTCACCACAACATGAGGAACTGTATTAAAGGGTCGCGGCATTAGGAAGGTTGAGAACCACTGTTCTATGGGCTCACCTGCTCAGTGCCCTTGCCCAGCCCAGAGGCCAGGTGCCCTCCAGATGCCTGTGTCAGCTCGGGGCTCAGTCCTCAGTGCTCACTCTGCCAGTTCCCTTATCATTTACAGGACTTCCCCTTCCTGTCCACAGCTGCTGTCCTCTGTCTTCTAGTCTGTCCTTCCTCTGAGCAATGTTAGGAAAAGTTAGAAACCGGCCTCAGAAAATTCCCTCTTTTTTTCACAACCATCTATGGCCCCAGCGTTCTGAAAATGAAAGTAAAACTGCTCGTGCAAAACCTCACCTCATCTCTCTGTTGCCTTTAGATCCACAACAGACCCGGGTTTTCCTAATCCTCCTGCCTCAGCCCCACCACGTGTCCTTAGAAGGTGGCACTGCAGCCTGTGGCCCTCATCCCCCATCACACCCTGTGTCACCCAGGAGAGACTCACTGTTCTGGATGCGGCTTTCTGGGCGGCGGGACCTGAGAGGCGGGTCCCCAAGGCTGGGGGGTTAAACGGGGTCAGGCTGCAGGAACCCTGTGGGCAGAGAAGAGTCCGGGAGGCACGGAGGCCCCAATCCCGGCCTGTTGGTGCCCAACCAGCGTCAGACACACCCCGCACAGCAAGGACACTGCCTCCTAGGCCTCCTCCTACTCACGACCAGTGCGCTGAGGCCTGTGAAGCTTTGAAGAAAGGGAAGAGGTTAAAATGCCCGCCAGGAGGAGGAAGGCGGAAGTCCCGCCCTAACAGGATGTCCTGACAACAAAAGTTCCCTTTAGCTCCGCCCACGTCAGGCGTTCCTTTCTGGGTAATGTAGTTTTCTCAAACGCCGACAGGATGACTAGGTTCCCAGCCAATGACATTGGTGAATAGAGGTGATGTGTTCAGCAAGAGGACCTGGGGAAAGATAAGATGGGACCAGAGGCCTGGTTAACTGGAACAGACTGGCAGATCTCCCAGGAGAGGGTTGTGGGGAGGACTGGGAGAGATCCTCCAAGGAATATATGCACAGGGGAAAATGGGAGACATCTGTAATACTATCAACGATAAAAAAAATAAATACATTTTTTTTAATTTTAAATAATATAGCCCAGCTGATGTGGCTCAATGGTTGAGCATTGACCTATGATCCATGAGGTCATGGTACTATTCCTGGTCAGGGAACATACATGGGTTGTAGGTTCAATTCTGAATTGGGTGGGGGTGAGGACGTGCAGGAGGCAGCAAATCAGTAATTCTCTCTCATCATTGATGTATTTATCTTTCCCCCTCTCTTCCTCTCTCCAAAATCAATAAAAATATATTTTTACCAGTATATACATATATGCATAGTCCATGGACATAGACAATAATGGGGTGAGGGCCTAGAAATGGTGTGGTCAGGAGAGAGGGAAGCAAAGGGGATTGAAGATGGAGGAAACAGGTACTATTTTTAATGGAGTCTATAATAAAAAAGATAGTTTGCACATATGGCATGGCTCAGTGGTTGGGTGTGGACTCATGAATCTAGTTATCTCTAGCTGGATTCCAGGTCAGGGCACACGCCTAGGTTCAGGAGCTCCATCCCTGTAGGGGACATGCTGGAGACAACTGATCAATGATTCTCTCTCATCATTGATTTTTCTACATCTCCCTCTCTCTCTAAAAATCAATTAAAAAAAGGAATAGTGTTAAGATTGATTTGAGTCAACAACACTGAAGTGAATGAGGGCTATCACATTTCTTTCACATTCTCAAAGAAAAATCATGCCTTGGTCTCTCTTTATAGAGTATGTCCCAGGCATAGCTGTGTTCACCAACAGGAAGGAGCCTAGAGTGGGTCTGCCTCAGCTTGGTCTGTAGAGTTTGAGTTCATTACTTCATGTTAGAAAAGATTTCACAACACTAGTTCAGAAGATTTTGAGGGTACATTAATTGAAGCTGGGAATAATGAAAAAATGTAGGCCTTCTGATAGAACAAGCAACAGCACAGAGACCAGGTGTGGCTCCTTTGCCTCACTAGAAACATTGTGGGAAATAAATGAGCCAAAGTGAGGCTGCTGTTAGCTCACTGGGCATTCAGAGTAAAGGAGGTCTTAACAGCAGATTCAGGGGGTTAGCCTAGATGAGCTGCCACTGCTCATTGCTACCCTGGTTACAGCTTGAGTGGGATCCCTGAAAGTCTTAGAAGAGCCCAGCTGGTGTGGTTCAGTGGTTGACTGTTAAACCATGACCCTGCAGGTCACTGATCAATTCTTGATCAGGACACATGCTCAATTGGTGGGCTGAATTCATATTGTGGTGCATGCAGGAAGCAATCTAACAGCGATTCTTTCTTATCATGATGTCTCTCTCTCTTTCTCCCCCTCTCCCTTCCTCTCTGAAATCCATAAAAATATTTTGAATGTATGCTTTAAATAACTTATACTTACATCAAAGTTTAAAACGTTTAAAACTTGCCACTTTCTATTATTTTACTATATTATCATGCATGTTCATGAGTATATTTGTACCTACTGCATCAGCATGTTGGAAATAATATGTAATGATTTGCTACTGAAATATCTTATCAGGCCCATGTTCAGTGCCATCATTTTGTCAGTTTGAAACTGATCATGATGAGAGTATTTTACACCAAGAAAATTGACAAATAGTACAAAACTTAACTTCACTAATGTACTATTGAATACTTTAACTTAAAATGAATGGTGGAGAATGTTAGCAACATAGATTAAACTTAAAAGTGTATCTTGCAAGTGGGCATTAAATTGTGCATAAGATAAAGTTTGAGAAAAACTGTTTTGCTTTCAGTATTCAAAACATTTAGTTCGCAATGGCAAATAAACCAATTGGGTCTTTAAGGAATGAGTGAAGTGAATACATATGTCTTAGATGCTGAACTGTCCTCCTATTGATTAAATCCTAATTTCATTTTAAAAATTGCAAAAGTTTCTGACCAAAACTTTCAACAAAAGAGATAAAGACAGCAGAAATAAATGTATAAAGAAATGCTCACCATGAAAATTTCTTATGTAAATGGATTTAGAACAAAACAAGTTAACACTATACTGATTTTTGGGCCTACAATTTAAAAATATTAAACACTAGAGGCCTGGTGCCCAAAAATTTGTGCACTGGCTGGCGGGGCGGGGGTGGGGGGTGTCCCTCAGCCCCACTTGTGCTCTCTCACAGTCTGGGACCCCTCGGCAGATAACAACATGCTGTCTTAGACCTGCTTACGGGTGGCAGAGGACAGGCCCAATCCCTAGGTACAGCCCTGGTCTGGCTCAGAGCAGAGCTGATTGGGGGTTTGGGGCGCCGCCCCCTGTCACACTCAAAGCAGGGTCGATGGGGAGGTTGCCGCGCCACCCCCTGTCATGCACAGAGCCGGGCCGATCATGGGATTGGGGCGCCACCCTCTGTAACCCACAGAGCAGGGCTGATCAGGGGCTTGGGACGCCGTCCCCTGTCACACTCAAGGCAGGGCCGATAGGAGAATTGGGGCACCTCCCCCTGTCACACACAGAGCAGGGCCGATCAGGGGGTTGGGGCACTCCACCCTGTCACACACAGAGCAGGGCCGATCAGGGGGTTGGGGCACTCCACCCTGTCACACACAGAGCAAGGCCAATAAGGGGGTTGGGGAGCTCCCCCATATCAGGCACAGAGCAGGGCCGATCAGGGGGTTGGGGTGCTTTCCCCTGTCACGAAAAGAGTAGGGTGGATAGGGAGGTTGTGGCCCCTCCCTCTGTCACACACAGAGCTGCAGTGCGATCAGGGGGTTTGGGCTCTGCCACCTGTCACGCTGCTCCAGGCGCCAAGAGGCCTCGTGGCTCCGCCGATCCTGGTGCCTGGAGGCCTCACGGCTCCACTGATCCCAGTCCTGGGAGGCATATTACCTTTTTACTATATAGGATAGAGGCCTGGTGCATGGGTGGGGGCCGGTTGGTTTTCCCTGAAGGGTGTCCTGGATCAGGGTGGGGGTCCCACTTGGGTGCCTGGCCAGCCTGGGTGAGGGGATGATGGCTGTTTGCCACTGGTCACACCCCCTTCAGGGTTGAGGTCCTCACTGGGGTGCGTGGCCAGTCTTGGTGAGGGGCTGAGGGCCATTTTCAGGCTGGCAGGATACTGAAGCTCCAAACCTCTCCTTTTTTTCTTTTATTCTTGAATTTATTTACCTTCTATGGCTGTCACTGGAACTGAGAGCCAGCTTTTTCTCTGAGGCTTGGCTCCAGCTCTGAGACCTCGGCTGCTGAAAGCAGCTATCTGGTTTGTTTGGGTTCTATAATCGAAACACTGTTTCAACTCTAGCTCTGAGGCCCAGCTGGCTGAAAGAAGCTTCTGGGGGTGTTTTTTAGCTTCTATAATTGCAACAATGTTTCTTAAACTGAAAGCTCAGAGGCTGGCAGCGGCAGATGGGGAATGTTGGCTTCCTCCATCACTGAAGCAAGCAAGCCTTCTGTTGGCTTCAAGCTGCCTGGCTGCAGGCCACCATCTTGGTTGGCAGTTAATTTGCATATCTCACTGATTAGCCAATGGGAAGCGTGTCAGAGCTACGGTTAATTACCATGTTTCTCTATTATTATATAGGATTGCATGTGTTTACAAGGATATAGATAAACTAGAATTTTCATTCTTGTGTGTTTCTGGGAAGCCAAAGGGAATGACCATTTTATGCCAGCAACCATTTACTGTCTTCACTAACTGAATATAGACAGAGACCCCCCAAAAGCTAGTAGCCTTTGAAAGTCCTAGCAAAAGGTCAGGGTTTGAAAGTCCTAGCAAAGTTCAGGACTGTGCACCACCCAGTTAATTAGACACCACCCAGTTAATTAGACACCACCCAGTTAATCTAGCTGAAGGATCATCCCCACCTTAGTTCACTGAATTCCCTAGATAATGGTAGGTAAGCATCATCCCCACCTTATTTCCTTAGATACTTGTGTAGATCCTTGTTGATTATTGTTGATCAAATATTTTGCCAATTTCTGGAAATTGTCTACTGATGAGCTAATCCATGTGTCATTCAAACCAGCTTACCTTAGGGCTATCCCAGACAGACCTCCTTACCCTAAGGCTACCCCAACCTCAATAAAAGATCGGAGTGGCCTGAGCTTAAGTGGAAGTCCTTCGGGACTTGCCGGCCTGGTCCCCCAATATTGCAAAATTATCTCGTGTCTTTTTCTCTCATTTGTGTGCGACTCCTCTTTTCAGATCCCGAACCCTGATCCACCCAGGACATAGAAGGAAACCCTCAACAATTTTAGATCACAGTTTTGCATATCTTCAAAAGCATAACAGGCACCTACACTGTAACATTTAGATAAGTGAAACATACATTTATATAAATAACTGAATGCAACATTTCCAGAAAATTTATTTATAATACCCCAAACCTGGAAGTAACAAAAACCATAAACAGATCAATAGTTAAAGTGTTCATATACAGAACACAATACTACTCAGCAATAAAAAATAATTAACATTTAACATAAGTATTAGTGTTGAATGTAAAATAAGTGTGTATCATGAAGGAGACCAATATTTGTTAAGGAATATGCACCTTATATGCTTACAATATTATGAAAAATATGAACTAATCTTGTAAGGGAAGAAAATGAATAAATGCATTTAGGGATGGGGAAGGTAGAAGACAGATGATGAAAGACAGGAGGTAAATATAGGGTGTGGTAAAGTAGCTTTAGAGTTGTTGCATGGAAATTAATTCAATAATCCTATATAATTGAAGGCTAATAAGCAAATCAACCAAGGAGTCACTATGACAGGAACTGACCACCAGGGGGCATATGCTCAATGCAAGAGCTGCCCTTTGGTGGTTAGTCTACTCCCACAGGGGTAGCACCGCTCAGCCAGCCAGAAGCTGGGCTTATAACTGGCGGGTTCAGTGGTGGTGGCGGGGGCTTCTCCCACCTCCAGGGCAGTCAGACATCCCCGGAGGGCTCCTGGACTGCAAGAGGGCACAAAAGCCAGCCTGAGGCACCCCCTGAGTGCATGGATTTCATGCACCAGGCCTCTAGTTCATAAATAATAATGCAAGTATAAAATCTTCCCTGGCCCCATTGTACTTCAGTAGGTTGGCACCATCCCTTGCCCTGAAAGGTCACTGGTTCCATTCCAGGTCAGGGAATATACCTTCCTGGATTCCCTTTAGGTGGCATACAGGACACAGCTACTTGATGTATCTTCTCTCTCTCTGTCTCTCTCTCTGTCTCTCTCTCTCCATCTCTTTTTAAAAAGTCAATGGATATATTTTTAAATATATAGAATACTTATTTTATCCTCACCTAAGGTATGTTTGTTTTTTCTCATTGACTTCTATATAGAGTGGAATGGTAGGAGGAGGTGGGGGGGGGGGAGAGAGAGAGAGAGAGAGAGAGAGAGAGAGAGAGAGAGATCCTCAAGAGAGAGACACATCAATGGGTTGCCTCCCTTATGTGCCCTGACATGGCCTTAGGATTAAACCCACAACTGAGGTCTTTGCCCTTGACCATAATGGAACCAGGGACCATTTGCTCCTGGAGCCAAAGCTCTAACCACTGATTAACTGGCCAGGTCTTGCAGTCTTTCTTAAAACACAGGAATCGAATAGGGGCATCTTGGAAGCTGATTTTGGCTTTCTAAAGATGATTTCTTGAGATAGATTTATTGTAAATGTCAGAGGCCCCTCATTATCTCAAATTTTATTTCTTTTATTCCAATAGCCTGTCCCGTTGTTGTGAATTTTGGCCAGATCCTCTGAAATTCTGTGGATGCTTATCATCAATTCTGCCTCTGTGTATGTCATTTTCCTCTGGGGTACTATCATTGTGGTGAGTATACTAAAGTACCTTACAGATACACTTTTAAGCAAAAGTGTAAGCCACTGGTCTTTTTATTTGCATGCAGTTCTGAAAATTTCCCTCTGTGTACAAAGCACCCATCGGAAGGCAGCCTGGGGCTCCAGGCAAACTGTGAAGCCTCCTGCAGAGAAGGTCAACTCTGTCCACAGGGCCCACAGTTCAGCCATAACCATGCTTTCTGATCCTGGTTGTCCAAACCAACCACAATGACTATCTTCAGTTTCCTGGTCAAAGAACTTGCTAAATTGTGGGTTCCACCCCAATAGGGGGCCTGTAGGAGGCAGCCTGTCGCTAATGATCTCTCATCATTGATATTTCTATATCTCTCCCGCTCTCTAACCTCTCTGAAATAAATTAAAACATTTTTGAATTTCTTTATTGATTAAGGTATTACATGTGTGTCCTCATCCTGCCATTATCCTCCAAGAGACCCCTACTCCCTGTTGTCTGTGTCCATTGGTTAGGCTTATATGCATGCATACAAGTCCTTTGGTTGATCTCTCCTCCTTACCCTCACCCTCTCCTACCTTCCCTCTGAGGTTTGACAGTCTGATCAATGCTTCTCTATCTCTGGATCTGAATGCAATTTATAATCAACTAGTAGCCCGGTACACAAAATTTTGTGCACTCGAGGGGGGATCCCTCAGCTATTAAACATTTATTGGCACAATACTGACCACATTGGTGGTGGTGGTGGTTTTATGAGAATGTGTTATATTATTCAGATGAAAATCTATTTAAACAGATTTGATGTAGATATTTTCAAAGATGGAAAAATTGTCCCTGTCAACTATTTTAGTTGATTCATATCTTCACTAATTGTCATCATTGCAAAGTTTGCAGTCCCCTTATGGATTGTTGGATATAATAGGTCATGCGCTGTCCCTGTCCTTTGTAGCCTTTGTTACCTTAAGGACTCTAGCTTTCCATTTATATGTTTAAGTACTAACCTACTGGCTTAAAAATGTAAGCTTTTAACACTGCTCTCTCTGTTCTGTATCCTTCCGATAAAAAGTGGAGTTGGGTTGTAGCACAGGAGAGAAATTCAGAAGGGGAATATTGAAGTAATGACTGTAGTAGAAGAAGAAGGAACCTATTTCCCTGGCCACAGGCGCTGGCGCCCTGGACCACAGGGCTGGCAGCTTCTCTGGGTGGCTGCAGCCTGGGACCTCAGGTGGCTGGCTTGTCCATCTCCTGGGCTGCGGCCAGCTGCAGGCGCTGGCACCTGGACCAAAGGTGGGTGGCTTCTTCCTCTGGTGGCTTCTTCTTCTGTGCTTCCAGGCGGGGAGCAGTCAGTTATGTGTATATGTGTGTGCATGCAAACATAGGCGTGTACACGTGTGTATGTGGAAATCTGCTGGGCAAGTCAAAACCATAGAAGAGTCGCCACCTATCTCTTGAATATTCCCGAGATATGCCGCACTTTTTAATTCTATCACTACTGGAGAGTCATTATTTGCAGCCAGCCAGCCAGTGACTCTCTCAGTGTCTATTTCTGACTTCTTCTTTCCCTGCCTGTCTTCCAACCCCTAATCAGATTTCCACCTGGATCCATCATTTTACTCCCAATATGTTGTGCAGAGAAGGAGTCAGGATGCTGTCTTCCCATGAATAGTACTCAGTAAAAAACCAATTGCATTTTAGTTGGGCAATGGCCCCACCCACCCTTCAAATTCCTGCCAGCATGCATTTCTCTTTCCCTTTTTGTTTGATGGATTGTTCTGCTGCTCCTTCTCTTCACCCCACCACCCTTGGATCTAATGTAAAATTCTTTTACCATGTCAAGAAATTATTAAAAATATAGGTACTTTGTAAAAAAAATATATGCACTTCTCCAATCACCGCCCGGCTTCTATGATCACCGGCTGGAGGGTGGGCAAAGGCGGCCCTCAGGGCCACCTTTGCCATGCTACCCGGCTCTTGCCTGCCGCCTGGGTTTCTGATCACTGTCAGCAGCAGGTGGCTTCTTCCATCCTTCCCCTTTCGCCTCCCAGCATTGCGCCTAGGTATGCAAATTAACCGCCATCTTTGTTAGCAGTTAATTTGCATATCACCCTGATTAGCCAATGGGAAGCATGGTGAAGGTACGGTCAATTACCATGTTTGTCTATTATTAGATAGGATAACTAGAGGACCAGTGGACAAATTTGTGCATGGGTGGGGTCCAGCCAGCTCAGCCCCAATTGGGGCTGATCAGGGCCGAGCCATCTGGAGAGAGTGGCCACAGGTGATTGGTTAACAAGCCCCGCCCCAATTGGGAATGGCGGTGCCTATTGGGGTGGGGTCAGTCATGAGGAGGGGCTGTGATGGGTGAGCCAGCTGGCCCCGCTTTCGATTGGGTAGGGGGGTGCTGATTGAGGGCCAGTGGCATAGGGGAGAGGCCAGGGGTTGTTGGCTAGCAGGCCCTGCCCCTTATTGGGGTGAAGGGCCAATTAGGGGTGGGCCTGGGTGGGGGTGGGGCTACAGGCCGATCAGGGTAGTGGGGGCTCATTGGGGGTGGGGTTGGTCAGGGGGAGGGGCTGCAGGAGGTTGGCCAGTGGCCCCACCCGCTACCATGTGTATATTGATGCATTGATTTTAAAAGTATTGACTCTTTCAGCATAAACACTACAGCTAGTTGAATAGAAGGATCCCTGAGAATAACTTGCTGCCATGATTGTCAGGTGTTTGCAATAACATTTTGTCCGTTTTATTTATGCAGGTCAGAGTTGCCTTTCTGGAGGCTGCAGTGAGGAAGTTTGATGACGTCTGTAAAAAGGGAAGTAAAGGCAAAGAGTGTGACAACCTGTTCACCATCATTGCCTATTTGTATGTCTTCTACGTGGTACCATCTCTCATACTCAACATTTTGGAAAAACTTACTGGAAATTTCACAGAGAAGGATATGGAACTGATCCTAGTAATGCTGATAAATGTGGGCTTTTCAGTGAGAAAAGATGATGTTTTGTCACTGGAAGTGATCACAGAGACCCAGGCCGAAGCCAGCGGTGCAGGCAGAAAGTTTCAGGACAACACCAGGTATGATGGGTCACACAACCTGCCTCCTAAGTGCCTAAATCCTTAGAAGTGGACCAGAACATATAAATAAGTGTGGTAAATGCTATGTTTCATTTCCTAGTAATCTGTTACCTTCTGCTTCAATGATTTGATTTTTTAATCTTTAAAATTAGAGACCAGGTGCACAGATTCAGCTCTTCAACATCCCCCAAGGGGTCCCATATTAAAAGAGGTTCTCAGGCCAGGCCGAGGGACCCCACTGGTGCATGATCGGGGTCAGGGAGGGATCATGGGAGGGCTCCAGGGCATGTCTGGCCCATCTCACCCAGTCCTGATCAGCTGGACCACAGCAGCAAGCTAACCTGCCAGTCAGAGCATCTACCCCCTGGTGGTCAGTGCACGTCATAGCGACTGATCAAATGATCAAATGGTTGGAGGGACAATTAGAATATTAGGCTTTTATGTATATAGACTAGAGGCCAGGAGCACGGGATTCGTGTACTGGTGGAGGGTGTGGCCTGAAGAGATCAGCCTTCTGTGGAAGTGCGCTCATCCTGATCAGCCTAGCAGCGCTCCCACTGTGGGAGCACACTGACCACCAGGGGGCAGCTCCTACATTAAGCGTCTGCCCCCTGGTATTCAGTGTGCATCATAATGACTGGTTAATTGGTTGTCATTCTGGTTGTTATGCTGTTTGGTCCCTGGGCTTTTATTATTTAGGATGTGAACAAGCTTTGTTTCATTACTAAGAGCTAGGATTTTTGTGAGTTTAAGAATTGGCTTAATTAACACTCATCTATTCAAAAAATGTTTACTGAGGAAGGCCATGTAATTTTGGCTCAGCCACTGGACAGCCTTTTGACCAGTTTCCGCTTCTAAAAAGTAGGGCAGGAGGATTAAAAATGGCAGCAGAGTAGGAGGATGCTGCATGGCCATGCTCCCAGGAACAAGCGGGAATTACAACTGAAATACAAGAAGGCTTCCTGAATAATCAACGGAAAACTCACAGGAGAGAACCCTGATACCCAAGGACTGAAGGTGGAGCTGGCATAGAGACTGGTAGGAGGGGCAGAGACATGACACTCAGAGGGCAACTGAAGTCCCAGTGAGTTGTCTCAGCTGGTGGTGGAGGAGTGGGGAGAGGTGCCACTGAGAATTCTGAGATCTAGTCCCAGAGCTGGGCTCCCCAGCAGAAAGCGCCAAGCTGAGGAGGGTATCCACATAGCATCAAGCTGTGGAAAGCAGTGGGGTGCTGTCTGCCAGGGTGTGGCAGCTGAAAGTTCAGGAACCCTCTTAAAGGACCAAGGCACAAACATTCCCTGTGGAGCCACAGGCCTTGAGCTCTGGCAGAGGGAGGGCGAAGAGGACTGGAGCTGTGAGAGCAGAAGCCAGCACTGGGGACTTGGAGGATAGAGCTCAGAAGTCAGAAACCTCAAGTTTCCTTGGGTCGGTCATTCCCTCACACAGCCACATAGATATCTGCCTTGCCTGGGGGGAGAGACATCTGCCTTGCCTGGGGAGAAGACAGTTGACACACCGTTTTGGAAAACACCTTGCCCTGAGGCCACATAAAAAGATTAAAAGTAACAATTCGAAGGAGTAACAGCTGCTTGTTTAGCCCGCCCCCATTCAAGTAACAGCAGCCTCCCGATAACCACACACTCTGAGAAACAGCAGCTGTGTATGAAGCCTACTCCTACCAGCCAGAGGAGCCACCACAGCAGTGAACAGCACCTGCCACAGGAGCTGCTGCCAACTGAGAAGCAGCTACTACCACAACTGCCCGAGGAGCAACCACAGCCCCAGGAGCCACTGACACCTAGGGAGCAGCCACTGAACGACTCAACATCTAGATATATGCATGAGATCAAACATGGGTAGACAAAGAAACCCCCAATGAAAGAAAAGGAGGACTCGCCAGAAAAGCAGCTAAGTGAAACTGAGGCATGCAGCATGACAGAAAAAGAATTCAGATTAACGGTCCTAGGATGCATAAGCCAGATGGAGGAAAAAAATCAACAACATGCAAGAAGCAAGAAGAAACATGAAAAAAATCAATAACTTATGTAAGACCCAAGAAGAAATGAAGAGCGATATAGCTGCAATAAAAAACATCATTGAAAGCATCATCAGTAGACTAGGAGAAGCACAGGACCGAATTAGTGAATTAGAAGACAAGGAAGCAAAACACACCCAAACTGTACTGCAATTGGAGAAAAAAATTAAAAGACAGGAGGAGAGCCTAAGGGAGCTTTGGGACAACATGGAACAAAACATCATACAAATTATAGGGGTGCCAGAACAACAGAAAGAGGAACAAGGATTAGAAAACCTATTTGAAAAAATAATATCAGAAAACTTCCCTGAGGTGGGGAAGAAAAAAGTCACACAAGCACAGAGAGTCCCAAACAAGGTGAACCCGAAAAGACCCACACCAAGACACATCATAATTACCATGGCAAATGTTCAGGAAAAGGGAGAATCTTACAGGCTGCAAGTGAGAGACAGAAAGTTACATACAAGGGATCTCCCATTAGATTATCAAATGATTTCTCAACAGAAACACATCAGGCCAGAAAAGAATGGAAGGAAATTTACAAAGTGATGCAAAGCTAAGGACTGAATCCAAGAATACTCTATCCAGCAAGGCTATCATTCAAAATTGAAGGGGAAATAAGAAGCTTCATAGACAAAAAAAGGCTAAGGGAGTTTATCACCACCAGGCCAGCAATGCAAGAAATGCTAAAGGGACTAGTGTAAAAGAAGAAATAAAAAGCTCAGAAAGAAAACAGCAACACACAAAAAAGAAATGGCTACAAACAAGTACCTTTCAATAATAACTTTAAATGTAAATGGAATAAATGCTCCAACCAAAAGACATCGAGTGGCTGAATGGATAAAAAAACATGACCCATACATTTTCTGTCTACAAGAGACCCACCTCATTAGAAGGGACTCACACAGACTGAAAGTGAAGGGATGGAAAAAATATCATTCAGCCAAATGGAAAGGAAAAGAAACCTAGGGTAGCAATACTTATATAGGAGAAAGTAGACCTCAAAGTGAAGGCCATAACAAGAGATAAGGAAGGACACTTCATAATACTAAAGCGATCAATACAACAAGAAGGTATAACTCTGGTAAACATATATGCACCCAATGCAGGAGCACCCACATACATAAGAAAACTTCTGGAAGATATCAAGGCATAGATCGACAATAATAAGATTCATAGTAGGGGACTTTAATACACCATTGACATCACTGGATAAATCCTCTAGACAAACAATCAGCAAAGAAACAGCAACCCTAAATGACTCACTAGATCAGATGGACTTAATTGACATCTTCAGAACACTTCACCCCAAAGCCACAGAATATACATTCTACTCAAGTGCTCATAAGACACATTCAAAAATAGACCACATATTGGGTCACAACCAAAGTCTCCCCAAATTCAAGACGATTGAAATCATACCAAGCATCTTCTCAGACCACGATGGCATAATACTAGTAATAAACTACAATAAAAACAACCCAAAATACTCAAACACTTGGAAGCTGAATAGCATGTTATTAAATATTCATTGGGTTACCGATGACATCAAAGAATAAATTAAAAACATCCTGGACACTAATGACAATGAAAACACAACAATCCAAAACCTATGGGACACAATGAAAGGAGTTCTGAGAGGGAAGGTTATAGCTCTACAACCCTATCTCAAAAAACACGAAAAAATGGTAGTAAATCATCTAACTCTACAACTCAAAGAATTAGAAAGAGAGCAACAAGAAAACCCCCAAAGTGAGCAGAAGGAAGGAGATAATAAAGATTCGAGCAGAAATAAATGACATAGAGGCCAAAAAGACAATACAGAAAATCAATGAAACCAAGAGCTGGTTCTTTGAAAGGATAAACAAGATTGACAAACCCCTAGCCAGGCTCACCAAGAAGCAAAGAGAGAGGTCCCAAATAAACCAAATCAGAAATGATAGAGGCGAAATAACAACAGACCCCACAGAAATACAAATGATTGTTAAACAATACTATGGACAGCTCTACTCCAACAAACTAGACAACCTGGAGGAAATGGACAAATTCCTAGAAAAATACAACATTCAAAAACTCAATCAGGAAGAATCTAAAAATCTCAATAGGCCAATAACTATGGAGGAAATTGAAGCAGTCATCAAAAAGCTTCCAGCAAACAAAAGCCCAGGACCAGACGGCTTCTCAGGGGAGTTTTACCAAACTTTCAAGGAAGAACTAAAACCTATCCTCCTCAGATTACTACAAAAAGTTCAAGAGGAAGGAACACTTCCAAACACATTCTATGAAGCTAGCATCACCCTAATTCCAAAACCAGGTAAAGACAACACAATGAAAGAGAATTACAGGCCAATATCCCTCATGAACATAGATGCCAAAATCCTCAACAAAATCTTAGCAAATCGGATCCAGCACTACATCAGAAGGATCATACACCATGACCAAGTAGGATTTATCCCAGGGATGCAAGGATGGTACAACATACATAAATCAATAAACGTGATACATCACATAAACAAATTGAAAGAAAAAAACCACATGGTCATATAAATTGATGCAGAAAAAGCATTCGACAAAATCCAACACCCATTTTTGATAAAGACTCTCAGAAAGGTGGGCATAGAAGGATCATACCTAAACGTAATAAAAGCCATATATGACAGGCCCACAGCCAACATCATACTCAATGGACAAAAACTAACACCATTTCCCCTAACAACAAGAACAAGACAGGGATGCCCACTCTCACCACTCCTGTTCAACATAGTACTGGAAGTATTAGCCATTGCAATTAGGCAAGAAGAAGAAATAAAAGACATCCAAATTGGAAAAGAGGAAGTAAAACTGTCCTTATTTGCAGATGACATGATATTATACATACAAAACCCTAGGGACTCCATCAAAAAGCTACTAGACTTAATACATGAATTTGGCAATGTAGCAGGATACAAAATTAGCCCCAAGAAATCTAAGGCATTTCTTTACACCAATAGTGAACTTGCAGAAAGAGAGATTAGAAAAACAATCCCATTTACCATCGCACCAAAAAAATTAAGATACCTAGGAATAAACTTAACTAAAGAGGTTAAAGACCTCTACTCAGAAAACTACAGGAAGTTGAAAAAAGAGATAGAGGAAGACATAAACAGATGGAAGAACATACCATGTTCATGGATTGGTAGAAACAACATCATTAAAATGTCCATACTACCCAAAGCAATCTATAAATTCAATGCACTTCTCATTAAAATACCAATGGCCTTCTTCAAAGATCTAGAACGAACTCTCCAAAAATTCATCTGGAATAAAAAAAAGACCCCGAATAGCTGCAGTGATCCTGAGAAAGAACAAAGTAGGTGGGATCTCAATGCCAGATATCAAGATGTATTACAAAGCCACTGTTCTCAAAACTGCCTGGGACTGGCACAAGAACAGACATATAGATCAGTGGAATAGAATAGAGAGTCCAGAAATTAGCCCGAACCAATATGCTCAATTAATATTTGACAAAGGAGGGAAGAACTTACAATGGAGTCAAGATAGTCTCTTCAATAAATGGTGTTGGGAAAATTGGACAGATATATGCAAGAAAATGAAACTAGACCACCAACTTACACCATACACAAGAATAAACTCAAAATGGATAAAGGACTTAAATGTACGACAGGAAACCTTAAAAATTCTAGAAGAATACAAAGGCAACAAAATCTCAGACATATGCCAAAACAATTTCTTCACTGATACAGCTCCTAGGGCAGTTGAAACTAAAGAGAAACTGAACAAATGGGACTTCATCAAAATAAAAAGCTTCTGCACAGCAAAAGAAACCATCAACAAAACAACAAGAAAACCCACCTCGTGGGAAAACATATTTGCCAACGTCATATCTGATAAGGGCTTAATCTCCAAAATTTATAGGGAACTCACACAACTTAACAAAAAGAAGATAAACAATCCAATCAAAAAATGGGCAAAGGATCTAAATAGGCACCTTTCAAAAGAGGACATTCAGAAAGCCAAGAGACATATGAAAACATGCTCAAAGTCACTAATCATCCGAGAGATGCAAATCAAAACAACAATGAGGTACCATCTCACACCTGTCAGAATGGCCATCATCAACAAATCAACAAACGACAAGTGCTGGAGAGGATGTGGAGAAAAAGGAACACTTGTGCACTGCTGGTGGGAATGCAGACTTGTGCAGCCACTATGGAAGGCAGTATGGAGGTTCCTCAAAAAATTGGAAATGGAACTCCCATTTGACCCTGTGATCCCACTTCTAGGAATATATCCCAAGAAACCAGAAACACCAATCAGAAAGGATATATGCACCCCGATGTTCATAGCAGCACAATTCACCATAGCTAAGATCTGGAAACAGCCTAAGTGCCCATCAGTAGAGGAATGGATTAGAAAACCGAGGTACATCTACACGATGGAATACTATGCTGCTGTTAAAAAGAAGGAACTCTTACCATTTGCAACAGCATGGATGGAACTGGAGAGCATTATGCTAAGTGAAACAAGCCAGTCAATGAAGGAAAACTACCACATGATCTCACTCTTTCATGGATAATTAAGATCATTACAAACTTTTGAACAATAATAGATACAGAGGCAGAGCTGCCTCAAACTGATTGTCGGACTGCAGTGGGAAGGCGGGGGAGGGATGGGGGGCAGGAGGGAGGGGAGTAAGAGATCAACCGAAGGACTTGTATGCATCCATATAACCATAACTAATGGACATAAGACACTTGGGGGTAAGGGAAGGAAGGGGCTTGTTAAGGGCGGGGGGACAAAAGGACACTTATGTAATAACCTTTGTAATACTTTTAGTGAAAAATAAAAATTAAAAAAAAAAGAAAGAAATAATATCAGAAAACATCCCTGAGGTTGGGAAGAAAAAAGTCACACAAGCACAGAGAGTCCCAAACAAGGTGAACCAGAAAAGACCCACACCAAGACACATCATAATTACCATGGCAAATGTTCAGGACAAAGAGAGAATCTTAAAGGTTACAAGAGAGAGATGGAAAGTTATGTACAAGGGATCTCCCACTAGATTATCAAATGATTTCTCAACAGAAAACATCAGGCCAGAAAAAAAATGGATGTAAATTTACAAAGTGATGCAAAGCAAAGGACTGAGTCCAAGAATACTCTACCCAGCAAGGCTATCATTCAAAACTGAAGGGGAAATAAGAAGCTTCACAGACAAAAAAAAGGCTAAGGGAGTTTATCACCACCAAGCCAGCAATGCAAGAAAGGCTAACGGGACTGGTGTGAAAAGAAGAAATAAAAAACTAAGAAAGAAAACAGGCACAAAAAATAGAAATGGCTACAAACAAGTACTTTTCAATAATAACTTTAAACGTAAATGGACTAAATGCTCCAGTCAAAAGACATCGAGTGGCTGAATGGATAAAAAAACATGACCCATACATTTTCTGTCTACAAGAGACCCACCTCAGAAGAAGGGACTTACACAGACTGAAAGTGAAGGGATGGAAAAATATCTTTCAGGTAAGTGGAAATAAAAAATAAGCTGGGGTAGCAATACTTATATCGGACAAAATAGACCTCAAGGTGAAGGTCATAACAAGAGATAAGGAAGGACACTTCATAATACTAAAGGGATCAATATAACAAGAGGATTTAACCCTGATAAACATATATGCACCCAATGCAGGAGCACCCAAATACATAAAAATCTCCTGGAAGATATCAAGGCAGAGATCAACAATAATAACAATCATAGTAGGGGACTTTAATACACCACTGACATCACTAGATAAATCCTCTAGACAAACAATCAGCAAAGAAACAGCAACCCTAAATGACTCACTAGATCAGATGGACTTAATTGACATCTTCAGAACACTTCACCCCAAAGCCACAGAATATACATTCTACTCAAGTGCTCATAAGACACATTCAAAAATAGACCACATATTGGGTCACAAACAAAGTCTCCCCCCAAATCAAGAAGATTGAAATTATACCAAGCATCTTCTCAGACCACAGTGGCATAATATTAGTAATAAACTGCAATAAAAACAACCCAAAATACTCAAACACTTGGGAGCTGAATAGCATGTTATTAAATATTGATTGGGTTACCAATGAGATCAAAGAAGAAATTAAAAAAATCCTGGAAACTAATGACAATGAAAACACAACAATCCAAAACCTATGGGACACAATGAAAGCAGTCCTGACAGGGAAGTTTATAGCTCTACAGGCCTATCTCAAAAAAACAGAAAAATAATGGTAGTAAATGATCTAACTCTACAACTCAAAGAATTAGAAAGAGAGCAACAAGAAAACCCCAGAGTGAGCAGAAGGAAGGAGATAATAAAGATTAGAACAGAAATAAATGACATAGAGACCAGATAAAACAATACAGAAAATCAGTGAAACCAAGAGCTGGTTCTTTGAAAGGATAAACAAGATTGACAAACCTCTAGCCAGGCTCACCAAGAAGCAAAGAGAGAGGACCAAAATAAACAAACTCAGAAATGATAGAGGTGAAATAAAGACAGACCCCACAGAAATACAAATGATTGTTAAACAATACTACGGACAACTCTATTCCAACAAACTAGACAACTTGGAGGAAAGGGACAAATTCCTAGAAAAATACAACATTCCAAAACTCAATCAGGAAGAATCTAAAAATCTCAACAGGCCAATAACTATGATATAAATTCAAGCAGTCATCAAAAAGCTTCCAGCAAACAAAAGCCCAGGACCAGACGGCTTCAGAGGGGAATTTTACCAAACATTTAAGGAAGAACTAAAACCTATCCTCTTCAGACTACTACAAAAAATTCAAGAGGAGGGAACACTTCCAAGCTCATTCTATGAAGCCAGCATCACCCTAATACCAAAACCAGGTAAAGACAACACAATGAAAGAGAATTACAGGTCAATATCCTTCATGAACATAGATGCTAATATCCTCAACAAAATCTTAGCAAATCGGATCCAGCAGTACATCAGTAAGATCATACACCATGACCAAGTAGGATTTATCCCAGGGATGCAAGGATGGTACAATATCCCCAAATCAATAAACGTGATACATCACATAAACAAATAGAAAGAAAAAAAAAACAAATAGTCATATGAATTGATGCAGAAAAGGCGTTTGACAAAATCCAACACCCATTTCCGATAAAAACTCTCAGCAGGGCGGGAATAGAAGTATCATACTTCAACATAATAAAAGCCATATATGACAAGCCCACTGCCAACATCATTCTCAATGAACAAAAACTAATAACATTTTTATTAAGAAGAGGAACGAGACAGGGATGCCCACACTCACCATTCCTGTTCAACATAATAGTGGATGTATTAGCCATTGTAGTTAGACAAGAAGAAGAAATAAAAGGCATCCAAATTGGAAAATAGGAAGTAAAACTGTCCTTATTTGCAGATGACATGATATTATTCATACAAAACCCTAAAGTCTCCATCAAAAAAACTATTAGACTTAATACATGGATTTGGCAATGTAGCAGGATATGAAATTAATCCCCCAAAATCTAAGACATTTCTATACACCAATAGTGAACTTTCAGAAAGAGAGACTAAAAAAAAACAAAAAACAAAAAACAATCCCATTTACCATTGCCCCCCCCAAAATTAAGCTACCCAGGAATAAACGAACTAAAGAGGTAAAAGACCTCTACCCAGAAAACTACAGGACGTTGAAAGAAGAGATAGAGGAAGACATAAACAGATGGAAGAACATACCGTGTTCATGGATTGGTAGAATCAACATCATCAAAATGTCCATACTACCCAAAGCAATCTATAAATTCAACGCACTTCCCATTAAAATACCAACGGCATATTTCAAAGATCTGGAACGAACTCTCCAAAAATTCATCTGGAATAAAAAAAAGACCCCGAATAGCTGCAGTGATCCTGAGAAAGAACAAAGTAGGTGGGATCTCAATACCTGATATCAAGCTATATTACAAAGCCACTGTTCTCAAAACTGCCTGGGACTGGCACAAGAACAGACATATAGATCAGTGGAATAGAATAGAGAGCCCAGAAATCGGCCCGAACCAATATGCTCAATTAATATTTGACAAAGGAGGGAAGAACTTACAATGGAGTCAAGATAGTCCCTTCAAAAAATGGTGTTGGGGAAATTGGACAGATACATGCAAGAAAATGAAACTAGACTACCAACTTACACCATACACAAAAATAAACTCAAAATGGATAAAGGACTTAAATGTACGTCAGGAAACCATAAAAATTCTAGAAGAATCCAAAGGCAACAAAATCTCAGTCATATGCCGAAGCAATTTCTTCACTGATACAGCTCCTAGGGCACTTGAAACTAAAGAGAAAATGAACAAATGGGACTTCATCAAAATAAAAAGCTTCTGCACAGCAAAAGAAACCATCAACAAAACAACAAGAAAGCCCACTGCATGGGAAAACATATTTGCCAATGTCATATCTGATAAGGGCCTAATCTCCAAAATTTATAGGGAACTCATACAACTTAACAAAAGGAAGATAAACAATCCGATCAAAAAATGGGCAAAGGATCTAAATAGACACCTTTCAAAAGAGGACATTCAGAAAGCCAAGAGACATATGAAAACATGCTCAGAGTCACTAATCATCCGAGAGATGCAAATCAAAACAACAATGAGGTACCATCTCACACCTGCAGAATGGCTATCATCAAAAAATCCACAAACGACAAGTGCTGGAGAGGATGTGGAGAAAAAGGAACACTTGTGCACTGCTGGTGGGAATGCAGACTCCTGCAGCCACTATGGAAGACAGTATGGACTTTCCTCAAAAAACTAAAAATGGAACTCCCATTTGACCCTGTGATCCCAGTTCTAGGAATATATCCCAAGAAACCAGAAACACCAATCAGAAAGGATATGTGCACCCATATGTTCATAGCAGCACAATTCACCATAGCTAAGGTCTGAAAACAGCCTAAGTGCCCATCAGTAGATGAATGGATTAAAAAACTGTGGTACATCTACACGATGGAATGCTATGCAGCTGTAAAAAAGAAGGAGATCTTACCACTTGCAACGGCATGGATGGAACTGGAGAGCATTATACTAAGTGAAATAAGCCAGTCAATGAAGGGAAAATACCACATGATCTCACTCATTCATGGATAATAAAGACCTTTATAAACTTATGAACAAAAATAGATACAGAGGCAGAGCTGCCTCAAACAGACTGTCAAACTGCAGCGGGAAGGCCGGGGAGGTTAGGGGGACAGAAGGGGTGGGGGGTAAGAGATCAATCAAAGGACTTATATGCATGCATATACACATATCCAATGTACATAAGACACTGGGGGTAGGGGAAGCCAGGAGATTGTCAAGAGCGGCAGAAAAAAGGAGACATATATAATACTCTTTGTAATACTTTAAGCAATAAAAATAATAAATAAATAAAAATAAAATGTTTGAGGACCCCTGGTTTACAGGTTCTGGGAGGAACTCCCGCATTGCCAAAATCAGGGAGCACATCATACAAATGTAGACCTGAACTTTGGATCTGAGCTTAGTGTCTTTTAAAGGTTCCCAGGCCCAGGGGCTGGAAGTGTGGCAGGACAGTCCCAGGAGTCCACTATCTCAGAGGCCACAAGAGTGTGAGGCCCTGTAATAAGCTCCACAAAGCAGTACCCCTAAGCGATTCTACATTTGCAGCAATCTGTGGAAACTAAAGTTCTGTTGAGAACTTGGCAACCACCACCAGGATTCATGAGCTCTGCTTATTAGTATCTTTCCCCAGCCCCTGGAGATGATGCATTATGTCAGGGCCCCAGTCCTAAGGGCACAATTTTGCCTAGTTGGCTATCTTTCAAGGGACTTCTGCTTCCTGTCCCCAACTGGGATCCTCTCCCTTCAAGTTTCATTCCCAGCAGTTGGGAAGAGTTTAAAACCCTATTTCAGACAATGTCCCTCTTTTATTCTCCACCATCGATGGCCCTAGGATCCTGAAAATTAGACTGAAACTTCTCACAAATACTTTGCCTCGTCTTCTCTGTTACCTTTAGATACAAAACCAGCCCAGGATTCCCATGTTCTCCCAGCTCAGCCACACCAACCAAAATCTGACAGGGTGGCATTGCAGCCTGTCACCCTCTTTCACACATCACACCATGTATCACCCACAAGTGACTCACTGTTCTGGACTCAGTGACCTGGGTTTCAGGATCTGACAGGTACCAGCACCCAAGGATGGAGTGTAAATGGAGTGAGGCTGAGTAGAAGTCTTCAAGCAAAACAGAGTCTGGGAGGCACATAGGCCTCAATGCTGACTGTTGCTGCTCAACAAGCTTCAGACAAACCACTGCACCATGGGGACAGGGCCTCTGAAGCCTGGTCCTAGTTGTGACCCAGCGCTGGAGCCTATAGGTTAACAGAACAGAAAGGTCAAAGTGAGCACCGGGAAGCAACACCCAAACCAATCAGCACTGGATAAGACCCCTGGCCTGGGCTTCCATTGGCTAAATGCAGCCATAATTAGGCGCAGTGCACTTTGGGTAACTTACTTTTTCAGGCCCAACAGGTGGAATAAAGATCTCAATCACTGACTGATCATTGCAAATACTGGTGTTGGGGACCCCCGGCGGTGCTGGAAAATGACAAACTTAGGATTTGGGGGCTGGTCACAGGTTGCATGGAAGTGTTGTCTGCAACTGATCTCTTGTTTTGAGATGTATTTTTAGATTTCATGAAGTTCAGAATGCTCCCTGAGGTGAAAAGTATTATTTCAATTATTCCTGAGGACCACAAATCTAAATGGATATGTTGTTTTTAAGTTTTTTTTATTTGAATTTTATAGAGAGAACTAGAGGCCCGGTGCACAAAAATTTGTGCACTCGGGGCCGGGGGGAGGGGGGGATTCCCCAGCCCGGCCTGTGCCCTCTCGAAGTCTGGGACCCCTCGGGAGATAACGACCTGCTGGCTTAGGCCTGCTCCCGGGTGGCAGAGGGCAGGCCCAATTGCTAAGTGCAGCCCCTGGTCAGGCTCAGAGCAGGGCCAATTGGGGAGTTGGGGCACCGCCCCGTCATGCACAGAGCAGGGCGAATGGGGAGGTTGCGATGCCACCCTCAGTCACGCTCAGGGTAGGGCCAATTGGGGGGGTTGGGGCACCGCCCCCTGTCACACTCAAGGCAGGGTCGATGGGGAGGTTGCGGCGCCACCCCCTGTCACGCACAGAGCAGGGCCCATCAGGGGTGTTGGGGCTCTGTACCCTGTCACGCACAGAGCAGGGCTGATCAGGGGGTTGAGGAGCTCCCCCCTGTCACACACAGAGCAGGGCGGATCAGGGGGTTGGGGCGCTGCACCCTGTCACACTCAGGGCAGGGCCAATGGGGAGGTTATGGCTCTACCCTGTCACACACAGAGCAAGGCCCGTGGAGGGGGGTTGGGGCGCCACCCTATATCACCCACAGAGCAGGGCCGATCAGGGGGTTGGGGCGCCGCCACTGTCACACTTGGGGCAGGGCCGATGGAGAGGTTATGGCTCTACCCTGTCACACACAGAGCAGGGCCCATGGGGGGGGGGGGTTGGTGCGCTGCACCCTGTCAAACACAGAGCTGCAGGGCAATCAGGGGATTGGGGAGCTCCCCCCTATCAGGCACAGAGCAGGGCAGATAGGGAGGTTGTGGCCCCGCCCCCTGTCACTCACAGAGCCACAGGGCGATCAGGGGGTTTGGGCGCTGCCCCCTGTCACGCTGATCCCGGTGCCGGGAGCCTCGCTGCTCCACTGATCCCGGTGCCGGGAGGCATATTACCCTTTTACTATATAGGATAGAGGCCTGGTGCATGGGTGGGGGCCGGCTGGTTTGCCCTGAAGGGTGTCCTGGATCAGGGTGGGGGTCCCCACTGGGGTGCCTGGCGAGTCTGGGTGAGGGGCTGAGGGCTGTTTTCCGGAAGCGAGTGACTGAAGCTTCCAACCGCTCCTTGTTTTCGTTTTTTTGTTTTATTCTGGGCCAGCTTTAGCTCTGAGGCCTCGCTGCTGAAAACATCGATACAATGTTGCTAAAGCCTGGCTGACTGAAAGCCAGTTTCTGGGCTTTTGTTTATTTTCTTATTTGCAACATAGTAGATAGTTGCTTAGAGTTGCAACTGAGAGGCCGGAAAGTGAGGTGGGGAACGTTGGAGTCCGTAGTCACTGAAGCAAGCCTCATGTTTGCTTCCAGCTGCCTGGCTGCCGGCCGCCATCTTGGCTGACAGTTAATTTGCATATACTCACGGATTAGCCAATGAAAAGGGTAGCGGTCGTACGCCAATTACCATGTTTCTCTTTTATTAGTGTAGATGAAGGAAAGGAAAAGATAAAAGCACTGACTGGTGCCTCCTGCATGGCCCCCACCCACTAGGCTTACACCCAGAAAACTTGGCTTGTGCGTCACAAGGAATCTAACTAGTAACCTTTCTGTGCATGGCACTACACTCAACCAATAGACCCACTCCAGCCATCAGATATTTTATTTTTATCAAAACATCCTATTATTAATAGAAAAATCAAGATAGGAGAAAATGTACATAATCCTCTCCTAGTTGTTTAAAAACAAAATTTTAAAGGGTTCATGGCCAACAAGTTGAATATTCCTACATTGTCTGCATGTTTGCAGTCATTACACATTGTGAAACTATGGAACTAAGAGATACTGAATGTTCACTACACGTGCCAAGCCCTGGATTCAATGTTTTACATGAACTATTTCAACATAAATTGCATGATTATAGAGTTAATAAAAGGCAGGGCTGGAAGACAAACCCATCTGTCTCTAACAACAGAGTTCTGGCTTCTACTGTTAGCCTCTGTAACTATTAGGATTGGCTAGATGTTATTATAAATTACAAACAGACCCAAAGATTTATTGGTTTTTATATTAAAGAAGGCATCTTTCTTGTTCATGCCACATGATCTCCCTGATTCTCCTGGGACTTGTGTAAAGAGAAGCCACCATATACTTACCTCCTGGATATATCAGAGATGTACAGAGATGGTGGCAAGTCTCAGTGCTTCCAGACTTTTCTGTTAGCAGTGACAGGCTTCATTCTCAGCACATTTCATTGGTCAAAGCACTTCACAGGGCTGCAGCAAATTCAGGTGGTCAGGAGGGAAGTCTGACATACTTGATGGCCACACTCATGTGACTACATGGGGCCAGCCTCTTTTGGGGCTGTGTATGGGCGAAGAAGAGCAGTGAAGATTGGTAGGAAGTGACAGTGGAAATTAGTTCAGATGGTTCACTTTCCCCTCATCCAGGTGCATTTTGTCCCAGAGCTGCCCACAACCACCACTGTCTAGATTCAAAGGAGTGGACTTCAATAAGAGGAATTTGGTCAGAAGTCATTGGCCATGAACTAAGAGCCCACTTCTGAGTATGACCTTTAATAAATCCCTGGTTGCCTCGGTTCCCCCACTATGTTCGAGGTGAAGATCCACATATTAAGAATGTTTATTGGAAGGTACAGGACTGCAAGCATTCCAGCATCCATGTTCTTTGAAATTAATATCGGTCACTACTCTGTCTTCTAGTCTCTATCATTTGCATAGCTCAGGTGAGGGCTCCATCAGGTGGGGCTGAATGTAAAAATGCTGACATTAACATCAATGTTGGTCCTAGGTTCCCATTCATTTGTGCCTGAACCTGTGCTAAATGTGGTCCCTCCATTGTTCTCTTCATCCCCATTGGAGGAAGCACTGGGCCTAATTTTCCCTCCTTGTCTCAATGTTCCTGAGTGCCCAAGCTCACCCAGTAAATGTTGAGAGTCCAGGGGTCATAAAGTGATGCTCCAAGCAACCCCAGGCACATTCCTTATTAGGTGTCAGCATAGCTTACAAATGGGCAAGGGATTGACCTTCTCTTCAGGGACCAGGAGGACCACCCGGGTATGCCAGCCTTCTCCAGGGTTATCCAGTTCCTCATTCCTAAGGGGGAATTAGGGTCCTAGGATTCTTCACCCTCAGCTTTCCCCCATATGCACCCATCCAGTGGTTCCATTTCAGGGATTCAGGATCTTCCAGATCCTCCTCAAAGGCTTAGAGTCCACCAAAAACAGTGCCTCCACACTCTATTCTTCAATTCTGCCACCAGTCTTTCCCAATTCTCCAACCTCTCTCAGCCTGCAGTCCTGCAGTTCTATGACCCTTCACTTCATCCATCCATGAACCTTAGATGGGACCCAAAGGGGTACAACAGTGGCTTGGAAGAGAAGGGGCTCAGCCTGGGGAGCAGAGAAGAACATATTGTCCTCTAAATCACCCCTGTGGAGATTGCCTATGCATTTGTCTGTTGCTGGGGTGCACACATACAATCTCACGGGGAACATGCAGACATCATAAGCACACAAATGCCCGGGTACAGAACACCCCCAGGCAAAGATGGGCTCGCAGGTGCAGGGCTTGTGGCCAGGCTCACACAGACCCAGACTACAGACTCGGACATCACTTTGAGGGGAATACACAAATACACACAATAAGAACACATGGGAACAAGACAGCATCACGATGCACACTCACAAACACAATGGACACACACAGGCACACACCTGAAGGGACATATGTGGACACAGTAGACAGACACAAAGAAAATAAAAAACACAGATACAATCAGGAACACTCAAAGGGGCAGCAAGTCACACATACAACCAACACTGATAAGCAAAGCAACACTCCCCTTAATGCTGAGACAAACTAATACACTGTTTTAAAGGAAACATTAAGAACTGAGGTGCTGTCTTGACGAGGTAGTACAGTGGGTTGGAGAATCATCTCATAATGCACCTCCCCCCCCCCAATCCAACACACACACACAATAGATTGTGGATTTGATCCTTGGTTGGGGCATGTATGAAAGGCAATTGATCCATGTTCCTCTTCCATTAATGTTTATTTATTTCTCTCCCTGTTTCTCTTTATTATTTATCTAAAATCAATAAACATATCCTCAGCTGAGGATTAAAAAAGAAAAATGTAATAATTAAGGTATTGAATTTTCAAGAACATAGCATTAAATCCAGAGCAATCTCTCTAGAACAGTTATCAGAATCATTTGAATGCAGTCAATGTGTCTTCTTTTACCTGGGAGGCTAACAGAATCACTATCGCTGATCTCAGAAAAACCCCACATAATTCGTGTCATAGTCATGATCCCCTCCTTGCTTTCATTTAACCACTAAAATATGATGGTTTCTGAATAAAGTCATCCCTTCATTTCCATAACTTAGGTTAGACTTTGAGTGATAAAAATTAACTTATCTTAGTAGTAGCTGTTTCTCAGAGATTCCAACATAACTTTAGGCACTGGAGTGAGGAGAGCCAGTTCTCCCTCCAGGTCCCATGTGGCCATGCACTCCCTGTAGATAACTAGAACCTAGAGGTGCAGGAGTAATGCTCTGAGTATACCCAGACACCGTCCTCTATTAGTTTTCAGCTTAGCTTTCACATGGGCAAGGGACACCCTCTCCAGGGATGTCCAGTTCCTCATTATTAGTGGGGATTTAGGAGCCTAGAAGTCTTCCCCTCAGCTTTCCCCCACATGCACCCATCTTCACATTCCTTTCCAAGGATCCTGGATCACCCAGCTGCTGCAAGAAGGCACAGTCTTCCACAAACATTTCCAATCCACGCTCTATACCTCCTGTCTGTCATCACAGTCTGCCCCAATTCCCCACCTTGCTACAGCCTGAGGTTCTATGAACTGGCCCTGTGCTTAATTCATACCTGAGATGGGACCTCCAGAGGGACACCAGATGCCTGGATGAGCAGGAGAATAAGGGGCTCAACTGGTGGTGGGGAAGAAAAACAGGTAGTCCTCTACATCACCTCTCCGGAGATTCACTATGACTTGTTAGTGGTTGGGGTGCACAGACTCAGAGAAATATACAGATAACATGAGCACAGAAACATGCAGGTAGAGAACACCCCCAGCCTCTTCTGGGCACTCAGGTGCCGGACTTAGGTCCAGGCTCACATAGACCCACACTGTAGACATAGGCAATACCTTGAGGGGAACACACACACACACACACACACACACACACACACACACAAACACACACACACACACAGAAACAAACAATTGGGGCCACCCAGACAGTGCCACAGGACACACACACAATGGACACACACACAATGGACACACCCCCATATGCTGGCAGGAATCCCTAAAACCAAATCTGTCCAGGGGCACAACCTCACACCCCATGGTATATTGT
This sequence comes from Myotis yumanensis, assembly GCF_028538775.1. Lineage (NCBI taxonomy): Eukaryota > Metazoa > Chordata > Mammalia > Chiroptera > Vespertilionidae > Myotis > Myotis yumanensis. The sequence goes on along the minus strand of NW_027223771.1, from coordinate 15,962,403 downwards.
CCCTCAGAGTCCAGGCTCCATCACCTCACTCCAGGTGCAAGGGTCTGCTCGGCAAAGGCCAAACTTATGGAGCAGGGAGACCACCTGGAATGCATCCCCCCCAATGTGGTATCATGTTGAGACCAAGCCTCTCCTTCAGGAAATGCTTGTACTTCAGAATGGTCTCACCATTAAAAACACATAGCACCATTTTCTGGAGAATCCATGCTACCTCCAGGACTGGTTGGGCAGTGGTATTTTTAATGAAATGAAAATGGAAAATTATCCAGAAATGCAAAAATAGAGATTCAAACAATGCCCGTGGAGCTTAGGAGAGTGTATGGGCTGCTCAGAGGTACGTGAACTTATTTGAGGTCCTCAAGTATTAGGAACTGCTCCAGAATGCCTGGGAGGGATCTGGGCTCCTCAACCACCTGAATCCAGAATAGCTCAGTCTCAACCCCTGGCTGGAAGGTGCTGAGACCACAAAGCCCATGTCCAGGCCCAGAGCTTTTCCCAGCCCCTTAGTGTTTAGTCTCAGGGAGCTCAGATGTCATAATTACTTGTGGGTGACTCTTCAGCTTAGCCCCAGTTCCCCACCCTCCACACTGACAGCAGGGCCCCTCCCCTCCTGTCCTCTCCCTCACTGTGTGCTCTGCCCTCATGAGAACCCTTATGGCTGGTTCACCACAGGGTCCCTGCCTGGTTTGTGATGGTGTTCGCATGCGTTGACTTGTTTGGTGAAAAAACACACAAATACATTGCTCAGAGAGAAAGAGAGAGAAGAATAGGGAGAGGGAAACACCCATTTTGTGTTCCACTAATTTTATACATTGTTTGATTCTGTTTTTTTAAAAATATATTTTATTGATTTTTTACAGAGAGAAAGGGAGAACGATAGAGAGAAACATCGATCAGCTGCCTCCTGCACACCTCCTACTGGGGATGTGCCCGCAACCAAAGTACATGCCCTTGACCAGAATCGAACCTGGACCCTTCAGTCCACAGGCTGACGCTCTATCCACTGAGCCAAACCAGTTAGGTCATGATTCTTTTTTTAATATAAGCTTTATTTTAAATTTAAAGAAAAACTGAAAACGAGTATTTTTTACAAATTATACCAACACTGAAAACGTAATTTGGGAATGTTGAACATTAGTTCTCAATTCAAAATAATGACATGTCTTGGTGTTGGCTAATGTAAAGTTTATTTAAACCTAGTACTTTTATATAAGCTTAACCATTTCATCCTTCCTAAAATTCAGTGATTATGATTCAACTTTAGAAGGTTAAAGCAGTCTTCTATGTAAAACCCCATATACCTTTTTGAAATACAATATATTTACACCAGCGAGGAAATGATAAAAACCTGTAAAAACCACATGGGACTTGCCAAAAAGGCTGCCTACATACAGAGGGAGCATTTCGCCTCAGCACACACACACTCGTGATCCAACAGACTTCCTCACGTTCTCTTACACAGCAACCTGCGTGGTTATAAATGCCGCTCTAGCATGTATGAACTGAAAATAACATGTTTTAAAAGGTCCTTGAAGACACAGGGGAGTGGAATGAGCCCGCACTGAGAGCAGCACCACACAGGCTGTTATGAGGATGTGGCCGAGCTGCCAGCCCAGCTGGCTCTGCCCCTGGGGAAGCAGGCCCCGCCCCGTGGGAACAGGGCCCACCCCAGGGAAGCAGGCTCCACCCCAGGGAAGCAGGCCCTGCCCTCAGAAAGCTGGTGGAGGACCCAGAAAGACTGATGGTCTTGCCAAAACCAGTTTGGCTCAGTGGATAGAGCATCGGGCTGCGGACTGAAGGGTCCCAGGTTCGATTCCGGTCAAGGGCATGTACTTGGGTTGCGGGCACATCCCCAGTGGGAGATGTGCAGGAGGCAGCTGATCGATGTTTCTCTCTCATCGATGTTTCTAACTCTCTATCTCTCTCCCTTCCTCTCTGTAAAAAATCAATAAAATATATTTAAAAAAAAAAAAGACTGATGGTCTTTTTGATGATCTCCAAGGCCTCTTGGACCTCGTCCTCCTTGATGACCAGAGGAGGTGGAATCTGATGATGTCGCCATGGGTAGGCCTGGCCAGAAGTCCATTATCTCGAAGGCGCAGGCGCACCTTCCAAGCATCGGAATCTTTGGTTTCCCCGGTGACGGTGGCATCCAGCAGCCCCTTCCCACGCACTGCGGTCACGATGTCTCAGGGCAGCTTCCTGAGCTCATTCTCTTCTTCCAAAACTTCGCAGGCGGCGTTGGCCCCGCGGCTGCCCAGGGGGTTGCCCCTGTACGTGGAGCCGCGCTCCCCAGGCTGGATGGTCAGCATGATCTCGTGGTCACACAGCACCGCCCACACGGGGTACAGGCCACCGGAAAGGGCCTTGCCCAGGAGGACGAGGTCAGGCCTGACGTTTGCATGGCCGACTGCTAGCCATCGCCCAGTCCTGGCCAGTCCTGTCTGGGTCTCATCCAATAAACAGGACTGGGTGCCTGGCGCAGAGCTCGCGCACACCCCTCAGGCAGCCTGGGTCGGGACAATGACGCCCGCCTCGCCCTGAATGGGTTCGACCATGAACGCAGCAACGTTTAGATCCTGAAGAGCACGCTCAAGAGCAGGTAGGTTGTTGTAGGGAATGATCTCGAACCCCGGCATGAAGGGACCAAAGCCGTCGTCGCTGCTGGGGTCCGTGGAGCTGTAGATGGCACAGAGTCCTGCCCCAAAAGTTTCCAGCTGCGAAGACGATCTTGGCTTTGTCCTTGGGGATGCCCTTCACGGTGCAGCCCCACCACCGTGCCAGCTGGCAAGCGGTCTCCCCGGCCTCCACCCTGTCTGTGCTCATGGGGAGAACCTGGTGGTAGTTGAAGAGCTTCGTGACGTTCTCCTCGTCTTCGCCCGGCACGTTGTTGTAGGAGGCCCGCGAGGTCGGCGTCAGCTTCCCCGCCTGGCTCTTCAGGGCAGCCACAATCTTGGGGTGGCAATGCCCTTGGTTGACGGCGCTGTGCACACTCAGAAAACCAAAGCATTTCCTGCCTTCCGCATCCCACAGGGAAATACCTGTCCCTCTCTCCAGGGTGACCAGTAAGAGGTGGTAAAGAGCGTCCCAATATTCACGCAAGATTTGAATTTTGCGTGAGCATTAGCAACGACAAAAATAAAAGCCCAATTTTACTTGGTTTATTGAATCAGATTTTAATATTTGTTACCCTGTGATTTCAATCCCTTCAATTTGATAAGCATTACCAAGTACCAATTATGGCCCAGGAGCAGAGACAATCAAGACCAAGGCTTTGCGTGTGTACCAGCAAAGCTGTGGAGGCCATTTACCCGTTATGCTATTCCATACAAAACCCTATACTGTATACATTTTGAATCAATAAAAAATTTACAATTTTTAATTATAAACCTGTGTTTTCTATCAAAATTACTTCTTGCATGAATTTTGGGACACCCTTTAGTTGTGAGCGCCATACTTGGCTTCCCCGTTCAAAAACGTCATCCGACCATAGAGGGCCTTGGACCATCTTCTTAGTCGCCACGGATGTAGCAGAAGTCACTGGCGTGTGGGCGCCCCGCCACAGTCTGCAGACGAGCTAGCTTGGAAAGAATCGTGTCCGTGGAGCAAGAATTCCACCAACCAGCTACCCTTTCTCCTGCGGTTAAGATGGAAATGCAGATTGCTCAGCCTGGATCCAGGGACAACCTGCTGGGTCCAATAATCCCTGGTGGTGCCTCTGGCTCCAGAACCAGCACCTATGTCTTGGTGGCAGCACATTGTTTGATTCTTGCATGGAGCCTGACTGAGGATGGAACCCACAACCTTGGCACTACTGAGATGATGCTTTAATCAACTGAGCTCTCTGGCCAGGGAGAAACTTATCAGGGGTTTTTAGTAAAATAAGTCACTAATGTATCTGAGAATAGATAGATACCAGAACCACTGGGATGAGAGATAGTTATGGAAGACAACGACAATTCTCGGGTCACGCATCCCGGAACCAGAGAGGAGGGAGCCCGATTCTGGGTTGTGTCACCTGACAACCGCCCTCTCATAATCCAGGACCCCTCAGCAGGTATTGGAGAGCTGGTTTCGGCCCAATTCCCTGCAGGCCAGGCCGCAGGACCTCACCTGCCAGAGGGATCCCACTCATTCCACAGATACCCTTGAAGCCAAGGTGCTGCCCCAGGTGGAGCCTAATAGGGAGGGACTGGGGGAGGCTGGCATTAGGCTGTGTCAGACCCGTCTCAGCCAGTCCTACCCCACTTGTCACTTTCTAATTAATTTCCTTTCAATGTGCACAAGTCCATACACCCAGTCACTAGTAAAAGAAAATGATGTACTACTGAAATATCTTATGTCCATGTTCAATGCCATCATTTTCGCAGTTTGAATGTAGTTATGACATTTACACCAGGGAAATTTTCAACTACCACAATCCTAGACTTCAATGTATCATTAAATGCTTAAACTTAAAGAACACTGGTGGAGAATTAACAATGCAGATTAAATGTATAAGTGTCTGGTACAAGTGGGCTATAAATCATACATAGGGTAAAAATTAAGAAAAACCATTTTGTTTATAGAATTCAAAAACCAAGAATGCCATATGGCCAAAAAATCAGTCGAGTCACTGAGGACTAAGTGAAATTCAAACATATGTCTTAGAGGCTGCACCACCCTCCTATTGGTTAAAATAGAATAATAAATTAAGTTTAAAAGTAAACAAAAAATCCTGAGCATTTTAACAAAGATAAAGACAGTGAAAGAAATATATGAAGAAATCATCACCATCAAATATCTTTATGGAAATGAAGTTAAAACAAAAGCGAGTTAACAGTACACTCATTGATGGGGCTAGTACTTAAAGAGATTAACCTTTGCATGTGCTGGCAGAGTTGCATAGAATTTTCTAGGTGGGTGGGAAGGCAAACTGATTGACCATTTGAGGTCATAGTTCCATATATGTTGAAATGTACCACATTCACTGACAGTGGAACAGTTTAATAAGACATACATCTGTAGAAAGAATGGAATACAATATTCTGAGCTGTTTTATTTTTAAAACCCCAAACGTAGAAATAACTGAAATTATAGGCAGCTCAATAGTAAAAGTGGTTATCCATAGAATACAATATTTTCTAGAAATAAAAAATTATTCATATAAACGTTAGTGTTAAATCTCAAACATCTGTATAGCATGAAGGAAGCCAGTGTTTGTTAAAGAGAATTCACCTCATAGTGCCAATAAATTTATGAAAAATATGAACTACTCTATTGTAACGGAAGGTAAATCAATGTCTGCATGGAGGGTTGGGGAAGCAGAAATATTACAAAATGACTGGGGGTAAATACAGAGTGTGGCAAATTCAGGTTTAGAGTAGTTGGTGTTGAAAATAATGCACTAATAAATAACAACACAAATATAAAAACACCTTTAAAAAAAAAGATCATAAACCAGAGCAGAGGAGAGCACAGAGTTTGCAGGTTGGTGAATAAAAACCCCCCAAAATTTAACAAAGCATAATGTGAGTACCACTATGTCTCTGAAAGAGGTAGCACTGCTTAGCTGAGAACAGCTGCTCCGGATGAATCCTGGGTCAGGTCCATTTTCTAGTCATAGAGAAATGAATGAAGATACTGCCAAGAGCTTGGAGGAATCATAATTACCTCAATCAGAAGCGAGAACACAGAATACATTCCCCTGAGCACCCAGGGAATGTGACCGATGCACACTCCTCAGGTGAGGCAGGTGTTAGCTATGAAACCTCTTTAGTGATAAACACTCACAGTGACATCATTTGGGTTGTAGGTCTGGACATGTTAGCAAGTACAACACAGATCCTTCAAGTCTCATTTGTACCTCAATTTAATGATGAATCTAGCAGAGAGTATGTTCTCATTAAAGGGGTTTACATTCATGTAAATGGGTCCCATAGAGCCCCTTAAGTGTTCTTATTCTTAGTGAGAAAAATAAAACATTTCCTACACATTTACACCTTTTCTCCAGTGTGAAATTACAGGTGTCTAACCAGGTTATAGTTGTAGCTAAAAGGAATCCCACACTCACTACACTCACCAGTGTGAACTCTCTTGTCTTCACTGGGGATAGAGCTTTCACTAAAGGATTTCCCACATTAACTACACTCATATGGCTTTTATCGAGTGTGCACTCTGTGGTGCTTATTGAGGGTAGTCTTTTCACTGAAATGCTTCCCACATTCACTGCACTCATATGGCTTTTCTCCAGTGTGAACTCTGCGGTGATTAGTGAGGGTAGCCTTTTCTCTGGAATGTTTCCCACAATTGCTACACTCATATGGCTTTTCTCCAGTGTGAACTCGTTGGTGTATATTAAGGGCAGCCCTTTCACGGAAATGCTTCCCACATTCACTACACTCATATGGCTTTTCACCAGTGTGAACTCTGTGGTGTTTAGTGAGGTGAGACCTCTGACGAAAGGATATCCCACATTCACTACACTCATATGGCTTTTCTCCAGTGTGAACTCTATAGCGTTTAGTGAGTTCAGCCCTTTCAGTGAAATGCTTCCCACATTCACTACACTCATATGGTTTTTCTCCAGTGTGAACTCTGTGGTGTTTAGTGAGGGCAGCCTTTTCTCTGAAAAGCTTCCCACATTCACTACACTCATATGGCTTTTCTCCAGTGTGAACTCTTTGGTGTATAGTGAGGTTATACATTTGACGAATGGATATCCCACATTCACTGCACTCATATGGCTTTTCTCCAGTGTGAACTCTGCGGTGATTAGTGAGGGTAGCCTTTTCTCTGAAATGTTTCCCACAATTGCTACACTCATATGGCTTTTCTCCAGTGTGAACTCGTTGGTGTATATTAAGGGCAGCCCTTTCACGGAAATGCTTCCCACATTCACTACACTCATATGGCTTTTCACCAGTGTGAACTCTGTGGTGTTTAGTGAGGTGAGACCTCTGACGAAAGGATATCCCACATTCACTACTCATATGGCTTTTCTCCAGTGTGAACTCTGAGGTGTTTAGTGAGGGCAGCCTTTTCTCTGAAATGCTCCCCACATTCACTACACTCATATGGCTTTTCTCCAGTGTGAACTCTTTGGTGTATAGTGAGGTTATACATTTGACGAAAGGATATCCCACATTCACTGCACTCAAATGGCTTTTCTCCAGTGTGAACTCTGTGGTGTTTAGTGAGGACAGCCTTTTCTCTGAAATACTTCCCACATTCGCTACACTCATATGGCTTTTCTCCAGTGTGAACTCTTTGGTGCACAGTGAGGTGACACTTTTGACGAAAGGATATCCCACATTCACTGCACTCATATGGCTTTTCTCCAGTGTGAACACTGTGGTGTTTAGTGAGGGCAGCCTTTTCTGTGAAATGCTTCCCACATTCGCTACACTCATATGGATTTTCTCCAGTGTGAACTCTTTGGTGTACAATGAGGCGACACTTTTGACGAAAGGATATCCCACATTCACTGCACTCATAAGGCTTTTCTCCAGTGTGAACTCTTTGGTGCACAGTGAGGCGACACTTTTGACGAAAGGATATCCCACATTCACTGCACTCATAAGGCTTTTCTCCAGTGTGAACTCTCCCATGTGGAGGGTGGTTAAACATTTGTTTACACACTTCCCCACATTTATTATACTCATAAATCATATCTCCAGAGCAGAGATCTTTCTGATAAGGAACTTTCTGTTTCTGGCTGTCAGCTCTTTCACATTCAACCCACTGGTGATGTCTTTTTCCACTGAGAAATTCCTGTGAAATCTCATTGTTACTGTGTGGCTCCATAGTGTTAAGAGTGGCCTGGTGCTGGAGAAGCCCTAACATGGCTGAGGAGTCTTCCCCAACCTCCATACTAGCTACAGGCATCCCAGATAAGTAGAAGCAGCAACAGGTCACAAGCGAGGGACTCTCCATATCTTCTTTCCAGGGCTTCTCTCCACTGGCATCCTTCTGTTGCTGGTGAGGGTTTGCACTGGAACACAAGTCTCTCAAACATGCATCACTTAAGAACACATTCTTCTCAAAGTAAACCACTTGTAACTCACTCAGGTGCAAAATATCTTTTAACACTGAGAAGCACGGTTTACACAGATGGGTCCTCTGGGTGGCTACAACTGTCCTGGAAGCCCTGACCTGAGAATCTCCTATAGATACACTGTGCTGAGAATAGGCCTCCACATCATCCATCTTACGCCAAGGACCTGAAAACAGAGGAATGATGACAAAATGAATGTTGACTCTGGTGACAGCGGGAAGTCCCATTATAAAAGTGGGTTGCACATAATACATTGGTTTCATGCAATTGGCTGAAAATAAAAGACCTGAAAGATGGATTAGTAAGAGGTCACTCTGAAGTTCTTGAGCACTGAAGATCACAAAACAAGGGAGACTTCAGCAGAAATAGAGCAAAAACAAGACAAGTACCACATGGAGGAGAAGTGGACTGTCCAGCTCATTCTGCTGCTAACAGCATTCAGTAGATCAGTGATGGTGAACCTATGACACGTGTGTCAAAGTTGACATGCAAACTCATTTTTTTGCTTGATTTTTCTTTGTTAAATGGCATTTAAATATATAAAATAAATATCAAAAATATAAATCTTTGTTTTACTATGGTTGCAAATATCAGAAAAATTCTATTTGTGACATGGCATCAGAGTTAAGTTAGGGTTTTTCAAAATGCTGACACACCGAGCTCAAAAGGTTTGCCATCACTGCAGCAGATCTTCTATGCTGGTGACATGGGCAAGCTGTGCGGAAGGTTGGTTACATCTCATTCCAAGTAAAATTCAATAAACAAGTAGCTGCTATTTTAGGGGTATTTAAGCATGTACACTGAGTGGCCAGATTATTATGACCGGCCAGATTATTATGACCACCCCATCAGTACAAAGAAATGAATCTGTTATGCAAAGAATAATAATAATAATGATAATAAAACCTTGAGAGTATTTGCTTAGGAAGTTTTCAATATCGAGTATTTTGGAAGTGTCAATCGAGTGCTGATGGGGTGGTCATTATAATCTGGCCACTCAGTGTATGTGCTCCTTATAACGCTTGCATAGGTCCATGTTGTAGTATACTGCAGAAAGAGATGTGCAAAGGAATAGGTGATGTAAAAAGGACACAAAGGCAAAGATAGCCAAAGCTAGAAAGCCACTGATGAAATGAGAAGCCAGCAAAGTGTCAAATATGAAAAAGGAAATGTATAAATGAGGGGTGGCCATTGGAACCTGCACCAAACATCATTAGACAGGAGCAGGTTCCTGGTACAACCTGAACACCATCCTTATGTCATACCTCCCCCGAGCTGCCACTCAGCCAGGCCAGGCTTCCCCTAGGAACATCCTGTACGTTCACCCTGCAGAAACCCAGGGTTCTCTCTGCACCTCCTTCTCTAGAAATATCTACAAACTAAATATTCCAAGTTTCAATGAAAGACAACAGAGGTTAGTAGCCATCACTTGCCCATAGCATTTGGCTTGCAATAGTATTCACAGAAGGTAATATTACAAACAACAATGGAAGGAGGGTCTTACAATAACAGCAACTGGTTCATGTATATAAAGAAGATACCTGGCACAGACATTCACCAAGGTCCTTATCTACAGGAAAGGTGCAGAAGTGGGGGACATGGATCTGGATATAGTCACCCTTCCCGGGTGAGGAAGAGCAGGAGGGACCCATTAAACTGTCTGTAAGACTGCTGACACCCAGACACTTCCTGCAGTTCCTAAGGCAACTGGTGTTAGGGAAGTTTGTGGAGTCTATTGCTCAGGGCTCTCTGAGAGCTCAGCACTGGCAGCCACAGCCCATTTCACAAGACAGTGGGGGAAATGAGGAGAGCCCATGGTCTTGCTTTGAGAAAGACAGTGCTATGTCTGGAGAATAAATAAAGAGTGGGCATCACTTCAGGACACTAGGAGAGATGAAGGTCTTACCTACGAATGATACAAGTGAAAACACTTCCAGCATCACATCACAGTATAGACGTCTCTGAGCCTCATCAAGGATCTCCCACTCCTCCTGAGCGAATGCAATAGCCACGTCCTCAAAATTCATATCCTGTCATAATGAGGACAGTACATCCCATGATAAGATTCTCTCTTGAGATGCCAAGTTTGTCACACTCCCCACCTGGCACATCCATCTGCCTCCTCTACTCCCCACATCAGGGAAGACAGCAGGCCTTAGTCCCATCAAAGTCAATATCTCCTTATATTCCTACTAGAGGCCCGGTGCACAAAAATTTGTGCACTTGGGGGGGCCCTCAGCCCAGCCTATGCCCTCTTGCAGTCTGGGACCCCTCGGAAGATGTCCACCTGCTGGCTTAGGCCCTCTCCCTGGTGGATCGGGTCCAAGCTGGTAGTCATACATTCCTCTGGCAGCCCGGCAGCCCTGGGGAAATGTCCACTTGCCAGCAGGGAGCAGCCCTAAGCTGCAGTCCGACATCCTTAGCCCTGCTGAGGAAGTGGCAGAGGCTCCCACCACCACCGCTGTACTGGCAGCCGTCAGCATGGCTTGTGGCTGAGGAGACCTCCCCCTGTGGGAGTGCACTGACCTCCAGGGGGCAGCTCCTGCACTGAACGTCTGCTCCCTAGTGGTCAGTGTGTGTCATAGTGACCAGTCATTCCTAGTTGTTCTGCTGTTAAGGCTGATGGCTGTTTGCAGCTGATCATATCCCCTTCAGTGTGCGGGTCCCCACTGGGGTGCCTGGCCAGTCTGGGTGAGGGGCTGAGGGCTGTTTTCAGGCTGGCCAAGCCCCCTGGTGACGGAAGCTCCCAGCCTCTCCTTTTCTTTTCTTTTTTAATTCTGGGGTTTATGTACCTTCTATAATTGAAACTTTGTAGCTTTGAGAGGAGCTCAGAGCTGGCCAGGGTGGGCGAGAGGGAAGCCTGCTGGTCGCTCCAGCTCCATTGCCACGGCCAGCTGAAAGCAGGTATCTGGGGTTTATTTACCTTCTATAATTGAAACTTTGTTGGTTTGAGTGGAGCTCAGAGCCCATCGTGGCAAGCGGGAAGCTTGGCTTCCTCCATCATTGGGGCAACCAAGCCTCCTGCTTGCTCCAGCTCCGTGGCTGCCAGCCGCCATCTTGTTTGGTTAATTTGCATATAGTCGCTCTGGCTGACTGGTGGGCGTGGCTTAACCGCTTGAGTCCCAAGCAGTGCGATCGCACTGCTGAGATTTTATGTTGAGAAAACCCAGCACATTTCGAACATTGTGGACAGCTGATGGTGCGTTACCGATTGTCGAAGTTGCGCGCTCAGATTTACTGATGCAAATACATCACACAGCTCCTTTTAATTAATATCCGTTTGAGTCCCAAGCAGCGCTATCGCGCTGCTTGGTATTTCTCGACACAAAATAAAACAAGCGCTATCACGCTGTTTGGGTCTTTTCGTACTCATTTAGAGAAAGCGCGGTTGCACTGTTTGGGATTCTTCGACAGTGTTTTTTCAATACCCCCTAGGACTCAAACGGTTAAGGTGTAGCGAAGGTACAGGCAATTTGCATGTCTGTCTTTTATTAGTGCAGATTGATGCTGTGTCTCTCACAACAATAAAGGCAGATGAGCAGTTATAATATACCTGTGCTTTGGGCCTCAAATGAGAGTCAGACTGCCCCCTTTCAATAACAGTGGGTGCCAGTAACATAGGGTAGGATGAAATGTTGCACATAAAGGGAGTGTGAGTGACTTGACACTGGTCTTGTCAGGCAATACCCATGTTGTCCTCCAAATTGTCCCTCAAAGACACCAAAATGCTAATGCACATTACACTTCTGACTCCAATCCCAGTTTGCTGAGGCCATCACTTTGCATTACCCGCTGCCCACAGTTCTTTGATCCACACTTGTCTCACAGCTTCATTCCCAGAGGCACATCTTCACTAATGACATAAATAAGCCATCACAAGGACAGGTTGTTTCCTAACTAGCTTATTTTCTAAAATTCTAGTTCACCACCTCTGTGATATATTTCTCTCTCAACCTTCTCTGTTCTTCCTTCCCCATGCTGATGGAGATTTTCAAGTGCAGGTGACACTGATGTATGCTATCTCATTCCTATTGTTCACTGGGTCAGGCCTCAACTAGAAATGACAGGTGGGCACATATATGTCACCTAAGCTCTGGACCTCGTATGTAGCACCACAACAACCCATCTTGTTAGAAATTATCCTAAAATTTCCCATATCAGATCATGAAGACACCATCAGAAATGGACTCCCTTTTCATTCACTCGTCTGTCAATGTTAGTGCCCGGCTGCTCTGGTTTTAGTCCCAGGACCACTCTGATGTCATCATGCCCTGTGGGTGACTGTGCAGCTCAGCCCAGTTCCCCCACCTGCTACACTGACATAAAGAGCACCTCCCATACTGTTCTTTGGATCTCTTATCCTCCAAACCCCGATCACCCTCTCATGCCTTTTTTATGAGGTTTGAAGGTCTCTTTGATGATTTCGTCTCTGAATGTATTTTTGTTCATCACTTTATGCCAGTGGACCTCATCATTCCCAATGCCGCGACCCTTTAATAAAGCTCCTCATGTTGTGGTGACCCCAAAAAACAATATATAATTATATATGTGTTTCCCAATGGTCTTAGGCCACCCCTGTGAAAGGGTCGTTTAACCCCCAAAGGGGCCATGACCCACAGGTTGAGAACCGCTGGTTTATGCTGTTCATTATATTCCACAAATGATGATATCATGTGATACTGATCTTTCTCTGACTGGCTTATTTTGCTTAGCATAATGCTCTCCAGGTAATAAATTTATTTAAAAAATTGTTAAAAAATTCTGAGCAGACATTTTAACAAATATGATAAAGACAATGTGAATATATGTATGAAACAAATGCTCACCATCAAAAATTGTTAGGTAAATGAAAGTAAAACAAAGGTGAGGTAATCCTATACTCATTTATTGGGCTAGTATTTTGAAAAAATTACCATCATATGTGCTGGCAGAGTTGCAGAAAAACTTTCATTACTCTGGGTGGGTGGGAATGCAAAGGAAATAAGCATTTTAGATCATAGTTCCACATATCTTACAATGTAAAACATACATCTAGATAATGAACTGAATACAATATGCCCAGCGGATTTCTCTGCAATACCCCAAACCTGGAAATAACCAAAGTCATAGACACATAATTAAAGTAGTAATTCACAGTACACAATTTGTGTTGAATCTCAAAATAACTATGTAGGGTGAAGGAAACCAATATTTGTTAAAGAGCACACACCTTCTAGTGCCTATAAAATTATGAAAAATATGCACTACTGTGTTGTAATGGAAGGAAAATCTATGCCTACTTGTAGGACTGGGGAAGGTAGAGAGAGAGTTTGCAAAAGGACAGAAGGTAAATATAGGGTATGCCAAAAGTAGGGTTAGAGTTGTTGCTATGGGAAGTACACAATAATTAACAAATAATAATACAAGAATTTACTCTGCCCTGGTTAGTGTTACTCACTCAGTTAGGCATCATCCCCTACACTTAAAGGTCACTACAACAGGTCAGGGCACTAGAACATGCCTTCCTCAAACCCCAGTAGGGAGCATGCAAGAGGCATCAGATTAACATATGTCTCTCATATAGATGTTTCTCTCTCCCCCCTTCCTTCCCACTTTCCCTAAAAGAATCAATAAAAGTCATGTTTAAAATACTTTTTTAAAAACAATAAACTATGTTTTGGGTGCTCACTATTGTAAACCTATTTTTGCTCCACTGTGTACATTGGTGACAGCTAAGTTTATTTCATGTACAGCTTTATATGTACATCAAACCTCACCAAATAGTACATATTAAAAATGTGCAGTTTGTTGCATGTCATTTCTCATATCCTGGAAGGAACAGCCTTGCCATAGTCCCAGCAAATATTGGTAAGCAATTTAGACTATTATCATCAGAATCCATAGGAATGTTGACTGGTGGCAAGAAACATCCTGGGGTTGATTATAGGATTATTCTTCCTCTACCTTTGAATTCTTGTATGTTGAGCATCAACCTTGAGGTGAACACCCTAGGGGGGCCAGCAGAATAGCAAAATTATAAGATTATTTTCTCTGGCAATGACTTCAGTCATAGTAAACAGGTATGGAGGATCCTGAGAACATCTGTACACAAACATCACGCAAGCCACAGGCCCTGAAACATTTGTGGAAAACATTCAGAAGAAGCATTTTTCAACTAATTTACTGCAGTCTGTCCCACTCACGATTGAAACAGTGCTTCTGCCCTAATTGTGGTTGCACGCAACCCCCAGATTCTTACCACAAATGACACCAGCCTATGAAATTTAGTACATCATGACATATGGATCATTTGCTGAGACTTATGTCATACACACTGTGAACAAAGTGCTTCACAGAAGCACAACAAAGACCTCCTCTTCAGGGTGACCTTTGATTTCACCAATAATAGAGGTACCAGGCTGCAAATTAGAACCATAAAGTCCTGCAGTCTTGCTTTCAAGGCTTTTGGCAGAAATGCAAAATAAGCCAATAATGGCCAAAGAGTGATTTTATGCCATCATGATGTCCCTTCAGAAGCACTGAAAGTTTGGGATCCCCAAAATACCTCTTCACCTCTACCTGCTGACAGATCACAATTGTGCTTTCAAGTCATCCCAGGCAGAGAATAGAACCAATAAATTAAAGGTACACATGCAAAAAGCACCTTTATAAAAAGATCATAAACCAGAGCCATATACAGCAAGTGGTTTGCATGTTGGTGAAAAAATTCATCACAGCACAATGTGAGAAGCACAATGTCCCTGAAAGGTGTAGCATATTTTATGACTGTGGTCTGGGGGAAACAATGGTTAGGTCCATTCCTTACTCAGAGACAAAGGAGTGAAGATCCTAAGAGCTTGGAGTACTCATCATTTCCTCAAACATAAGTAAGAATACAGAATTCATTTTTTCTGAGCACACAGGACTTCCCACAATCAGTACACACATATAGCTTTTCTCTCGTGTGAACTCTCCTGTGGATAGGAGGTGATTCTTGCAGGTAAAAGATTTCCCATATTCACTACATTCATAAGGTTTTGAAGCACTGTGAACTCTCTAGTATTGAGTGAAGTTACTGTGTTGTCTAAAGGACTCCCCACAATCACTACACTCATATAGCTTTTCTCTACTGTGAGCGCTGTGATGTTGAATGAGTTTGGACCTCAGGATGATGGACTTCCCACGATCACTACACTCGTATTGCATTTCTACAGTGTAAACTTTTCTATGATGAATGAGGAAAAAGATTTTTCTAAAAGCTTTTCAACATTTTTTACACTTATAAATCACTACTCTGGAGTAGATAACCTGATGTTGAACAACTTTCTGGTTGTGGCTGGCATCTTTTTCACATTCAGCCCACTGGTCATGACTTCTTCCACTGAGAAATTCTTGTGCAATCTCACTACCCAGTGTTAAAAGTGGCCTGGTGCTGGAGAATGTCTCAGATGGCTGGCAAGTCTTTCCCAACCTCCCTAATGGTTGAAGGCACCCATATTAAGTAAAAGCTGCACTGGGACACAAGTGAGGCCCTGTCCATATCCTCTTTCCAGGGCTTCTGTTCACTGGCATCTCTCTGTTGCTGGTGAGGGTTTGCAATGAAACAGAAGTCTCTCGCACATATATGTTATGGATGAAGGCTTTCTGCTCAAAATATACTGCTTGTAACTCAGTCAGGTCCAAAATATCTTTTAAGACTGAGAAAAAGATGTGTCTTCTGAGTTGGTGGGGCTGTCTTAAAAGCCCTGACATGACTCTCCTGGTACATATACACTCTGCTCAGAATTGGTCTCCTTATCATCCGTTTTATGCCAACAACGTGAAAATAGAAAAATGGTGAGGAACTGAATGCTGACTGTGGTGACAGGTGGAAGTCCCTTTACAAAAGTGTGTTGCACATAACACAGTTCCGTGCAATTGACTCCCAACAAAAGATCTATAGGAAGGATTATAAGTTACTCCCATGAAGGTCTGGGCTACTGAAGATCACAAAACAAGGAAGATCTCAAACAAAATATGACACATGCGGTAAGCACCACGTGGAAGAGAAGCAGGATCTTCAGCTCATTCTTCTGCTAACAGAGTTGAGCATGGTTTGTCTGCTGGTGACGTGGAAAGCTGTGCTGAAATATGGTTATGTCTCATTCCAAGGAATCTATATATATAAAAGGGTAATATGCAAAGTGACCCCTCGAGAGTTAGTCCTGGAGAACGATCGCTCGCTATGACATGCGCTGACCACCAGGAGGCAGTGCGGAACAGGGTGGGTGACCAATGGCAGCAGCAGGGCGTGGGCAACGAGGGAAGGAGGGAAGGAGGAGGTGGGGGAACCATGCGGTGGCAGCGTGGAAGGGGAAACCATGCGGTGGTGGCACGCGTGTGGCAAGGTATGGAGGAGGTGGGCAGGCAGAAAATGTGATCAGCCATGATCGCTGGCCTGGCCTAGGGACACTACCCATGGACAAATTTCATGCACCGGGCCTCTACTATTCAATAAATTAGTACCTGATGTTCAAGAACTATTTAAGCTTGTAGGTGCATCTCATAACACATGTACAGGTCAATGTTAGAGAATACTGAAGATGGAGCAATGCAGAGGAACAGGTGATGCAAAAAGGCCATACAGTGAAGGTAGTCAACGGCCAGGAAGTCACAGGTGAGATGACAAGTTAGCACAGTGTCAAGTATGTAAAAAAAAAAAAAAAAAAAAGTAGAAATGTAGTATTAGCCATTGCGACTAGACAAGAAGAAATAAAAGGCATCCAAATTGGAAAAGAGGAAGTAAAACTGTTCTTATTCTCACATGACATGATATTGTACATAAAAAACCCTAAAGAGTCCATCAAAAAACTACTAGACTTAATAAATGAATTCGGCAATGTAGCAGGATACAAAATCAACACCAAGAAATCTATGGCATTTCTATACATCAATAGTGAACTTACAGAAAGAGAGACTAAAAAAGCAATCACATTTACCATCACACCAAAAAACTTAGGATACCTTGGAATAAACCTAACTAAAGAGGTAAAAGACCTCTACTCAGAAAACTACAGGACATATCAACATATCTTCCTCTAAAGAGATAGAGGAAGACATAAACAGATGGAAGAACATACAATGTTCATGGATTGGTAGAATCAACATCATTAAAATGTCCATACTACCCAAAGCAACGTAAAAATTCAACGCACTTCCCATTAATATACCAACAGCATATTTCACAGACCTAGACTGAACTCTCCAAAAATTCATCTGGAATAAATAAAGACCCCGAATAGCTGCAGCGATCCTGAGAAAGAACAAAGTAGGTGGGATCTCAATACCTGATATCAAGCTGTATTACAAAGCCACTGCTCTCAAAACTGCCTGGTACTGGCACAAGAACAGACATATAGATCAATGGAATAGAATATAGAGCCCAGAAATTCACCCGAACCAATTTGCTCAATTAATATTTGACAAAGGAGGGAAGAACTTACAATGGAGTCAAGATAGTCTCTTCAATAAATGGTGTTGGGAAAATTGGACAGATACATGCAAGAAAATGGAACTAGACCACCAACTTACACCATACACAAAAATAAACTCAAAATGGATAAAGGACTTAAATGTAAGATGGGAAATCATAAAAGTACAAGAGGAATCCAAAGGCAACAAAATCTCAGACATATGCCGAAGCAATTTCTTCACTGATACAGCTCCTAGACCTAGGGCATTGGAAACTAAAGAGAAAATAACAGAGGCAGTCAAAAAATCACAAATGTATTGACTACATTCCAAGATTTGGAATGAGGAACCTAGTTTTCAAAAAAAGCAATTTACAGAAGCAGAGACAGCATGCAATCCAAACCACAGTTTTGGGTAAACACATTATCTAGAGTCCTTGGGTAACCTAGGTTAAACTTAGGCATGTTATCTAAACCACAGTCCTGGGTCTCCAGAACACTGAGTTAACTGGAGCCCTCCAACCCTGGGACAGCTGCGCTGTCCCTCCCAGGAAAAGGAAAAATGTGCCCTCTAAGACCAGTATGAAACCACAGTTTCTACCTGAAATAATCCTCACCATACTTCACTTTAGAAATTGGATTACTGCTATCAGTCCATTTAAAAGACTTTGACATAAGCTATTTAACTTTTGTTTAGAGAGGGAACATATAACCTTTAATTGTCCTTAGTTTAAGGAAAGCAGGGTTTTCAAGATTTAAGAGATTAGAAAAATGACTTAGAAGCATTAAAAATATCTTCTTAAAAATAGTATTAAATAAATCTTTGAGGCAAGCACACTTCCTGCCCCATCCACATTTCTGTAGTAAAACTCTGCATTAGAGCTCCACCCCTGAAATTCCATCCTGCCTCAGTGAGCAGACATTCCTTTTTGGCTAAATCAGAGGGAGGGGCCTTTGCTGTTTCAAGATGGCAGCCACCAGGGGAGCGGCAAGCCATGTGGCTGACATGGTGGCTGCCAGGTCATGCAGCTCAAAATGGTGGCTGTCTACATTGTTTTTTTTGTGTGTGTTTTTTTGACAGAGCAAACCAAAATCCCTAAAAGATAGATGGCCAACATTATATTGCAGACAAACTGAAATCTCATTAGTTGTTTATACCTTTTATAATTATCTTAAAGAATATCAATTAAATTTAAACTGGTTTCTGCATTAAAAACTTTCAGTTGAGGTCATAAAATCAATCCTCTTTTTAATCAGACCAATAAGCAAAGGCATTTAGTTACCACAAGTACACAGTTTTTCCCAATTCAATCCAAACCTTAAACTTTTAGCTGGCAATTCAAATATTTAGCATTTCTTATTCAGTAACATTTTTAATCAACCAACAGATTCAATTCTGTCCTCTAGCAATATTTCAGCATTATTTCACTTCAAAATACCTAGACATAAGTTTTTATACAAACAAACTTTGTCCTGACTCCATGATGATCGGTGACGAGAGACAGACAAGGGAGGGGGTGACGTGTTTTCACAGATCCTCACTCAGATGCCCCCCTGACCAAATTTGTGGAGCCACACAAAGGAGAGGAGAGGGCAGGCCCCCTCCCTCCACACTCACACATTTTCACCAGACAGTCACTCAGAGTTTAAAGAATCCATCCAATTTCTAACAATTTCCCAATTCCTGGGGAGCTCTATAGCCTCCCCTAATCTCTTTGAAATGATCAATCATAATACTTAAAGGAGTAGTTTGAGTCTGTCCCTGCCGATTGGCCAGGCGCAAGTCAGTGTCTTGTTACATAGGATGTGGTTGTGTCTATGGCGCCCACTTCCCTTGATTATCACTGGTTATTTTAAAGAAATCCTAGGTGTGGCTAGCAGAGGCTTGGGCTTCCTGGAAGAAGCTCCTTGCTGAGCACATGGCTAATGGCTGCTGCCCCAAAATGGAGGATCTGGGGCAAGATGGAGGGCGTAGCCCTCGCCCTTTCAGTCACCACAACATGAGGAACTGTATTAAAATGGTAGAGGCATTATGAAGGTTGAGAACCACTGTTCTATGGGCTCACCTGCTCAGTGCCCTTGCCCAACCCAGAGGCGAGGTGCCCTCCAGATGCCTGTGTTATCTCAGGGCTCAGTCCTCAGGGCTCACTCTGCCAGTTCCCTTATCATTTACAGGACTTCCCCTTCCTGTCCACAGCTGCCGTCCTCTGTCTTCTAGTCTGTCCTTCCTCTGAGCAATGTTAGGAAAAGTTAGAATCCGGCCTCAGAAAATTCCCTCTTTTTTTCACAACCATCTATGGCCCCAGCGTTCTGAAAATGAAAGTAAAACTGCTCGTGCAAAACCTCACCTCATCTCTCTGTTGCCTTTAGATCCACAACAGACCCGGGATTTCCTAATCCTCCTGCCTCAGCCCCACCACCGTGTCCTTAGAAGGTGGCACTGCAGCCTGTGGCCCTCATCCCCCATCACACCCTGTGTCACCCAGGAGAGACTCACTGTTCTGGATGCGGCTTCCTGGGCGGAGGGACCTGAGAGGCGGGTCCCCAAGGCTGGGGGGTTAAACGGGGTCAGGCTGCGGGAACGCTGTGGGCAGAGAGGAGTCCGGGGGGAACGGAAGCCCCGATACCGGCCTGCTGGTGCCCAACCAGCGTCAGACACACCCTGCACAGCAAGGACACTGCCTCCTAGGCCTCCTCCTACTCACGACCAGTGCGCTGAGGCCTGTGAAGCTTTGAAGAAAGTGAAGAGGTTAAAATGCCCGCCAGGAGGAGGAAGGCGGAAGTCCCGCCCTAACCGGATGCCCTGACAACAAAAGTTCCCTTTAGCTCCGCCCAGGTCAGGCGTTACTTTCTGGGTAATGTAGTTTCCTCAAACGCCGACAGGATAACTAGGTTCCCAGCCAATGACATTGGTTAATAGAGGTGATGTGTTGAGCAAGAGGACCTGGGGAAAGATAAGATTTGACCAGAGGCCTGGTTAACTGGAACAGACTGGCAGATCTCCCGGGAGAGGGCTGTGGGCAGGACTGGGAGAGATCCCCCAAGGAATATATATGCACAGGGGAAAATGGGAGACATCTGTAATACTATCAACGATAAAAAAAAAATACATTTTTTTCTTTTAAATAATATAGCCCAGCTGGTGTGGCTCAATGATTGAGCATTGACCTATGATCCATGAGGTCATGGTACTATTCCTGGTCAGGGAACATACATGGGTTGTAGGTTCAATTCTCAATTGGGTGGGGGTGAGGACGTGCAATAGGCAGCACATCAGTAATTCTCTCTCATCATTGATGTATTTATCTCTCCCCCTCTCTTCCTCTCTCCAAAATCAATAAAAATATATTTTAAAAGTATATACATATATGCATAGTCCATGGACATAGACAATAATATGGTGTGGTCAGGAGAGAGAGAAGCAAAGGGAATTGAGGATGGAGAAAACTGGGACTATTTTTAATAGAGTCTATAATAAAAAAGATGGTTTGCACATATGGCATGGCTCAGTGGTTGGGCGTGGACCCATGAATCAAGTTATCTCTGGCTGGATTCCAGGTCAGGGCACATGCCTAGGTTCGGGAGCTCCATCCCTGTAGGGGGCATGCAGGAGACAGCTGATCAATGATTCTCTCTCATCATTGATTTTTCTACATCTCCCTCTCTCTCTAAAAAAATCAATTAAAAAAAGGAATAGTGTTAAGATTGATTTGAGTCAACAACACTGAAGTGAATGAGGGCTATCACATTTCTTTCAAGTTCTCAAAGAAAAATCATGCCTTGGTCTCTCTTTATAGAGTATGTCCCAGACATAGCTGTGATCACCAACAGGAAGGAGCCTAGAGCGGGTCTGCCTCAGCTTGGTCTGTAGAGTTTGAGTTCATTACTCATGTTAGAAAAGATTTCACAACACGAGTTCAGAAGATTTTGAGGGTACGTTAATTGAAGCTGGGAATAATGAAAAAATGTAGGCCTTCTAATAGAACAAGCAAGAGCACAGAGACCAGGCGTGGCTCCTTTGCCTCTCTAGAAACATTGTGGGAAATAAATGAGCCAAAGTGAGGCTGCTGTTAGCTCACTGGGCATTCAGAGTAAAGGAGGTCTTAACAGCAGATTCAGGGGGTTAGCCTAGATGAGCTGCCACTGCTCATTGCTACCCTGGTTACAGCTTGAGTGGGATCCCTGAAAGTCTTAGAAGAGCCCAGCTGGTGTGGTTCAGTGGTTGACTGTTAAACCATGACCCCGCAGGTCACTGATCAATTCTTGGTCAGGACACACGTTCAGGTGGAGGGCTGGATTCATATTGTGGTGCATGCAGGAAGCAATCTAACAGCGATTCTTTCTTATCATGATATTTCTCTTACTCTCTCTCCCCCTCTCCCTTCCTCTCTGAAATCAATGAAAATATTTTGAATGTATGCTTCAAATCACTTATACTTACATCAAAGTTTAAAATGTTTAAAACTTGCCACTTTCTATTATTTTATTATATTACCATGACTGTTCATGAGTATATTTGTACCTACTGCATCAGCATGTTGGAAATAATATGTAATGATTTGCTACTGAAATATCTTATCAGGCCCATGTTCAGTGCCATCATTTTGTCAGTTTGAAACTGATCATGATGAGAGTATTTTACACCAAGAAAATTGACAAATAGTACAAAACTTAACTGCACTGATGTACTATTGAATGCTTTAACTTAAAATGAATGGTGGAGAATGTTCGCAACATAGATTAAACTTAGAAGTGTATCTTGCAAGTGGGCATTAAATTGTGCATAAGATAAAGTTTGAGAAAAACTGTTTTGCTTTCAGTATTCAAAACATATAGTTCCCAATGGCAAATAAACCAATTGGGTCTTTAAGGAATGAGTGAAGAGAATACAGAAGTCTTAGATGCTGAACTGTCCTCCTATCAATTAAATCCTAATCTTTCAACAAAAGACATAAAGACAGCAGAAATAAATGTATAAAGAAATGCTCACCATAAAAATTTCTTATGGAAATGGATTTAAAACAAAACAAGTTAACACTATACTGATTTTTGGGCCTACAATTTAAAAATATTAAACATTGCATGTGTTTACAAGGATAAAGAAAAACTAGAATTTTCATTATTGTGTGTGTCTGGGAAGGCAAAGGGAATGACCATTTTAGATCACAGATTTGCATATCTTCAAAAGCATAACACGCACCTACACTGTAACATTTAAATAAGTGAAGCATACATTTATATAAATAACTGAATGCAACATTTCCAGAAAATTTATTTATAATACCCCAAACCTGGAAATAACAAAAAACCATAAACAGATTAATAGTTAAACTGTTCATATACAGAACACAATACTACTCAGCAATAAAAAATAATTAACATTTAACATAAAAATTAGTGTTGAATGTAAAATAACTGTGTATCATGAAGGAGATCAATATTTGTTAGGGAATATGCTCCTGCTCTTTACAGTGCTTACAATATTATGAAAAATATGAACTCATCTTGTAAGGGAAGAAAATGAATAAATGCATTTAGGGCTGGGGCACGTAGAAGACAGATGATGAAAGAGAGGAGGTAAATATAGGGTGTGGTAAAGTAGCTTTAGAGTTGTTGTATGGAAATTAATTTAATAATCCTATATAATAGAAGGCTAATATGCAAATCGACCAAAGGGTCACTATGACACAAACTGACCACCAGGGGCATATGCTCAGTGCAAGAGCTGCCCCTTGGTGGTTAGTCCACTCCCACAGGGGTAGCACCACTCAGCTAGAAGCTGGGCTTATAACTGGCGAGTACCGTGGTGGTGGCGGGGGCTTCTCCCACCTCCAGGGCAGTCAGACATCCCCGGAGGGCTCCCGGACTGCAAGAGGGCACAAGCCGGCCTGAGGCACCCCCTGAGTGCATGGATTTCATGCACCAGGCCTCTAGTTCATAAATAATAATGAAAGTATAAACTCTTTCCTGGCCATTGTACTTCAGTAGGTTGGGCACCATCCCTTGCCCTGAAAGGTCACTGGTTCCATTCCAGGTCAGGGAATATACCTTCCTGGATTCCGTTTAGGTGGCATACAGGACGCAGCTACTTGATGTTTCTCCTCTCTCTCTCTCTCTCTCTCTCTCTCTCTCTCTCTCTCTCTCTTTCTTCATCTCTTTTTAAAAAGTCACTGATTATATTTTTAAATATATAGAATACTTATTCTATCCTCACCTAAGGTTTGTTTGTTTTTTTCTCATTGACTTCTATATAGAGTGGAATGGTAGGAGGAGTTGGAGAGAGAGAGAGAGAGAGAGAGAGAGAGAGAGAGATCCTCAAGAGAGAAACACATCAATGGGTTGCCTCCCTTATGTGCCCTGACATGGCCTTAGGATTAAACCCACAACTGAGGTATTTGCCCTTGACCATAATGGAACCAAGGACCATTGGCTCCTGGAGCCAAAGCTCTAACCACTGATTAACTGGCCAGGTCTTGAAGTCTTTCTTAAAACACAGGAATCCAATATGGACATCTTGGAAGCTGATTTTGGCTTTCTAAAGATGATTTCTTGAGATAGATTTATTGTAAATGTCGGAGGCCCCTCATTATCTAAAATTTTATTTCCTTTATTCCATATCCTGCCCTGTTGTTGTGAATTTTGGCCAGATCCTCTGAAATTCTGTGGATGCTTATCATCAATTCTGCCTCTGTGTATGTCATTTTCCTCTGGGGTACTATCATTGTGGTGAGTATACTAAAGTACCTTACAGATACACTTTTAAGCAAAAGTGTAAGCCACTGGTCTTCTTATTTGCATGCAGTTCTGAAAATTTCCCTCTGTGTACAAAGCACCCATCGGAAGGCAGCCTGAGGCTCAAGGCAAACTGTGAGTCCGCCTGCAGAGAAGGTCAACTCTGTCCACAGGGCCCACAGTTCAGCCATAACCATGCTTTCTGATCCTGGTTGTCCAAACCAACCACAATGACTATCTTCAGCTTCCTGGTCAAAGAACATGCTAAATTGCGGGTTCCACCCCAATAGGGGGCCTGTAGGAGACAGCCTATCGCTAATGATCTCTCATCATTGATATTTCTATATCTCTCCCTCTCTCTAACCTCTCTGAAAAAATTAAAACATTTTTAATTTCTTTATTGATTAAGGTATTACATATGTGTCCTCATCCCACCATTACCCTCCCAGACACCCCTACTCCCTGTTGTCTGTGTCCATTGGTTAGGCTTATATGCATGCATACAAGTCCTTTGGTTGATCTCTCCTCCTTACCCCTACCCTCTCCTACCTTCCCTCTGAGGTTTGAAAGTCTGATCAATGCTTCTCTATCTCTGGATCTGAATGCAATTTATAATCAACTAGTAGCCCGGTGCATGAAATTTTGTGCACTCGAGGGGAGGTTCCCTCAGCTATTAAACATTTATTGGCACAACACTGACCACATTGGTGGTGGTGGTGGTCTTATGAGAATGTGTTATATTATGCAGATGAAAATCTATTTAAACAGATTTGATGTAGATATTTTCAAAGATGGAAGAATTGTCCCTGTCAACTATTTTAGTTGATTCATATCTTCACTAATTGTCATCATTGCAAAGTTTTCAGTTCCCATATGGATTGCTGGATATAATAGGTCATGTGCTATCCCTGTCCTTTGTAGCCTTTGTTACCTTAAGGACTCTAGCTTTCCATTTATATGTTTAAGTATCAACCTACCGGTTTAAAAATGTAAGCTTTTAACACTGCTCTCTCTGTTCTGTATCCTTCCTATGAAAAGTGGAGTTGGGTTGCAGCACAGGAGAGAAATTCAGAAGAGGAATATTGAAGTAATGACTGCAGTAGGAGAAGAGGGAACCTACTCCCTGGCCACAGGCGCTGGCGCCCTGGAACACAGGACTGGCAGCTTCTCTGGGTGGCTGCAGCCTTGGACCTCAGGCGGGTGGCTTGTCCATCTCCTGGGCTACGGCCAGCCGCAGGCGCTGGCACCTGGACCAAAGGTGGGTGGCTTCTTCCTCTGGTGGCTTCTTCTTCTATGCTTCCAGGTGGGGAGCAGTCAGTTATGTGTATATGTGTGTGCATGCAAACATAGGCGTGTACACGTGTGTATGTGGAAATCTGCTGGGCAAGTCAAAACCATAGAAGAGTTGCCACCTATCTCTTGAATATTCCCAAGATATCCCCCACTTTTTTATTCTATCACTACTGGAGAGTCATTATTTTCAGCCAGCCAGCTAGTGACTCTCTCAGTGTCTATTTCTGACTTCTTCATTCCCTGTCTGTCTTCCAACCCCTAATCATATTTCCACCTGGATGCATCATTTTTACTCCCAATATGCTGTATAGAGAAGGAGTCAGGATGCTGTCTTCCCATGAATAGTGCTCAGTAGGTGGACGCTCAGCCACTGAGCAACACCACCAGGGCCCAGCAGCATATTTTGAAGACAAGGGCATAGGTAGGACCATGTTGACTGTGTTGGCTGAAATATCTCCAAATATCTTGAAGTCAGGGCAGCCATTACACTGAGTAAACCAGTAAGGCAAAAGTGAGAAGAAGGAATTAAAATTGAGATCACTTTTAAAATAAAAATTGCTGAGGTCCCTGCTGCCACCATAGTGAGGACAGGGTGATAGCATGTTCTGGCCGGCAGGCCGGGGACATTGCCTCCAAGGACCCTCAGAGCTGTCCCTGGGGCGGGCAGTCTGCCAAGAGGAGAGGGACACGTGTGAGGGAGGAGACACAGACAAGCCCTTGATTGTTGTCACAGTTTGTGCTCTCATCACCCTTGGACACACACATACACACACAGCTCTAGACTCCTGACCCCTTGCTCAGGCCCGAGAGAAGCACAGGCCGTTCAGTTGCATCTGGTCCTCTTGGTTAGCTCAGTCCTGTGATGCTCACCAGGGCAGCTGCCTCAGGAAAGTCCCTAGAGCTAGGACCCGTGACAGGGGAGGCTTGACTGACATTGGATTTCTACAACCAGGTCACTCGGGAGGCTGCATGGGGCTAGAAAGATAACCCTAGAGTTGGGAGTCAGTCAGCCCC
Organism: Myotis yumanensis; assembly: GCF_028538775.1. Classification (NCBI taxonomy): domain Eukaryota; kingdom Metazoa; phylum Chordata; class Mammalia; order Chiroptera; family Vespertilionidae; genus Myotis; species Myotis yumanensis. Next base: position 15,935,901 of record NW_027223771.1, on the reverse strand, counting down.
CAGTTCAAGCCTCACTGTGACTTCTAACTGGCTATGTGACCTTGGGCCAGTGAGCCACTCCGTGAGGAGCTGAAGCCCAAACCAAGAGTGCCTTAGGATGTGACCTGTGAGAGGCATTTTGGAACCACACTCATCCGCTAGTTGAGGGCAAGCATAGGTGGGCGATAAATACACCTGTTTGGCAAAAACCAATGAGAGCTTTCTAAGGGAATCAATGGGCTGTCTACCTACATGTATATGTACATGTGTGTGTATGTGTGCATATGCAAACATGTAAACATATTCCCTCCTCTTCCTCTGGTTGGTTGATAAACATTTGGCTGGATGCTTCCTTCCCAAGATTTGTCTGAGGTTTTCAGATTTTCTCACTTTGCTGTTCTCCCCAGGGAGAGCCCCTGTGCTGCCACAGGTGATCCCACCCTCTCTGCAGGCAGACCTCAGCCCTGAGTTGTCACTTGGATATTTCCCACCCCCAGATCACACAGTTCCCAGGCCAGGGTAGAGGTGGGGCCCTGGAACTCCACGTTATATGGTTTGGGATGACCCCTCAGCAACAGGAGCCCATGGTACTGCGCAGGGGCCCCAATAGCTGGGCTTGGTTGGTTATGTGAGTGAGACATAAGAGTTGGAAGCAGCTGAGGGAGTGATGGACATGACATGGGAAAGAGAGCGGGAGACCCAACAAGGGCCTGGATGACAGTGACAGAGGTGATGAGAGGAGGAGCACAGAGGCTTTGGTGGGGGAGGATGGTGAATAGTTTGCTGAGCATTTTGTGTTGGAGGTGTCTTGGGACATCCAAGCTGGAAACAGATCTGGAGGTTCCCAGGAGAGGCTGGGGCTAGAGGTGTTTGAAGCATTCTGGGAAGATTGCAATGAAAGCTCTGGATGTGTGTGAGATTAACTGGGTCTGGAGGCAGGGGTGAGGGGTCATAGAGAATTAGGTGCATCCTGAAGGGACCCATGAAGAAGCTAGACCACAAAGAAATGGTGTAGCTAGTGTTGAGGCTGAGGGAAGGGAGGTTCAAAAAGGAAGGTTACTGGGGTGAATGCCTAGAGGTTCCATGGGGCTGAGGATTTGCAGGAGGCAGACAGAACAGTTGATAAGCCCTTGCCAAGACCCAAGGACAAGGGTGTTGGGGGGACCTGTGATGAGAACAGTCAGCTAAAATGGGCAGGCAGATTGCATACCCATTCTCACATTCAGGGGAGCGATCACCTGTGGGAAGTGAAGAGAGGAGGGGTCCAGCCTGCACCATAGGCTTTTTGGCTTCTGTGATTGACAGCTGGTGTGAGTGGATAAGTAGGGAGCCCAGAGAAGCCAGGGAGAGTGGAGGAAGCCTGCAGGGAGGGCAGGGGGTCTAAAGGGAGCTGACCTCAGACCTGAAGCTCAATAGCAGTCCATGCTAGGGGACCAGGTGTGTCAGCCCTGCAGAGGGGGAGGGGGAGGCCTCCGTGGTGGAACACGGGAGAGAGCACGAGGAAGCTTTAAATGAGTGTTTGAGGGAGGAATTAAGCAGTGACAGAGAAAATGGCAAGTGTGAGCGCTGAAGACCTGTCCCAGAGGAGAGAGCATCATGGGACAGAAGCTGAGAGCCCCAAGGGGTGACTGGCCAGTGTCAGATTCTGCAAGTCAAAGGCGCAGGGGAGGAAGCCTGCAGATGCTACTGCTCAGTTTGGCTCAAAGCATTGGGGAGGGCAGCTCAGCTGAGTGGGTAGCTCCCCCAGCTGCAGGACCTCAGGAAAGAATGGGGAAGGAAGTGACAGGAGGCAACTTACAGGAGAGGTTTGGTGAGGAAGGATGGGACATGCAGGTGGCAGCTGGACCAAACACCATTAGATTAGGTCAGGAGGGGATCTTTACCTGCCTTCCTCCCTGCCTCCTTCTCCTGACACTTCCTGGTTGAATGGCCTTGGAAAAATCCAATGGATCACTTTACACTGACCTCCTATTGTGATATAAATCTCCTATAAAAATGGGATTCAACTAATAGGAGTGTAAAATAAACGCCGTTGCATGGTAAACAGGAAACCTCGCTTTCCCAAGCTCTCACCTCCTGGCAAAGGGAGCTGGTGGATTCCAGGGGCCGGGGAGCCTGGCTGGATGATCAGGGACCCCGGAGACCCAACGCCCCAACAGTGCTGCCAGTGATGAGCGGTGAGGAAAACTACGACTCAATTCTACAACATCTCATTTTATTACAAACCCCTCCTTTTGTTCCAGAATCAATGGCTACTTAATACAAAATTCAAAGCACTCAGAAAATGGACCATGTTAACATTTCTTTCTCAGCACTTTAGCTCAAATGGAGAAAATCCTTATAGAACCCAAATCACCAGGTTTAGTACATCCCACAATGAGCACCTTTAGTAAGCAAGAGGAAACAAAATGCGTCAGGAACCCGGCCAAATAGACACAGCAGCAGGTGAGACTCCCAATGCAAACAAATGACTCCCTATAGAACATTCATAGAGTGTCCCCCCAACAAAGGTACACAGAGATCAGACTCCCGATAAACATGAATGACTCCCTTTGGAATATAAACATGGAGTGTCCCCAAGATTGGTATACAGAGGTCAGACTCCTGATAAAATGAATGACTCCCTATGGGATGCAAACATTGGGTGGTCCAAAAGATGTGCACACAGTGAAAAGAAATAATAAATCAACTCCTGAAGGACAAGAATTACTGCCTTTTAAATGTAAATATAGGGTGCCCCCCTCCAATGTACACACAGGTAAGAATCTGGAGAAAAAAATTAGTCCCAATGGAACAGAAAGTAGAATTCCAAAAAAATGTGCACACATTTTAACAGCTGATAACTCACTGAATTTTCACCCCTTTTCAAGTTTACTGATTGGAAAAAATGGGTGAAGCCAAACTAAGATTTGAATGAAGACAATTTCTCCACTAGGCTTTTTATGGGGATACATAAAAGATAAAGTTGACAATAGACAACAGATAATGGTTGAGGAATACAGGGAAGCTAAGTTAAGAGATATGTACAAACAACAAACCGAAGGAACGATTCTTATTTTTTGCACCTCCATCCCTTGCCTTAGTTGTGGTCCAGGCACTGCTGCCGAGGAAGCATTGGAATGGTAAACACCAAGAATCACTGCATTCTGTTTGTTCACATTTTCTGTCAACAGCAGCCCCGATGCCTGGAATGTGGCCCTTTCTGTGCCAGACACCTCATCCATTATGTGTCCCCAAAAGAAAGTCCAGAGGATACATCTTCTTTGTTCAAAGTTCAGTCTGGCTTCACCCATTACATAAAATCTGTTAACACTGAAATGGAGTGAAAATTGAGTTATCAGCTGTTGAAGTGTGTTTATATTTGGGGGGACACCCTGTAGTATATATATTTGGGGGACACCTCAAAGCACATATGTCTCACAAGTGTGAACACATGTATGTAATATATTACATTTTGTTCCTACCCTTGGAAGTCACTCAGAAAAAATAAATCAAAGTGTCATCCTCAGTGGGGGACACTGGGGCACTGCAGCCACTTTCCAAATCAGGCTGCACCTGCCTCTCCCACATGTTCCCCTCTGCACACTGTGGACACTTGCTGGGAGGGGGCGGGCAAGGCTTTTCACTGCCCCATCACCCAGGCGGGCAGACCCAGTGTTTATAGTAGAGTGGCCCAGGAGTCAGCTGGAGAGAAGCAAAGCCTGAGGCCACCTGCCTGGAAGACCGCCCTGGCCTGAAGGATGTGGAAACCAGGCCTGGCTTGGCAAAGCTCTAGGTTAACAGTGAGCCTGACTCCAGGGTCCACCCAGGGCCTCCAGGTCTTTATGGTTTGGCTGGTCTGGGCTTCTCCTGGGACCATCAGGCTTCTGGGAGAGGAAGTCAAGTTTCTGGATCAGGAGGGCCCAGCCCTGAGAGAATGCATGCATGTGTATTTGCTCACCTGCGCATGCACACGCACATGCATATGCGCACACAAGCTTTAATGGAGTGAAGTAGCTAACACATGTCCTAAGGGGCATGCTCACATGGTGTCTGCCTCTGGAAAGGCAGTTTGTCATTGCCTTGTGAGCATCCCCAGGTCAAAGTGGATTTGTTGAAAAGATACCAGTGGCTGGAGGTAGAGACAGGAGCTTCACATATGGGGTATGACCCTTAGGGCTGGCGCAGCGCTGTCACTAACAGAACAAATGGAAGCAGCACGGGAACACTTTCCTCCTTCTACAGCCACTCCGGGTACTGCAGGCAGACAGGAGAGGAGGCCGTTGTCTTCAGAAGGTGTGTTGGTAGTTTGAAGGCTCCAGATCTGCTTTGGGGTCAGGAGGAGGGGGCCACTATGGGTTCTCTGGCCTTTCAGCACGGGTCATTGGTGGTCTTTATGATTTTTCTTTTTTATGGTTTAGGTATTTGTTTTTTCATTTGGTTTTTCCTTGTGGGTTTTTCATAAATGAGGAAGGTTATTTGGTGGAGGAACTGGTAAAAGGAAGGGAATCTCCAGTATCTGGAAAAGGGAGAACCTATTTTGAAGGGGGTGGGATGTTCAAGGACGATGAGGACTGAAAGCGTTTCAACACAGCCGGGCGGGCCGCTGGACACTTGTCTTTGTTCTTCCCTTTGTTCTTTTTGCGCCAAGTGGCTAAATGGTTATCCCCAGATCACCAGGAGAAGAAGAAAAGAAGAAAACAACACAAAACAGCAAATAAATGAATTGAAGAACAACAGTGACTCTACATTGGCTAAATGTACTTGGGAAATCAGATCCTGTCCAGCCCAGGAGAGATGGAAACAATCCCCATGGCACAACCAGAATCAGGACTTGGTGAATGATTGAGGCTCTGACTCCATCTAATTAATTCAGTGGCAACCTTGTGCCAGTGCTTTACTTAGCAAGTGAGGAGAAGTCTATATTGCTCTAGGAGCTGATGCGTTAGATCATTTTTCAATTTCAATGTGTTAAATTTTGAAATACGGATGTTTATTAATTTAGGACTTGGCTTTTGTCACTCATTCTTTTTTGAAAATATGTTTTTATTGATTTCAGAGAGAGGAAGGGAGAGGGAGAAAGAAATACAAAGATCAATGATGTTTCTATCATTGATCAGCTGCAACCTGCATGTCCTGTCCTGGGAATTGAGCCCACAGCTCAGGCACATGCCCGGACTAATTCCCAACTGTTACCTCCCGGGTCATGGAATGATGCTCAACCAACTGAGTTACACCAGCTGGGCTTACTCATCCATTTTTATGACAGGTTACCTGACACCTTGGCTCACACACCCTAACTCCTGCTCTTGTTCAAAGATTTTGGAACACTTAATGGTATGTTTCTGCAGTAAAATGGGCTATCTCAACTACTCACTAAAATATTTTTTTTGGAAATCCTCACTGGAGGGTATTTTTCACATTGACTTTTAGAGAGAATGTGGAAGGGCGAGAGTAGGTGGAGATAGAGAGAGAAACATCTATGTGAGAGTTTCACATTCACTGGTTGCTCCTCGCATGAATCCCAACTGAGGCCCGGGATCAAACCTGCAACCGAGGCACATGCCCTTGACCAGGAATCAAACCCGTGCCCCTTCATTCTGTGGGTTCGCGCTCTATCCACTGAACCAAATCCGGCCAGGGATAACTAATAATTCTTTTTTAAAAAATATATTTTATTGATTCTTTACAGAGAGGAAGGGAGAGGGATAGAGAGAAACACCGATGAGAGAGAAACATGGATCAGCTGCCTCCAGCACACTCCCCACTGGGTATGTGCCCACAACCAAGGTACATGCCCTTGACCGGGATAGAACCCAGGACCCTTGAGTCCGCAGGCTGACGTTCTATCTGCTGAGCCAAACTAGTCAGGGCACTAATAATTCTTATACATGTAACATAACCTCTTATAGAAGGATACCTGTGAAAATAATGGAAGTACCTACCTCTGCCAAAATGGCTAGGGCTCTACCACTTTTTGATAACAAAATACTCTCAACATCAAGAATGATTCCTGTTCAGTCCTGGTTTTGCTCTGTGGACAGAGCATAGGCCTGCGGACTAAAAGGTCCCAGGTTTGATTTATGTTGAGGGCACATGCCTGGGTTGCAGGCACCAACCCAGTAGAGGGCATGCAGGAGCAGATAATCAATAATTCTTTATCATTATTGATGTTTCTATCTCTGTCCCTCTCCCTTCCTCTATGAAATCAATAAAAATATATATTCAAAAAGAATTATTCCTGTTTAGATCCATATGCATCCTCTACTCTAAACCTCCCCTTCATGGCCTTTAAATTATAGTCTGACAATTGGTCTAACGTTCTGAGCATGTCATGTGCATGATCATAACTGATTCACCAGATTTCCGATTGAGGATTCAAGTTCATACATAGAAGAACCTCCGTTACTTCTTTCCCCCATCGCCACCTGCTGACCACAGCTCACACCACAGGATGAGGACCCACTACTCAATGCTGGGGCCACAGGCTGGTTCAGCATCTTCAGAGACCAAAGCAGCTTGAAGTGCAGGCAGTGCTCACAGGGGTTAAAGTTCAGGCACCATCATCTGTCAGACCCAGGTTGGGATCCCAGCTCCAACACTTATTCTCTGGGCCAGGGCTTCACCCTGTCAAACCTCACTTTCCCAGCTCTGAAAAGGGGATAGGAATCATGCCTACCTCACCCGGCAGTTAGGACTAAAGGTGGTAGATAAAGCGGGTCAAATCCCTAAAGTGGACTGAGCCCAGGAAGCACCATTGCACAGCTCCCATTACTATTATTTACCACTCACCTGCTCATTCATGCATGCAAATGACAGTTTGGATCTGTCAAGCATTTTTTTTCTCTGAAAGGTTTGCTAACTCAATTAGGCTAATTATATTCATTAAGGCAATTTATACAATAACAGAAGTTGAGGTAATAAATGTCACAACAATTAAGGAGCCACTATGAAAACATCAGGCTAAAGAACCCTTCTAGATAAAACAAATGTTAATAAGGTTCATTATCATTTACCTGCATGTGAGCATTTGACCTAATTCACCTGCTGTAAAGACTGGGCATGCAAGCATTAGTCCCCAAACAGTGGGCATGTTTGTGCACCCTTCATTTTTGCATCTCCAGTGACACACCAAAAGTTGAAGTGGTGAATGCCACCCAGAAAGGCTTGTGCACATGTCACACTCAGAAGGAGGCTTGTCACCCTCCCTAGATCTTGTCAGGTACTGTAATGCCAGCCGCTGCGAGCACATGAGTCTCAGGCTTGGCCCTGGTCTTCAGAAGGCTCTAGTGTCTGCGTTAACTCTATGGAGATCTGCACTGTACATCCCAGGACCTACCAACTATATGTGATGGGCAAGGCTCCTCATGCTAGCAGAACTACATTTTTCTGGGACAAAAGTGTCCAACATTGACAAGGGTTTATATTTTATATTTGGTTGTTCACATACCTAAGGGAAGGCACACCCCCTTCCGGCTCCTACACTCATGTGCACACCCAGCACACCATCTCCTTGGTGCTGCCCTGCCCATGGAGGAGACCTGAGATCCTCCCCTTTATTTCCCACTTACAGCTCAGTCACCCCGCTTACATTTTGGAGGTGGCGCGCTGGGGGCATCTTGCTCTTCCACCCAGTATGAGCATGATGGGGTGGCCTCCAGGGGCCCAGGAGGGCTGTCTTGGGTTCGCTTCGTTGGATCTCCAGAACCGTTGTTTTTGGGTTTGAAGAATTTGATGAAGGATCTGGCTCGAGTCCACCACTTTTTCCTACAGGAAGTAGAGGTTTAGGACATTACCAACCCTCAATGTCCCACCAGATGGGCAAGTGGCTGTTCATTTGGGGTTCAGATGGATGGTGCTCTTCTCCAGCACCACGATGTTCATATGTGGGTCTCAGGAGGTGGAACACTATTGGCAGTGAATTCACACAGACCCAGGGATGGTAGAAGCGTTCATTGTGGCATAAACCCACACTAGCCTCTTGGAAAATGGAACTTCAAATACAACAATCAGGTTTATCACTGGCCCTAATCAGAGTGTGTACAGGATTACAACCAATTGATGTGTCTCTCCCACTGATGTTTCTCTCCCCCGCCTCCTTCCTTTCTACTCTCTCTAAATATCAATGAAAAAATGTCCTCAAGTGAGGTTAAGAAAATAAAAAGAAATAAATGAAAACAGTGAATTTAAAGGGTAAGTAAAACATTGCAGCTAACTGGAAATGGGGGCATTTGAATAGAATAAGAACTACATGTGGGTTCTAATCCTGGCTATGCCACAGACCAGCACAGTGCTTTCACAAATTACTTAATTCCCTCATCGATGCCTCATTTCCCTGTCAACAGAAGGGTCAGGCAGAAGGTAGAAGATTCTGTGGTTCTGAGATTTCAACAGAGAGGTCTTACAGGATTCATGGTGATATGACCTCTAGGCTGGGCTGGGACAGGACAATCTGAAGGCCCAGCTAATGGGGCTCAGGCCCGCACCAGAGGAAGCTCTGCTGTATGGAGCAGACCGGCAGTCTTGGGGACAAAGACGGCCCGCCACCGGGGCTGATAAACTGCAAGAAGGGAACGTGTTTGTGAACCACCCTGGGGTCCAGAGACTCCAGAGGAATGTAGGGAAGACCTAGAGGTCCCTGTAATTGAAGACCCTGGGTGCTAGGCAGGTGTCTGGCCCATGATTCCTTCCCAAAACAGAAACATGGTTTTCTAGGTCCTGAAACCTGGAGACACAAACTGAGAGTCCTGCTTTAGTGGCTTTAAACCACAGACTCTCTGCCCCTTAAACAGGCTCATGACCAGCTGGTCTTCGCCATCCCGCCTAGGATAACCCTGAGTATGGAGGGCAGGACCAAAAGAAACTCTAAATTCTTTCAGTGCTGGGAGAGACATGCACACAGGGGACCGGCCATAGAGAGGAAGATGGGGGCCCCACAAACTGGCCACTGCTGTAGATGGCTACAGCTTTCCCCACTCGTGAAAGAGCAAGCTTTCTGTTCTGTGCTTAAGTTATTGCCATTAAATCAAACTCACTTCTGTGGAACAGGACCCCAAGACTCATAGGAACCCACAAATGTTTCCTCTTGCTCTTCTATGATTGTCGGTAAGAAATTTACATTTTCCCTGTAAATAGACGAGAAAGAAAAACAATCTGGTTTTTAAAATAAAACATGTAAATCGACTCATCGGCCCAGCGTGGGACCAGGCCCAGAAGGGCCGGCATTTTCCTAGGATTCAGACAACAAGGTGCTCATGGCCTTACTGATTTCTGACTCGGGAATATGGGGATGGAAGCACGTGACGTGGGTCCGGGAACCCTAACACGTCGAGGAGACCTGCTGAAGCAATGAGTTCAGGCTGAATGTCATCTCAGGAGAGCAAGCCCTGAACCATGTGAAACTCAGGTTCGGAAATCCGTGGGCCCTGACAGCTCAGACCCCGGTTTCCTTGCTGGAAAATGAGTCCTCAGGATCAAGGCAGCTGCTCAGACTCTGTCGGTCATGAAGCTGCTGAGGTCCCACTAATACGAGGAAATTTCCACCAGTTCATCATGAAGTAAGCACCCCGTTAGAAGTGATGGCTTTCAAACTGCAGGACACCTGACCACCGAACCTGCTCTGCTACCAGCGTCCTTGGCACTGTGTTGTTCTCTTCCCACAGCCATGGTGCTTGGCTTTATGCTAGATTGCTTTCCTGTCGGGCTCTGACCAACCCTGCACCCCTGGGTGCACAAACTCACAGAAGGCAGGACCTACAACCCTCCCAGGACTGGGGAAGACTCCGCTCAGAACAGGCTCAGCAAGCCTGCCAACTCCATAGCCTCCTGCAGACACCGGATAATGCAAAACCATTATCAGATACCCCCTGGATACCAGGCCAACACTCTTCTAGTTGGTACCTGCCTAACCTCTGCTGGTAATTTTGACCTCCTGTGTCACAGAGAGTCAACTCAGGCCACAGTCATTTCTACCCCAAAACTACAGTGTGGCTTTCCATGTAAACCATCCTGGGTAGGTGGCTAACCACCTGTAGATGCGCAGATGAATCTGAGAGGACAATAAAGCGGCACCGTGACCCCAGGGACTTGGACAGTGCCTCCCGTGGTCACTGGGACCATGTCCCTCTGTCCCACATAGCCAGCCATTCCTGATCACAAAGAAGGACAGTTCAGCAGCATAGCACCGAGTGGGGAAGACTACCCTGGACCCACCAGAGGCATCTCGGGTTACATGACTTCCAACCACAATGTTTCCAACACCAAGGCTCTTCCTCCTGCCCTCCTTTCTGGCAGCTTCCTGGGCCCTGTAGACCAGCTTCCCATCAACACTTACTTCCCAGGGGATCCAACTCATTAGCCTGGTGTGGATGCCTTCTACAGCTGAGCGCTGCCTGATGCAGCCTTCCCTCCTGCCACTGCCTGCACCTTCCCTGCACCCAGACTACCCATGCTCCATCTCACGTCCTCCCACTGGCTAGACCTATCCCCATCTGGGTCAGCAGAAGAACCCCAACTCCCACCACCAGGCCTCCTTCTCGGCCTCTATGAAGCTCCTCAACATCTGTCTGCTGTGCACACAGCTCTGCTCACTTCCTTTCACTCCAACTACTTCCTGGCCACCTGGTAACTGGTTCTGTGAACCTCACAGGGCCTTCCCAAAGCCAGGAATGTGTCTTGTCCACAGAGGAAGGAAAACCATGGTGCAGCAACAACCATCTCCCCAGCTCATTAAGGGAAAACACATAGAAAGGCCTCCGCCTGCAATGTGAATCTCTTCCCTGGGCACCACTCTTTACTGCCATCATATTTTTTAAACTGAACTGAATTCCAAAGGCAGATTAAGAACCATCTGGTAGTGGGCAGTATCTTTCAAAAGCCAACCATCCCTACTTGCAGAACTCTAGGACCATTCCAGGGAAAATGAGAGGAGGATGCAATGGGAAGGTGGTGTGTCCCCTTCCCTTGGGACACCAGTGCACCAGGGGGCTCTCTGCCCAGCATCTTGAGGCCTAGGCGTGGACTAGAAAGAAGGACCCCTTTGTTGACAGGTCAGCCCACACCCCTTACATGCGCTGAGTCTTGTCTGTCTCATTCTCTTTTAGAAGTTTTCTGTTCCTCCTGGCCAATGTCTGAATCTTCCTCTTGAGCTTAACTTTTTCTTCTTGGAAGTTCTCCTTCTCATGAGAGAGCACCTACAACACAGGTCAACAATGTCTCACATACCATGCGCCCCTGTGATTCCACTGAGGGGAATCTGTTCCCAAAAGAAGAAAAAGGCCACATGCTCAAAGGTGGTCATTTCGGTATGATCTACGACAATGGGAATGACCAACACAATCAATGACATGTGGATGGCCAAGTGTCCCGTCCAATCAGGGAACCACAGCCCTCCTGTGGCCACTGAGCACTGAAAACGCAAGCGGTCTGAGCTGCAATGAGCTGCAACTGCAAAATAGACAACAAATTCTGAGGCCTTAATCACAATCTTGCAAAACAATGTAGAACATCTTGTTAATAAGCTGCCCCACTGGTGAGGTTCAGTTGGTTGAGCATCCTCCCAGCACCAAGAGGTCTCTGGTGCGATTCTTGGTCAAGGACCATGACCAGTTGTGGCACTGATCCCCAGTAGGGAGCCTGCAGGAGGCAGCCCATGAAGGATTTTCTCTCTTCATGGATGATTCCATCACTCTCTCCCTCTCCCTTCCTCTCACTGATATCCATAAAATGAAATAAAACATATTTAGAAATGTATTCTTGTTTCACAGACATAAAAACACACAGGAGCAGGGGTTGGATATGAATATGTATGACTGAAGTTGGACTGCTCCTGCTCTAGAATATCATCCCTGTTGCTGTAGCGGAAAAGTCTCAACTTTTGGCATCAGACAAACTGGGTTGCAACCCACAACTTAAGAGCAATGAGAATGGGAACCCCAGCTCACAAAAGCATTGCGAGAATTAAATGAGACGACATGGGTGAGCAAAGAGCAAAGTTCTCAGCCGAGGGTTCAGAAATGAAACAATACTTGGCTGTTTCCATGCACCGCCCCGACCTTTCAAAAACAAAGCTCAGGTGTAAGGTGTTTTCTAACTCAATCGCACCAGTCATGGGGTTTGTCCCCTTCAAATGCCTCTGGCTTCCTCTCGGCCTCTGTGTGACATTCACACACGGTCTTGGAGCAAAGAAGCCAATGAGGACCCATTGCGAACTGGCTGAGCCAAGGCTGTCGCTCAGGGCACACGCAGGGGGTCCTGAGCCCATTAGCCCAGGCCTCACCTCACACTGGCTGCTCAGCTTCTTCAGCGAGATTTCCATCCTCTGCAGGTCCTCCTTGGCCCCTTTGTACTGGGCCTGACAGAGCATCACTTCCTGCTGCAGGACCTCTGGGGAGCTTTGCATCACTTTGCTCTGGGTGTGCAGCTCCTTCGGCTCTGCAATCATCAGCTGGTTCCAGAAGTTAACTCTGGGGGTGGAGAGCCACAGGGCCAAGGGCTTAGGAGCACTCCCAGCCTCTGACCCAGATGTGCACCTTAATCAAAACCACAACCTCTCTGTGCCTCCGTTTTTCCCGTGTGTAAATGAGGGTGGAACAAACTTAGTGGATTTCAAACTGTGTCCATTGGGGTTCTAGAAGGCTAGCGCAGCTGCCCACTGTGGGCTGGGGGAGACAGGACAGGCAGGCTCGGACACCACTTCAACAGAGCACCCTATGAGAATCCTTCCCATGGAAGGCTTTGGCAGACCTGCTGACTTGGAACAAAGGGTTTTTTGACAAAATACTTTTGAAATACATGGAATCAGAACATTTTTGCTGTAAATTTATATGTCTTTGTCCATCCCTTCTCCCCAATTCCAAGCCCTTTCTTATTTCGTCTCCTGAGACAAATAACATATGAGATTGGAGAGTATTATGTAAATCCACAGAAATCATCATCATCGTCATCTTAACTGCTCAATTGAGTATCAGGGGGCAGATTTATACCAGAAAGCTCACATGACCAGAAGCTCATGGACTCACTTTGAACACAGATGTGCCCTGTTTGGGGCATATCATCTGTATTTTTCCATTTAAATTAATTAGTTCAACAATATTTAAAAATTTTTAAGTGTCAGGTCAACATTCAGGTATCTATCTTCTCAGATGGTGGGGAGAAAGCATAAACAAAAGGTGCTGGCAGGCATGACTCAGTAGTTACAGCATGACCCATGTACAGAAGGGTCATGGGTTCAAGTCTCATTCAAGGGAACAGACCTGGGTTGCCGGTTTGCTCCCCCTTGTAGCTTGAGTGTGTGCTACAGATATCCAATAGATGTGATGGTCTCACATGGATGTTTCTCTCCCTCTCCCCTTCTCCTTCCCTCCCTTTCACTCTCTGTAAAAGTCAATGGAAAAATTATCATGTTGTAAGGATTTAAAAAAAAAGATTATAAAAAGAATGACCTGGCAACCCGGGCCTGCCTCTCCACAGGCAGCCCTCAGGGGGTGTGTATTCTCCACAAGGGTCTGATCTAACACTGACACTCCTTCCCCCACCTGCTGGACCTGCCTGGCCACTGGGGGCACCTGAGTTTATAACCCCCAATACATGTTAGAACAAGGCTGTGGGAAGAAAGGCTTCATATGGACAGGCCTCTGGGTTGAGACAAGACCTGGAATTGATTCCTGACAGGCTCGCTAACTAGGAGCATGAACTTGAACAAGTTATTTAATCTCTCTGAGCTTCTTCCCTCATCTGTGGTTTTTTGTTTTGTTTTGTTTTAAGAGATAACTGTAGTGCAGTCAATTCTCATGATTTTCAGTATAAAGTTCTATCAAGCCACTGTGAACACTAAGTTAATGGATACTGGAAATGTACCCGCCGGTTCGTGTGAGTCTTTGGCCACATTTTTGTCAACCGACCAAGCCATCAAGACACCTCCTGTAATATACTCACAGCCAAGTGCACCATACCCTGGACCAAAAGGAACCTCACGTGCTACCCCTCTTATTCCCCATAAGGCCCAGTGCAGCCTTGAACTTGGGGACACTAGATAGCACTTCAGCAATCCATTTGGGGGGCATTTCAAACAATGACATCACCACCAAAAAGCACGAAAATAGAACTCCATGGCACTCAATGGATCATAAAAGGGTCACTGGTTTGCAGTGTGAGAGTTGAAAAAGGCAGGAGCCAAAGGTCTTTTTCAACCTCATCTGCAAATGTGCCCATCAGGCAACTCCTGTCTCTTGCAATCTGGACAGTCCCATGAAAAGCCATGGTTATAATTTGTTGGTTTAAGTGCTTTTCAGTGAGGAGGTGAGTTCACCAGTAGACAATGCGTGAATGCCAAAGACCAAGAGTCTCTCCCTCATGGGATGGCTGGTATTAGAGGATGGAGGAGTCCACGCCCAATACAATCATCACCATCATCAAGGTGAGAGGGGAGGTCATCCACATGTAGACAATGCAGCATCCCAGTGTTGCTATCCTTCCATCCCAGCCACTATCTGGCTTGCCTTTCCCTTGCGACCAACCAGCTGACCATGACAGGGTTGGTAAAAATATACCATTACCAGGAGACTCGCTTGAGCTTAGCTCAGTGGGTGCTGAGTGAGTTGTTCTGAATGTAACCTGGCAGATGCCACTGCAGGGGGTGAAGGCAGTTACCTCTCCTCCTGTGGCAGCCTCTCTTCCTGGGCAGCCTGCTTCAGAGCCTCTCTTTGGGTGCTCACGAGGTCCCTCAGCTCCTGTAATGCTGCCTCATGTTGGAGCTGGTCCTGCTCCCTGAGGAGGGAAACAAACCCGCTAGGCACCCACACACAGGAGAATGCACAGCCTCTGTGAGCGGCTTCTCTCTGCAGAGCTTAGGGCTGTGGTAATGGGCAGGAGTCTCCTCAAGCCCCAGAGCTGAGTGTCTCTCTTCCCACACAACACGTCTGCAGGATCCCTTCCCATCCCTGTCTCAGCAGCCTCTCTCCATGAGCCCGCTGGGAACACCAACACTGTTTTCTGAACTTCACACCCTTCTCACAGAAACCAGCACATATTCAAGGAATTCCACCCACATGACAGCTGACCTCCCACCACACCAGGGCCTGGTGCGCACTCTGCCCAGATCCAGAACAGCCTCCCTATGCTGAGTCAGGCAGTGTGGGGGCCAGAGGCCTGCCCATTGGGGACCACGCAGCTGCCAGGGTCCATTGGCACATAGGCACATGCACATCCACTCAGCCTGTTCCTCCAGGCACCTCCAGTCCAGAACTTACCTTCCCCTCAGGTCCCCCTCATCTCCCCCTCAGTTCAGCGCTTTTATTTTCTTCCTGTTTCAGTGTTTATAGGGTCATGGATTAAGTACATTCCAACCATTGGTGACCACCCTACTGCAGGGCAGAAACTGAAGTCTCACTCCCCACTGAGTCAACGGGATGAGGCTTGATACCCAGGAAACATGTGCTGCGGAACGAAGGAGTGAGGGTCCCACTCAGGCGTCAAGTGAAATGAACACAGACCCACCAGCCTGTGCTGCAGGCACCTGCACCTCCCACCCTGTAGCCCTGCTGCAGACAGACCTAGGGCTCCAGTTCTCTGTGCACCAGCAAACACTACCTAATAACACAGGAGGTCTATCTAGCAAGGAGCTACCAGTAGAATGACAATGAAACACTCCTTCAGAGCCAGTGAGATGCCACTTGCACAAACCTTCCCCATGTGAGCAGACATTAAGAATATCATGGAAATATCCAAGATGGCGGCATAGGTAAACACTGGAGTTTGCTGCCTCACACAACCACTTCAAAAATACAACTAAAAGACGGAACGGACATCACCCAGAACCACAGGAAGGCTGGCTGAGTGGAAATTCTACAACTAGAGGAAAGAAAAAAGCATACTGAGACTCAGAGGAGGTGTGGAAGTAAAATACTAAGGTAAAGAGGTGCACGTGGAGCGGGCTGGCAGCTGAGGGCACAGTTGTCTTTCTCAATCGAGAGGGAGTCTCAGGCTCTGAGCTCCAGTTCCTAGGGAGTCTCTGGGGACCAAGACTCATACGGGAGAAGTGGGACTGTCTGGAATTGGTCAGAACTCAAGGGCAGCTTTCTCTCGGAGGTACTTGCAACAATTGCTGGGACACTGAGAATCGGGGAATCTGAAGGCAGGACTGAGAGCAGCCATAACTGTTCGCACTGCCCACCCAGTTGATGCCCTGGGACCTGCCCCGCCCAAGCCTTGCACAGAGGCATTTGCTGGATAGCCTCAGGCAGAGGCTAGATTAGCACCTCCCTAGAGCTTCAGGACAGAAGTTCTCCCACTGCAGACACAGCTGATTCTCACAGCCAATTGGCCTGGAGGCCAATCCCTCCCAGTGTTACCTACAACAATCAAGGCTTAACTACAACAAGACTGTGCACAAAGACCACAAGGGGGTGCACCAAGAGTGTCCTCCTCAAGTAATTGGGGAGGCTGAACCACTGGGCCAGGGGTGGGCAAACTTTTTGACTGGAGGGCCACAATGGGTTCTTAAACTGGACCGGAGGGCTGGAACAAAAGCATGGATGGAGTGTTCGTGTGAACTAATATAAATTCAACGTAAATATCATTACATAAAAGGGTATGGTCTTTTTTTTTTTTTTAGTTTTATTCATTTCAAACGGGCCATATCCAGCCCTCAGACCGTAGTTTTCCCATGGCTGCACTCGGCCCTAGAGGACACTTAGCACAGGAAACCACTTTATCAACACAAGGAAGCATAAAAAATGCGGAGACAAAGAAACAGGATACAAATGGCAGAAATGGAGGAAAGCAAACTGCCGGCTTTAGAGTTCAAAACCACACTTTTAAGGTTTTTCAAGAACTGTCTAGAAGCCGCCGATAAATTTAGTAAGACCCTCGAAAAGACTGGTGAGAACGCCTATAAATGTAGTGAGATCCTCAAGAAATCTAGCAAGACCCTCGATGTTGTGATAAAGGACCAACTAGAAATTAAGCATACACTGACTGAAATAAAGAATATTGTACCGACTCCCAACAGCAGACCACAGGATCACAAGAATCAAGTCAAAGATTTGAAATATGAAGAAGTAAAAAACACCCAACTGGAACAGCAAAATGAAAAAAGAATCCAAAAATAAGAAGGTGGTGTAAGGAGCCTCTAGGACAGCTTCAAGCATACCAACATCCGAATTATAGGGGTGCCAGAAGATGAGAGACAGCAAGATATTGAAAACCTATTTGAAGAAATCATGACAGAAAACTTCCCCTACCTGGTGAAAGAAATAGACTTACAAGTCCAGGAAGCGCATAGAACCCTAAACAAAAAGAATCCAAAGAGGACCACTCCAAGAGACATCATAATTAAAATGCCAAGAGCAAAAGACAAAGAGAGACTCTGAAAACCAGAAAGAGAAAGAAAGTCAGTTACCTACAAGGGAGTACCCATACAACTGTCAGCTGATTTCTCAACAGAAACTTTGCAGGCCAGAAGGGAGTGGCAAGAAATATTCAAAGTGATGAATGCCAAGAACCTACAACCATGATTACTTTATCCAGCAAAGCTATCATTCAGAATTGAAAGTCAGATAAAGAGCTTCACAGATAAGAAAAAGCTAAAGGAGTTCATCACCACCAAACCAGTATTATATGAAATGCTGAAAGGTATCCTTTAAGAAGAGGAAGAAGAAGAAAAAGGTAAACATACAAATTATGAACAACAAATACACATATATCAACAAGTGAATCTAAAAATCAAGTGAATAAATCACCTGATGAACAGAATGAAGGGGTGATTATAATAGAATCAGGGGCATAGAAAGGGAATGGACTGACTATTCTTGGGGGGAAATTGTGTGGGGGATGCGGGAAAAAACTAGACAAAAATTGCGCATCTATGAATGAGGACAGTGGGTGGGGAGTGAGGGTGGAGGGTGGGGTGGATACTAGGTGGAGGGCAGTTATGGGGGGGGGAGGACGAAGAAATGCAATAATCTGAACAATAAAGATTTAATAATAAAAAAAGAGGGAAAAAAGAATATAATGACACTGTTATAACCACATCATCGGGCTTGAAGGCAACTGGTGAGGGGTGGGCACCACACAAGTCTCCCCTCATTACTCAGCTAGGAGCATTCCCACAGGGCTGGCACCACATGCCCCACAGAAGCTCACTAAGCATCACGGGAGTTTGGGATGGGTGCAGGAGGAGGCAGAGAGGGGGATGCCAAAAAGCAGAAGATGCTCATTCTGGCTGGAAGGAACAGAGTCTGGTAGGAGCAGATGTCTTGGCACCCCCCAGAGGATGGAGCACTTGGAGGATAAAGGTGGTGGAAAGCCCTGTGGAGTCTACAGGAAGCACTGGGTTAGTGAATAAATGAATGTCATGGCCCCCACACTCACGGCAGCAGCAGGCACCCTCAGCAGGCTCCCTGTGATAGAAACTCCCTGCACCTCAGCTGCTTACACTACTGAAGACCCCACGTTTGCTCAGTGTCTTTGAGGAGGATTCAAAGGAAATGCTGTGAGCAGGGGTGTCTCACAAGCATAGGAAGTGGACAACAGCTCTTTCCTGTGCTGCCCTAAGTGTGGGAGAGCCTCTCTTTAGCCACATCTCTCCCCCTCTCTCCTCACTTGGAATCCTGTGCACATCAAACCTCCTGCAGGCTCTGTATGCCACTGCACCTGCCCCAGGACCCGGAGCAATCTGGGATCTGCTGGAGCAGGAGCTCTGCGACATTGGTTGACTGCACGCACACAAAGCCCTGATCTGGCAGAAGCTCAAAGTTGAGATTTGTGCATGTCAATGGACATCAATTTTACCTTAAAAAAAGGAGTATGGAGATGGAGAGTCAGAGGTAAAGGTGACATGAGATGGGCACAGTATCGAAGTACTGATGTCGTGGATGAGTACCTGGGAATCACACTATACAATTCTGCACATTCCCATAAATTCAAAAGTTTCCAAATTTAAAAGTTAAGAAAACACACAGAGAAGCCCAGACTTTGAGACTTTGAAAGAGAAGAGGCCTGGAAGCTGGTGAGGCACATCCCTGTACATCGGAAGCTTTGGTGAGCGCCCCCTCCTTGTTCTTGGTTGGGAGAGAAGAGGAAGAGGGGGCTGGAACCCAAGGGGAGCACTGACCCCAATGCTGACACATCGTTTCCCTGAGCCGGGATCAGGTGGGCACACCATCCTCCCCTGGGGGACCCCCCTGCCCCTCAGCCTCCAGCTGCACCCACCCCACATCGCATAGGGGGGAGTTCCATTCACTTCTCTTCCCTGTGAAGCAGCAGATCCAGAGGAACTATGAGGTACCAAAGCAAAGGGGGACAGGAGCCTGGAGAGCTCACTAGTCACCCTGACAGTTGACGGCACCCACCTACGCCTGAACGCCTTGCTCTCCATTTCTAGGGAACGATGCAGCAGGGTCTTGTAGCGGCTGTGTTCATCCAGGAGGGCCTGGTACTGTACTTTATTGATGGTCTCCATCTTCTGGGTGTTTTCTTTTTCTTTGTGGAGTAGCATCTCCCACTTTTCCATCTGCAGAGCCAAAGACCCAGCCCCTGTGAAAGTCTGTTTCACAGAGTGAACTTTACTCTAAAGCAAGCCCTAAACCTCTTACCTCTTGGAACACTTTAACAGGCTTTTTCTCAAGGATGAACCTTCTGCCCACTTCTTGGGAAGGTACAACAGCCACTGCCAAGGCTGGCAGAGGGGGAAGCCTCGTCCCTGGGTAAAATCAATGAGCCGCTGCCCCAGTGCTGGGATGCCTTCCCTGGGACTTGTGGTAGTGCCAGGCAAATCCACCCTGGAGGTTTGCCAGGGTTCTCAGGGTGACCTTGGACAATGGAGCAGGATCATTCTTTGTCCTGCGGGGCTGTCCTGGGGGATGCAGGACATAGAGCAGCATTCCTGGCCTCCAGGCACCAAAGCCAGAAGCACCACCCGTCTCCTCCCCCAAGTCCTGTCAATAAAAAACAAGATGGCCAGTGTTCCTGGGCAGAGATACCTGTCCTCATCCTGCTGCTGTGCTGAGAACTGCTTCTGTGAGCTGCAGCTGAGCGAGGAAACTGGTCACCCAGGAATCACTTATCAATGACCAGGACAGGGCTGTGATCCTGGACACTCCCCATTGCAGGCAGGGGCACCAGGGGAGGCACAAGCTCTGGGGGTGCCTACCTGAATGGCTCTGTCCACCTTCAGGGTGTCAACTTCATTGAGCAGCTGCTCTAGGGCTTTAACGAGCTCCTCAGTGAGGGTCTCCCACTCCTGGCTGCTGTTCTTCTCCTTCAGGAGTTCCATCTCCAACTGTTCTTTCTGCAGAGACAAAGACCCAGCCGTGAAGCGGTCCATCCGTGGTCCTATACACATGTGCGTGGCTTCCATGACTGCTTCCCTCTCAGGCCCGCCCTGTGCTTTCTAACAGGGCGCTGCATTCCTTTCAGTAAACACTATGTGCTCGGACCATTTAACTTCGCTAACTCATATGATCCTCAAAACACCTACAGGGGGCACATCATTAACTCCATTTCACAGATGAAGATGAAGGCAATGGGCACAGACACGTCCATAGTTTCCACTCACTCTGCTGCACCGACATGTCATGCTGCCTCGGACTCTGTTCCATGAGGACTCGTGTCCCGCTACCATAACTGGTGCTGCCCTGCATTCTGCATTTCTCCCAGTTTCACATCCACACCAACACCTGGGTGCACCACCTAACCACCTGCTTGCACGTATGTTCTGTACACCACCCACCGATACCTGCTTCTGGAGCTCCTGGTTCTCCTCCTGAAGCTCCGTGCACCTCAGGCTGCTGTCCTGCCGGGCCACGGAGGCACCCCGCATCTCCTGGAACACGCCCTGGAGGGTCTGGTTTTCTAGGATACGGTTGGAGGCTAAAGAGTAAAGTTGAGTCAGAGCCCACATTGCATGGCCTGGGCTTCCACTCTCTGCCCCTGGCCCCAAGACAACCACCACCCTGGGCCCTAGGTTGGAAGGACCTGGGATGGTTGGCTGGGTGTCCACACTTGTACACAGGGTGCTGTTGCTGTAGGCACCTGAGTGTTCCTCAGGCCATTATGGCCCCTCTGCTGGCTCAGCTGGGGCCTGGTAAGGAAGCAACCCAGAGCTTAAAAAGAAAGAATGTGATGGTGGAGAGGCCAATGCAAAACCTCAACTTGGTACAACTGCTGGAACCGCTATTTACCAAGTTCTAACCTGGCCATCAAGTCATGGATTTCAGAGAGTAACAGAGATGGCAAAGATATGGAGTTTTCTGGGCCAGCTCTCAGAGTGATGGGGGTCTGGGTGGCTCAGCTCAGGGTGTGGGTGCTGTGATAATTGACCAGTATGTCTGCAGGTGGTACAGGCTCTAAGGCAAGTATGCCCAGTACTTACCATCCCTGGGCAGGGCCTTCAGATGGAGATTTCATTTTGTACTTTTACAATAGCATTGAAAAAATAATTATACAGTACATCTAAATGGCTTGAAAAAGTCTAAGCGAGATCAAAACATAAGGTAAGGACAGAAGAATGCAGATTTCCTCCTTTCCTTTTACACAGCTTGAACACAGAACAGAAAGAGGAGCACAGACCTGGGAAGAACGGGAGTTCTCAGCCCCTTTCTGCCACACACAGGTACGTGATTTTAGGTAAATGAATGTGTGAGGGGTCAGGGTGCTCCCTCACCTGTCCCTCCAGGGCCACATCCTCAAACCCGGGACCCTACTGACACTGCTCTGCTCCTATGGCTGCACCCCATCTGCTTCCTATTCACCCCCTCGGGGATGGAAGGACCTAGAGTGGACGCCGGCTTTCACCCCAGCACATGAAGGTGGATGTGATCAGCTCCCACCAAGGAGAGCAGCACAGACCCAAGAAGCCAGAACAGACTGAAGACCCCAAGCAGCAGTCAACTCAGCAGTGGTGCAGATGAACCTTCGTGGCCCAACTCCAGCTCAGCGCACCCCACAGACAAACACACATGCTGTCAACACATGGAAGCACGCCAAGGGCTTCATCCTTACAAGGCTACCAATGACACTAACAGCAGAATACTCCACTAAGTCACAACCTGTGCTCATTCAGTGGCACCTTTGCAGCATTCGCTTTAAAAATAACAGTTTTATGAATCGGGATGAGCCCAGTCAGTGTGGCTTAGCGATAGAGTGCCAACCTATGAACCATGAGGTAATGGTTCGATTTCAGGTCAGGGCATATGCCCAGTTTGTATGCTCCATGCCTTGCATGGGGCAGGCAGGAGGCAGCCAATCAATAATTCTCTTTCATCTTTGATATTTCTCTCTCTCTCTCCTTCTGCCTTCCTCTCTGAAATCTATAAAAATGCATGTTATGAAGATTGGGGTGAAATAAATGTACAACAGTGGGTTCACCATTTTAACTATTTTTCAGTGTATAGTTTTGAGCCATTATATGCATCTCCACTGTCCTGCAACTCACCCAGCCCACCTCCTGACTCAATCAGTGCCTCACCCTGTGGTTCTGTGCTCCTGGGAAATGATTGTGAAGAATCGCCAAGTGCTGCAGTGGAGCTGATGACCAGCCTCATTTCTTCTCCCCTAAAGGCCAGCCCCTCAGAGGCTCTTATGTTGACACAGCATTTTATGGGGAAAAAACAATGGTTGTCTACTGCGTACTGCGTTCACATACACCCCAAGAAGCAGATCAAAGGGGGTCTTTTAATTCAACAAGGGTGTGGAGGACAGCCATCTTTATTGGTGCCCTGGTGGCTAGGCACAGCGTAAGGCTTCACTGTCTCCTCTCAGGAGGTACACATAGCAATCCTATGAGGCAGCTTCATTACCCCATTTTGCAGATAAGAAAACTGAGGTTCGCCAAGACCGGTTTGGCTCCGTGGATAGAGCGTCGGCCTACGGACTGAAAGGTCCCAGGTTCGATTCCGGTCAAGGGCATGTACCTTAGTTGCGGGCACATCCCCAGTAGGAGGTGTGCAGGAGGCAGCTGGTCGGTGTTTCTCACTCATCGATGTTTCTAACTCTCTATCCCTCTCCCTTCCTCTCTGTTAAAAATCAATAAAATATATTTAAAAAAAAAAAAAAAGAAAGCTGATGTTCAAAAGAGGTCACCTGGCTAACAGTTGGAGGAGCCAGAACTTGAAGCCAGGCCTTTCTGACTCAAGATGCCACCACACCATCCTCGCAAAAGTACATTCACACTTTGTTTATGAATGTCAGTTGTACTAGAGTTACTCCCCACTGGTAAGGCTCCTGCCAGATAAGCAGCAGAAGTGTGAACACCAAGAAGTAGTCAAGGGCACTGACCTCAAAGGGTTCACAAACTACACAGAGGGCCTGAATCAGGGAGACTTCCCAACCCACCAACCTCCCTGGTCTCTAAGAGAAACATGAGGTCTGAGAGATCCCTGCCAGCCGGCCCCACTCCTGCCTTCCACCAGGGGGCAGTGGTCCTCCCCATGAACATGTGATGTTCTTCAGCACAGGAATTGGCTACTTGTTTGCTTGGTGCACTGCCTGCCCCCAGACCACTTTACCCTGGCCAACGCCACACCTCCTCTGGGGCTGTGAGGGGGCAAACACAAGAGGGATGGGAAGAGGCCTGGCTCCCCTGAAAAGCCAACATGTAGCAACCCCTGCCCAGGGGGGACAGAGTACAGACTGCACCCATCTGCCCAATTATGAAATGAATGGAGGAAATCATGCCCAGGGTCAGGTATACTGGAGGTTAGTAACCACTGGGGAAGTCTCCTGCCATCCAGAGCTTTTAATCCCCCACAGACAGATCTAAGACATCCTAAGGGTGCCAGCGTGCTGTCATCTGGAAGCTCCTGGGACTGTCCACATGGGAGCTGAGAAATTTATTACTTTGTAATTCATGTCCTCACGTCAAGGCTGCCAGACCCTTCATGTTCTCCTTGGGGAGAATTGCAATGACACAGTTCCAAATGGCTTTTAAATAAAATCTTATTCCCTTGGGGTGAGGAGGAGCTGACAATGAGATTCAGATCCAAGAGCTCAGCTCCCTGGATGAGGAAGCCACATCCAGGCTGACTCCCAGGCACCAGGGGCTGCTACCTACCTTCTGACAGCTGCTCCATCTCCCAGCTCAGGTGGGCAGGCTGGTTCATCCTCTGCACCCGTTCAGCCTCGAGGGCCATGCTGTCCCCCAACAGCTCCTCAAGAAACCGCTGGGGAATGTGTCCACGATCCTAGTGCAGGAAGAGGGGTGGGTGAGGATGTACCCCGGGGCTCCCTCTGGACAGGCCCCACCCCCATGCATCTATCCTCATTCCCCCAGAATGAAGGGCCTCCATACACCTTCTCAATTCCAAAAACTGCACAGAAGTGACTCCAACACAGAGCCCAGCTGGGAGACCTACAGCCACTAACACACATGCTGACCCAGTGGCCTAGGTGATGAAGACACCCAATGTCTCTCAGTGGTGTCTGAACAAAGGGGCATACAGCACTGGGCTTTAAAGCAAGGAATATGATGATGGGCAGTTCTGCGGCTCCTTAGCAGGTTTAACATGTCTTGGAAAGGTTTCAGGGACTTCCAAATCACAGCGCAACCCACATGTTAAACACTAGTAGAGACCCTTTTTGCAATAGTCACCCACCTACATCCATCCTTACAGAAAAGCAACACAGCAGTCAGGCCCTATCTGGTTTTGAGGTTTTTTTAAACATTCACTCACACACACACACACACACACATATTTTAAATAAATAAAATGTATTTTACATATATATATATCACAGAGAGGAAGGGAGAGGGAGAGATAGAAACATGAATGATGAGAGAGAATCATTGATCGGCTGTCTCTCACAGGCAATCCCTGGGTAAGGTTCCTCCAACCTGGGCATCAGCCCTGGCCAGGCAGGCCTGGTCTGTTTTGAAGACCTTAAATGTTGCCCAGTCCAGTCAAGCCACTGAGCTTAATAAGAAACTCTTCACCATCAGCAGGTCACTATGTCGGCAAAAGCAACAAACCAGTAGCAGAAAGTCAGAGAAGGGCACCACATAAACCCAACAGTGCCCCAATCTGTTGTACATGTGGTACAAGAGGGTCTGACATGTACAGCTACTGATAGGCATGAGATTTCGCTGAGCCCATTTCCATAACAAGGAAGGGGTGGGCTAAGAGTCTGTCCAGGGTTTAAGTGCTGAGTCTAGGCCTCTCAATTCCACTGTCACTCCACTGATCTGGGGCTGGAAATAAATAGCTATTCGGGCAAGCTTTTATTCAACACACAGTTCCTATCTGAACAGTTTCCACATGTCCTCTTGGAAAACCAACAGCTATCGGCAGTTTCCTGGAAATGAGGGCTCAGACACAACAAATAATACTATGGGCCTCTGGGTGTCAGGCACATGTTGGGTGTGGGATGCCATGGCTGGTCCCTCGCAGGTCCCCTCACGGGAGGAGTCTGCTGGACTTACTCCTGTCCCAGTGCCCAGCACACATGGGGGAGCCATTTGGTTCTTTCCCCTCATCTCTGCTCCCTCCCCGGAGCCCTCCCAGAACCACAGGGTGTCTTAGGGGTCTGAGTCTCCCCTGAATGCCTTCACAGTGTGGGAACACGCATCCAAGGGATGTGACCATTTCTCTCGGTGGCAGTTTTCTCCATTCAGGGTTTCTAATGACTGGGAGGAGGCGGAAACTGCTGCCTTTCCATCTTCTGTCCATTTTCCCCTAAGGAGCCTGAACCCAAGATTCTTGGTAGAAGGGAAGCCATGGACCTCCCATCAGTGGACATAGTTTTGATCAAAGCCTGGCAGCTGGAAGGGTTTGCTCACAGACTATGGATTCACCTGGGCACTGTCTCTCTGCCCATCCAGAGCCCTGCACTAGGCGCCCTCTGTCCTTGAAACATTCACTCTCCTCAACAGCCCTGAGCGGGAGGCAGGGACAGTCACTTCTTACACATGAAGAGGCTCTGCACTCACCGATTCTGCTCTCACCGACTCTAAGTTCACCGACTCTATGTCCACCGAATCTACGTCCACCAACTCTTCACACACCGACTCTTCACACACTGACTCTGCACTCAACTGACTCCACACCACCAACTCCACGTCCAACGACTCTGCACCTCACATTCCACTGTTTCCATGCCACCCATTTCAAACTGCCCTATGGGCCGCATTCTAAACTGCTCTGCAAGCAGCTCATGCCCAATGTTAACTGCTTTGAAATACACAAATATTAGGACACTCTCCCTATGAAACTTAAAACCTATCTGGGTAAAGAAAATATAAAGAAACAAAAAGTAGATAATAAATGGAAATTAACTACTTCATTCTAACTTTGTCTACCACATTTCTAATAATTATTGTTTTCCCATCAGCTGAATTATAGAAATCAATCTGTTCCTTTTAGGTAACAACACATTCATTTTATTTTGTGGAGTCTTATCTAGAGAGCTCAGCTCCCAGCCAACTGCCTAAGAAACAATTTCACAAATGATTCACTAATGTGTAGTTTATAAGAAAAATGAACAAAGTAAAGCTGTGTGTTGGGAAAATACTTTATTTACTTAATTTTAAAATATATATTTTTATTAAGTTCAGAGGGAAAAGAAGAAGGAGGGAGGAATATAATCATCAATGATGAGAGACAATCATTGATAGGCTGCCTCCTGCATGCCCCATAATGGGGATCAAGCCCCCAACCTGGACATGTGCCTGATCGGGTATGGAACAGTGATTTCCTGGTTCATAGTTTGACGCTCAATCACTGAGCCACAGCAGCCTGATTGGAAATTATTTTATCAAAAAGATATTGTACATAGATTTCTGTGCAAGGAGTCTTAAATTAGCACCTGCAAGAAAGACATTTAGAGAGCAAATATGCAAGTATCCTCTGAACAGAATTTAAACATTTAGGCTGGCTGGGGAAACCAAAATGGTGGCATAGGTAAACACTGGAAATTGCTGCCTCACACAACCACTTTAAAAATACAACTAAAAGACAAAACGGACATCATGCAGAACTACAGGAAGGCTGGCTGAGTGGAAATTCTACAACTAGAAGGAAAGTGACAAGCACTGAGACTCAGAGGAGGTGTGGAAGTAAAGTGCAGAGCTACAGAGGCGCACGCCAAAAGGGCTGGCAACTGAGGAGTGGCGCACATGGAGAGGGCTGGCAGCTGAGGACACGGTTGTCTTTTTCAAACGGGAGGGAGTCTCAAGCTCTGGATTGGTCTGATCTCCAGGTCCAGGTGAATCTTTGGGGACCCAGACTCATACGGGGAAAAACTGGACTGTCTGGAATCGGCAGAACTCGAGGGTGGCTTTCTCTTAGAGGTGCTTGCAGTGATTAAAGGGACCCTGGGATGTGGGCCTCTTAGGGTGGGACTGGGGAGAAGCCATAGCTGCTTGCTCCGCCCTGTTGATCCCCTGAAACCCCACCATACACAAGCTGTGCACAGAGGCTTTGCATATGAAAGGCCTGGCGCTTTGAAATCTGAACATTACCCAACAAACTGCAGCTGAATCAGAGATACCCAGAACTTCAAAAAGAAGGTCCAAGGCCCCATGGAAGCTTGCATTGCTTCACAGCTGGGCCTCATCTGGGCACCTCCAAACCACAAACAAAGAAGAGGAATCTCTCCTAAGCTCCTGCTGTGTAGCCTCAGGCAGAGGCTAAATTAGCAGCACCTTGTTGTTCTTGTTGTTGTTTAGTTTCGTTTTTTTGTTCTGTTTGTGTGTGTGTGTGTGTGTGTGTGTGTGTGTGTGTGTGTGTTTGGATGTTTTTTGTGGGAGGGCCTGGGAGGCATCTCATCACTGGACTTGTAGGTTCTCTTGATTTTTCATAAGGTTCTCACAACTCTGTGTTGAGAAGGTGTTCGCTTCCTTCCGCCTTCGATGTTCCTTATGTTTGCTTCCTTTACTGTCTCCTGCAGCACTGTCGTTCTCCTTCTCTTGACTTTGTGCTATGCTTCCGATTGTGGCTGTCTCTCGTTGCAAGCCTCTAGGACAACTTCAAGTGTACTAACATCCAAATTATGGGGGTGCCAGAAGAAGAGAGAGAGAAAGATATTGAAAACCTATTTAAAGAAATCATGACAGAAAACTTCTCCCTCTCTGGATTGATCGCCAGGACCATGCTGAGATACCAAGTCAGGGCCTGGCCATCTGGGCTTGCCAAAGCGTCAGCGCATTGAAAAGCTGGATCAGGGTGTTTTCTAAGGGGTTCTTTCTTTTGTTGTTGTTGTGGGTATTTTTTCAAGTTTTTTTATTTTTTTTTTAAGGAGGGATTTGGCGTTTTTTTTTGTTGTTGTAATCTGGATGTTCCCACTCTGACCCCTGGGGACACTGGCTTTTGGATCTCTAAGGTGCTGCTAATTTAGCCTCTGCCTGAGGCTAGACAGCAGGAGCTAAGGAGAGGGGGTAGGCCAGGGGAGGGGGATGGGCGGCCAGGGGCCTTGGTGATGATGAACTCCTTTAGCTTTTCCTTATCGGTGAAGCTCTTTATCTGACCTTCAATTTTGAATGATAGCTTTGCTGGATAAAGTAATCTTGGTTGTAGGCTCTTGGATCCAAAGAGGACCACACCAAGACACATCATAATTAAAAGGCCAAGAGCAAAAGACAAAGAGAAAATCTTAAAAGCAGCAAGAGAAAAACAATCAGTTACCTACAAGTGAGTACCCATATGACTGTCAGCTGATTTCTCAACAGAAACTTTGCAGGCCAGAAGGGAGTGGCAAGAAATATTCAAAGTGATGAATAGCAAGAACCTACATCTTGGATTACTTTACCCATCAATGATATCATTCAGAATTGAAGGTCAGATAAAGAGCTTCACAGGTAAGAAAAAGCTAAAGGAGTTCATCACCACCAAACCAGTATTATATGAAATGCTGAAAGGTATCCTTTAAGAAGAGAAAGAAGAAGAAAAAGGTAAAGAATCAAATTATGAACAACAAATACATATCTATCAACAAGTGAATCTAAAAATCAAGCAAATAAACAATCTGATGAACAGAATAAAGTGGTGAATATAATAGAATCGGGGGCATAGAAAGGGAGTGGACTGACTAGTCTCAGGGGGGAAAGGGGTGTGGGTGTGTGGGAAGAGACTGGAAAAAATTGTACACCTATGGATGAGGACAGTGGGTGGCAGGGATAAGGGCAGAGGGTGAGGTGGGAATGGGTGGAGGGGAGCTATGGGGGGTGGGGGGGAAGAGGAACAACTGTGATAATCTGAATAATAAAGATTTAATAGTAAAAAACTCTTTAGGCTGTAAATAAATGAGCTAATAGCGTTTTAATTATTTCTAAACTAGTGATGATTTTACTTGTTGTTAATTAAAAATTTATTCTTAATTTTTTTATTAAAACTTTATTGTTCAGGTTATTACATTTGTTCCTCTTTTTCCCCCCCATAACTCCCCTCCTTCCAGCTCCCACCCCACCCTCTGCCCTCACTCCCCACCCACTGTCCTCATCCATAGGTGCACGATTTTTGTCCAGTCTCTTCCCGCATCTCCCACACCCTTTTATCCCCCAAGAATAGTCAGTCCATTCCCTTTCTATGTCCCTGATTCTATTATAATCACCAGTTCATTCTGTTCATCAGGTTATTTATTCACTTGATTCTTAGATTCATTTGTTGATAGATGCATATTTGTTGTTCATAATTTGTATCTTTACCTTTTTCTTCTTCTTCCTCTTCTTAAAGGATACCTTTCAGCATTTCATATAATACTGGTTTGGTATGCATCACTTTGAATATTTCTTCCCATTCCCTTCTGGCCTGCAAAGTTTCTGTTGAGAAATCAGCTGACAGTCGTATGGGTATTCCCTTGTAGGTAACTGAGTTTCTTTCTCTTGCTGCTTTTAATATTCCCTCTTTGTCTTTTGCTCTTGGCATTTTAATTATGATGTGTCTTGGTGTGGTCCTCTTTGGATTCCTTTTGTTTGGGGTTCTCTGCGCTTCCTGGACCTGTAAGTCTATTTCTTTCACCAGGTGGGGGAAGTTTTCTGTCATTATTTCTTCAAATAGGTTTTCAATATCTTGCTCTCTCTCATCTTCTGGTACCCCTATTATTCTGATGTTGGTACGTTTGAGGCTGTCCCAGCGGCTCCTTACACTATCTTCGTATTTTTTGGTTCTTTTTTCATTTTGCTTTTCCGGTTGGGTGTTTCTCGCTTCTTCACATTTCAAATCTTTGACTTGATTCTTGCGCTCCTCTGGTCTGCTGTTGGGAGTCTGTATAATATTCTTTATTTCAGTCAGTGTATGCTTACTTTCTAGATGGTCCTTTATCACACCATCGAGGGTATCATTAGATTTCCTGTACATCTCATCAAGTTTATTGACAGACTCTAGAAGCCTCTTGAAAGACCTCAAAAGTGTGGTTCTGAACTCAATATCCTCCCTTGATAGTTTTGTCCTGTTTCTTTGTCTCCGCATTTTTTTACGCTTTCTTGGTACACCCCCTAGTGGTCGTTGTGCGCAGTCTTGTTGTAGTTAAGCCTTGATTATTATAGTTAATACTAGAGGGATTTGACCTCCAGGCCGACTGGCTGTGATAATCAGCTGTGTTTGCAGTGGAAGAACTTGTGTCCTCTAGGGAGGTGCTAATCTAGCCTTTGCCTGAGGCTATCCGGCAAATGCCTCTGTGCAGGGCTTGGGCAGGGCGGGTCCCACGGGAACAACAGGGCGGAGGAGGGAGCAGTTATGGCTGCTCTCAGTCAGTCCCCGGGTGCTCTGCCTCTCTGTCCCAGCAACAGCTGCAAACCTCGGAGGGACCATAGCCAGACAGTCCTACTTCTCCCATTTGAGTCTGGGTCCCTAGAGACTCGCCCGGACTGTAGCTCTGAGTCTGAGGCTCCCTTCGGATTGAAACAGACAACCACGCCCTCAGCCACCAGCCCACGCCTTGCGCACTCCGCACCTTAGTATTTTACTTAAACACTGCGCCTCCTCTGATTCTCGGTTCCTCCTAGTTGTAGAACTTCCATTCAGCCAGCCTACCTGTGGTTCTGGATGATGTCCGTTCCGTCTTTTAGTTGTATTTTTGAAGTGGTTGTTCGAGGCAGCAAACTCTGGTGTTAACCTATGCCGCCATCTTGGTTTCTCTCTTCATTCTTAATTTAAAATAAATGTAAATTGTTTTAAGTAGATGAAATCTTTGGACTTATGATGGGGGAGTATTGATTATCATTTCTGTTAATTACCTAGCTTCACTAACTGCTATAAAATCACTTAAAGTGAAACCAGACAACCTAATGGGCCCAGGCTGCTGGTTAATACTTGAACGAATGTAGCAGAGACTGGGTTGACTCATATATGGTGTTTATTCCATTAATGTGGGCAGAATGAGAGAGCAGCAGGTCATCCACAAACATCTGCGCTACTCTCCCCATAAGCCAGCTTTTTCTCTTGGGTAGAATAATACAGACTCCATGGGAAAGTAGGCAAGGTACAGTGGTTACAGGTTACAGGCAATGCGGGTTGGGGGTTCGTAAGGGGTGGGTGCCTCAGGGACCATCTTAAAGGCAACCAGGTTGTTAATCTAGGCTGTTCTGGGGAAAGGAAGATGGCTGGATTCCCATGTTAGCTCCCATGCCCCAGGGCGTACAACTCTCCAACAGATTAGAATGTGCTTTCTCTGATCAGAACGTAACAATCACAGTTAACAGAACCAGATTAATATTTCTTATTATTATAGCTAGTCCCCAATATTCTATTCCTGCCCCTAACAAAAGTACAAAAATGAAAAGAAATCACAGCTAAATCTGTTTTTTTCAGAACTACCTCAATCAATTCCTCTTGTAAAATCTATCCCATAAACTTAACATGCTTCATTTGTGGGAGGCATGATGAGATTTAAAATGATGTCAAACGAACTGTGATCTAAACTGGAAAAAAATTTATAGATGTCGTGATCTGACCTGAGAACACAGCAAATTACTTATAATTGAAAGAATCTTGATACATTGAAAATTATTTCTTTTATCATTATGCAAATCAAGATTTCAATAACTGTTGAATTTATGTTAATGAGATAGTAACTGGATGCTAAAATTTTCCACTCTCTGCTCCCAATATGCACGGTCAACGTTTCAGAGAAATGATGCAAAATTTATGAACCTAGAGCTGTTTTAAGGAAAATTCATAACAATGACACAGAAAACAGGATGAGGCTGACTGAAACCACAATAGAGTGAGTGCCAGCTTAGCACAGTGATGAGCATGTTGCAGACATTGTATCTCATTTAATCCACTCAAAGTCATCAAGGTGTTCCATGCACTCCCATTGACTTAGCTGTATTTTGGATCTCAGATATGCAGAAATTTAAGGAGTAATCCAAGGTTTTCTATCCTATATCTTGGTTCCATGACCTGTCCAGTGTTGCTCAGTTGGTTGGAGCATCTCTCAACACACTGAAAGGCTCTGGGTTCAATTCCCAGTCAGGTTTCACATCTAGGTTGGGTGTTCAGTTCCCAATGGGAGTGCCTATGAGAGGCAACCAATTGATATTTTTCTCTAACATCAACATTTCTCTCTCTCTCTCTCTCTCTCTCTCTCTCTCTCTCTCTCTCTCTCTCTCTCTCTTAAATGAGTAAGCATATCCTCAGGACAGTATTTAAAGACAAAATGAGTTCCACTAGGTCTTAGATGTTAATTTTCAAATTTTAGTTTAAGTTCTTGCCAAATTTCCCAATAGTTTCAAAGAAAACCTTGGAGTAAACTAAACCAGCAATAACATTCCTTTATTTATATAAGCAGTTTTATTGCACCTGAGCCGGCTCCACCTGGCTCAGTGGTTGAGCATCAATCTATGAGCCAGGTGGTCACGGTTTGATTCCAGGTCAAGGCACATGCCCCAGTTGTGGGCTCAATCCCCAGGGTGGGTGTGTAGGAGGCAGTCAATCAATAATTCTCATCACTGATGTTTCACTCTCTCTCTCTTCCTCAATCTCTGAAACCAATTTTATATATAATTGGAATTCTATATATAATGGAATTCTTTTAAAAAAATAAAAATAATAAAGGAAGTATAGAGAACTCACCCTGATTAGAGAGGGCAGTGGGTCTCAGCTATGACCCCACATAAAAAAACTTGGGAAGGATAAACAGACAAGCCCCCTCTCCTCCTAGGCTAACACCTCTGGTCCTAACACCTCTGGCTAACACCTGTGGGGCCTCTTCCAAAGTGATCAGAAAGTTCTAGGATGATTCTGCTGTACAGCCCAGTCCAGCACCACAAGGTAAGGGTGGAGGATGCTTAACTAACAGGGACTCACTGCACACAGGCCAAACACAGGGTCTCACCACAGAAACACAGCTGCCACTCAATCCCTCGGAACTCTTGCTGACCAGGCCGGTCACCTGAACCACAGCTCCAACTACCTCCCAGACTTCCACGATGGGTTCATATCCACAGGGAACTCAAAGCACTTATGAGTAAAAGTGACTCACCAAAGCTCTGCAATTTCCTCAGTTTCTCTACAGGCTCAGGGTCATAGCCCAGAACCCTCTGCATGTCCTTGTCCTTCAGTACCAACATCTTTTCCAGCATAAAGCGAATCCTAAAAATATAAACACACGAAAGAGAAAGCCATCATTTCAAATTGTCTGTACAACTGACCTTCATCTTGGGAAGAAATAAACCAGCTCTGTTGGTGGCCATCACTGCTAATCAACCTGATGGTCTCAGGCAGACCAATCCTTCTCCACCTTCTGCAGCCTTTTAACATCAATCCAGCACTGAGATTGCACCAGAGCTCCACTGGGAACTTGACCAGTACCCACAAATCTCTGGGTTTTCCTCTACTGTTCTCCCACCCCCAACTGTTTCCACTGATCCCCCCACTTGCGCTCCTCCCTCCTAATCCTGTGCTCTGGATCATCACTCCTCTCCACAAGAGTTGCCATTCCTTCCAGACTCTTGGGATGTTCACTCTTTTAGCTTCTAACCTGGAAATAATGTCATACTGAGAGAAAGGCTGTAGGAACAGTACAGAGACCTCCCAGATATCCCATGTTGCCATTGCTTCAAATGTTGACTTTTTATTGATATAGTTCACATACCATCAAACTCACCCATTCAAAATATACACTGAATATATTAAGGGTTGTGCATCCATGTCCACAATTTTACATCATTTTCAGCACTCACCAAAAAGCAGTTCCAAATACAATTTAACAGCCATACCAAAATTCCCCGCAACCCACCACCCCTAGGCAACCAGGAGAGTACTTTCTGCCTCTGTTAACTTCTGTGGTTTTTAAATTGATTTATTTTTAAAAACATATTTTTATTGCGATAACTGGTTTGACTCAGTGGATAGAGCTTTGGCTTGTGGACCAAAGGGTCCTGAGTTTGATTCTGCTCAAGGGCACATACCTCAGTTGCAGATTCCACCCTGGCCCAGGCCTTGGTTTGGGGAGCGTGCAGGAGTCAAAAAATGGATGTGTTTTCCTCACATTGATATTTCTCTCTGTCTTTCCCTCTCTCTTGCACTTTCTCTAAAAAAAACCAATGGAAAAATATCCTCCAGTGAGGAGATATATATATATATATTATTGATTTCAGAGAGGATTGAAAAAGGAGAGACGGAAGCATCAATTATGAGGGAATCATTGCTCGGCTGCCTCCAGCATGACCCACACTGGGGATGGAGCCCACAACACAGGCATATGCCCTGACTGGGTATCAGACCATCACTTCCTGGTTCAGCAGTAGATTCTCCACTACTGAGCCAGGTTGAATTCTCTGTTTTAAACCTGACCTCTGTGCATTCAATATGGGGAAACTTCTCCTCTGGAATACTCCAGCCTGGTTCCCATGACCTTTCTCCTGCTCTTCCTACCCTCAATCGCTCTTCTTCCCAAAGGTCTGAATGTCAGTGCTTCAACCCTGAGGCTTCCCACCTCAGAGCCTCAGGACCTCCTCAGAGGGCTCAGAACACACCTCCTAACAGTGACCATTTCAGGATTTCAGAAAAGAGCCCATCTTCCCTTTTGAGTGTGGGTCTTCTGCATGTACTGCTGTCCACCCAAGGCCCAAGCTGAGAACATGGGCTGACCCTGGCCTTCCCTCACACCCCTCACCCACCTAGTCAGTCCCCACTGCCACACCCACTGCAACTGAGCTAATCCTCCCCCCACTGGCTCCAACTCCCTGCCTGACCACCTCCGTCTTCTACGTTGTAGCCAAAGGGACCATTAGCATGAAAACTTCCTTTGCCATTTTCCCACTCAGAACCCTCTGGTGCCTTTAGGATAAAAGCCCAGATTCTTGCAATGGCCTCTGCCCTGCTCCTCTGTGGGCCCCCACAAACCCTTTTCCTGCTCCTCACACATCCTGTGGCTTCCCTGTCCTCCCCTACTCTGATCTTCAGAAAAGAAAACAAGGTAGGAGCCATGCTCAGCTCTGCTTTCTAGAAGGGGAAAATGAGGCTTGGAAGACTCAGGTACAGGGCTGTCCGCTGGCTGAGCAGGAAGTCCAGGTATGCTGACACCTGAGCCCCAAGCCAAGTGGCCTTCCTCAGTAAATAATTTTTGAATACATGAGTGTTAAATAAATCAATTCTTAAACTCAAAAACTATCCTGTTTCTTAATAATGAAAAAAGGCTTGTTCACATCATCCTATATAATAAAAGAGTAACATGCAAATTAACTATCAGTCTGTGAAAAAGATGGCGGCACCCAAAGCAGCCAGGGCAGGATGCTGGCTGCGTCACACTGGCAATGTGAGGCCAGCAGGTACTGCCGTGGTGATCTGGACCAGGCAAGCACCCAGCAGGTCCAGCTGGCGGGTCACTCCGGTAATCTGTGAGTAGGCAAGCACGACCCGAATGCAGCACCCAGCTGGGCCTGCTGACAGGTAGCTGGGCATGGTGGGTCACCACGGCGATCACCAAGCAGGCAAGTTTGGCCTGCAGGCAGCACCCACCAGGGCCTGCTTTCAGATCACCATGGGACACCTAAGCAGGCAAACGCCCAGCAGGGCCTGCTTGCCTTCCCCATGGTGTGTAGCAGGCAGGCCCCGCAGAGAGCCGAGAACCTAGGGGAGCAGGCCTAAGTCATCATTAGGACATCACTGATGACTCCCAGATTAGAGAGGGTGCAGGTTAGGCTGAGGGACCCTCCCCTTCCCCTACTTCATGCATGAATTTCATGCACAGGGCCTCTAGTCGTATTTAATAAAAGAGAAACATGTTAATTAGCCATACCTCCGCTACCCTTCCCATTGGCTAATCAAGGTGATATGCAAATTAACTGCCAGCCAAGATGGTGGCCAGCAGCGAGGCAGCTTGAAATGAACATGAGGCTTGCTTGCTTCAGTGACGGAGAACTCCAACATTTCCTGCCTACTGCTTCCGGCCTCTGAGCTTGCAGTTTGAAACATTGTTACAAATAGAGAAGCTAAACAAAAACCCAGAAACCTGCTTTCAGCCAGCCAGGATCTCAGAGCTGGAGTTGAAACAGTGTATTGATTACAGAACCCAAACAAACCAGATACCTGCTTTCCTAAGCCGAGGCCTAAGAGTTGGAGCCAAGCCTCAGAGCTAAAGCTGGCCCAGAATTAAAAAAAAAAAAAGAAAAGAAAAAAAGGGGGGTTGGGAGCTTCAGTCACCCGCCAGCCTGAAAACAGCCCTCAGCCCCTCACCCAGACTGGCCAGGCACCCCAGTGGGGACCCGCACACTGAAGGGGGCATGACCAGCTGCAAACAGCCATCATCCCCAAATCCAGGCTGGCCAGGCACCCCACTGGGGACCCCCACCCTGATACAGGACACCCTTCAGGGCAAACCAGCTGGCCTCTGCCCGTGCACCAGGCCTCTATCCTATATGGTAAAAGGGTAATATGACTCCCAGCACCGGGATCAGCGGAGTCGAGAGGCCTCCCGAACCTGGGATCAGCATGACAGGGGGCAGCGCCCAAACCCCCTGATCGGCCCTGCTCTGTGCATGACAGGGGGTGGCGCCACAACCTCCCCATCAACCCTGCCTTGAGTGTGAAAGGGTGTGGTGCCCCAACCCCCCAATCGGCCCTACCCTGAGCGTGACTGAGGGTGGCATCGCAACCTCCTGATCCGCCCTGCTCTGTGCATGACAGGGGGCAGCTCCCCAACTCCCCAATCGGCCCTGCTCTGAGCCTGACCAGGGGCTGCACCTAGGGATTGGGCGTGCCCTCTGCCACCTGGGAGCAGGCCTAAGCCAGCAGGACGTTATCTCCTGAGGGGTCCCAGACTGCAAGAGAGCACAGGGTGGGCTGAGGGACCCTCCCACCCCCCGCCCCGAGTGCACAAATTTTTGTGTACCAGGCCTCTAGTATATAATAAAAGCCCAGTGACCAAACAGTAGAACGACCAGAACAATGACCAGTCAATATGAAGCATACTGACCAACAGGGGGCCAACACTCAATGTAGGATCTGCCATGTGGAGGTTAGCACGCTCCTATAGTGCTGCCCAGAATGAGCGGCACTTCCACCCCAGGGTGAACCTTGGAGGCCATGCACCCCCCCCACCACCAGTACATGAATCCCTTGCTCTGGGCCTCAAATATATATATATATATATATATATATATATATATATATATATATATATGATATAGATATAGATAGATATATAGATATATAGATATATGCCTAATATGCTAATTGTCTCTCCAACCATTCGACCAATTGACCAGATGCTATGATGCACACTGACCACCAGGGGTCAGATGCTGTGACTGGTAGGTTAGCTTGCTCCTGGGGTCCAGCTGATCAGGACTGGGCTAGATGGGACAGACAAGCCCTGGAGCCCTCCCACGATCCCTCCCTGGCCCAATCGTGCACCAGTGGGGTCCCTCGGCCAGGCCTGCACCCTCTAGCAATCTGAAAATCCTCAGGGCATGTCGGAGAGCCGAATCTGTGCACCTGGACTCTAGTTTTAAAGATTAAAAAATCAAATCACAGGAGCAGAAGATAGCAGATTACTAGAAAATGAAATATAGCATTCACCCCACTTATTTCTATGTGCCCGTCAGCTTCTGAACACTTAGGTAGTTAGGAGGCAGGTCGAGTGACCCATCATACCTTGCCTTGTCCTGGAACTTGCCGCCTGCCCTGCTGGCTTTGGCCTGGGTCTCTGTGATCACTTAAAGTGACAAAACATTATCTTTTCTCAACAAAAAGCCCACATTTCTCAGCATTAACACATTGCGTACCGCATAGAAATCTCTAAGACATATGCCAGGGACTGCACGATTTGGGGCAAACTGCACGTTATTTAAATCATCATAAGGCACTACTTGTTGCTTTTCAATAATTATAACTTTTTTATTTACAAAAACAATTAAATTTCCTAGTCCTTTTTTAACATATGGTACTGAGTAAAACATTTTCCTCTATGAAAACGGACCAAAAAAATTTACATAGGTATCGAGATTCGCTC
Organism: Myotis yumanensis; assembly: GCF_028538775.1. Lineage (NCBI taxonomy): Eukaryota > Metazoa > Chordata > Mammalia > Chiroptera > Vespertilionidae > Myotis > Myotis yumanensis. Next base: position 15,897,558 of record NW_027223771.1, on the reverse strand, counting down.
CTTTTTCCTTGGGCGTGAAAAATGAGAACACTCGTGAGCGGTCCTTAACAGATGACGCACGAAACAGGAGAAAACTTCTGAGCGGTACGAAATGTATTAATAGGATCAGTTCCTATCTTTCTCTGTGAAATTTCTTGTAAGTTTTTCCAAAATGACTAATATGAAGAGAGACTGTACCAGGTGGAAGTCACACGAATGGGCAATGATGGTGAACAGGTTGTCACACTCTTTGCCATCAACTCCTTTTACAGACGCCATCAAACTTCCTCACTGTGGCCTCCAGATTGGGAGCTTTCACCTGCACCAATGGAACAGACAAAACGTTATTGCAAACACCTGGCAATTGTGGCAGCAAGTTACTCTCAGGGATCCTTCTTTGCAACAAGCTGTTAGTGTTTATGCTGAAGGAGTCAGTACTTTTAAAATCAATGCATCATTATACACATGGTAGGATGCACAGGCCCACAGGACATAAACTTTAAAAACCAGTCTGAGTGTGCAGTATTGATACCCAGCAACACAGACTGGCAGATGCAGCACAGAGCAATCTGCCACAGCACTGGAGCCTCCCATGTCTTCTATGGCACACCCTCTTGTCTTCTAAGTCTAGGGGGGACTGCCTCAGCAAGCAGCCATCTGGTGTCTTGGAAAAATACCACTACACATCTCTGTCTGCAGCACTGCATATCTAACGGCACTCATTCTGACATGCCCACTGAGTCTGGAGGAGGAGGCATAGAGTGGTGTCGAAGGTCCAGTTGGGAAGTGAGACCTGCACAAACGCAGTCCTGCTGGACCTGGGAAGGAAGACCCAGAAACAGAACTAGCAGTTGTGACCAGCAACTTGGCCACTAGTCATAAAAGATTAAACTCTGAGGAACTGAAGCTGGAAGGGGAAACCTGAGGGGAAGAGCAGGTTATGGGGGGCTCCTTCAATTGTGGGTGCAGGTGAGCTCAACCAGACAGGTTACAGTGTGATATACACGTGTCATTGCTGACGGGCAAACACTAAATGCTACAAGACTCCAGAGAAAGGCACAGTTGGGCAGATGAGAATGACTTCACAGAGCCCAGTGTCCATAGACAGGGGATATTCTTTAGGGAACAAATAATAAATATAACCTGTAAACTCCCTATTGGCGCCCCTGCATGAAAATCAACTTGAAGAGCATACTATGCCCAGGGCATTAAGCTCAAATAAAAAAAAATTAAAGAGAGAGAGAGAGAGAGAGAGAGAGAGAGAGAAGAGAAATTACCCAGCCAGCATGACTCAGTGGTTGAGAGTCAACATAGGAACCAGGAAGTCGTAGTTTGATTCCTGGTCAGGACCTATGCCCAGGTTTCGAGCTCAGTCCCCTATGTGGGGTTTACTGGAGGGAGATGATCAATGATCCTCTGCCATCATTGATGTTTCTATCTTTCTCCTTTTCCCTTTCTCTTTGAAATCAATAGAAATATATTTTTGAAAAGAGAAATTAGAAATCTGCAGACATAAAAATAATTTTACATAATATTGTGGAAAGTGTCCACTCCATGTGGAGTTGACCTGGAGTTCAACCAGGGGGCGGGGCTGGCTGGGGGAATGGAGGGAGTATCAGGATCCAGCAGGAAGCTGCTAGGGACCCTACCAGTGCATGAATTTCATTCACTGGGCCTCTAGTTTATCTATAAACTACTCAGGTTGAATGCTTTCAACACACGATTGGAATTAATTACGTCAATTTATCTAAAATTTTGAATTTATTTGGTGTCTTCAATATAACCTGTAACTTAGTAGAACATTTACAACAAGCAATACCATTCATGTTGCTGAAGTTATTAAGCACTTACATGAGCTCTGATGGGACTTGCACATACTCTGCAGAGACCTGATGTCTGATTAATAAATGACTCAAGAGCAGCTCAGGGACCGTCCCCCTGGGCTGGTGAAACACTCTGGGTCCCACGAGGACGATCCTGTCGCCACAGAACTGGAGCTTCATGGACACAAATCCGGAAAGCTCATCCCTCTGGCACAGGTTTCAGGGGACACCATACTCCCAGGCACCATGATGAGGCCCCTGCAACGAATCCTATCTGGTGTCCTTCATGCCAGGAGAGAAGGTTGATGTGCGTAGTGGACCAATGACCTCCTGTGCTCACGTCCAGTGGACGCATGACCTGCTGCAGGTGGTCAGTGTCTATGGCGTTTCTTACAACCCGGTGACATTCTGCCTGACCCCAAACCCTTTGCCTGAGGAGGATCCCGGTCCGTCACAGGAAGACATGGGCCCAGGAAAGCCCTGGGACAGCGCCCTGAGCTGGGGACACACAGGGCAGAGGCAGTCGCGGGGCTCCATCACCCTCGGCGGGGAGGGCGGGCCTGGCCTGTGAGGAGGAGTCTTTCTCATAAACCAAACCCTGACTTCAGAAGGCGCCTCCCTAAGCAGCTGGTCCATGCAGAGCGGAGAGTCCTCAGCCCGCTCCCCGCGGCCCCCACTTCCCATCTTTGCTGCAGAAGCTGATGGACTCCCTGCAGGGAGCACATCTCCAGCGAGGCTGCCCTCCCAGGACGCCTGCAGGACCTCCTCTCTGCAGGGCAGCCGCCTCAGGGCTCCGCCCGCCGCCCCCAGGCCCATGTCCCCCTCAAGGCTTCAGGGCCCTGCACTGCCAGCAGCCATTCAGGCCAAACAGGCCTGCACCCCTGGACTCTGCTGTCTACTGGACAAACCTTGCTGACTCCCGGCAGAGGCGGGACTTCCGGGTAGTGCCTGGAGGACAGAGCACTGCGAGGGGCGACGCTTCGCCCCCTGGTGGCGGGAGGCTGTAGTGTGTCCACTCTCAGAACTCTTTGCCCTGAGTAGGTGAGTGCAGAGATGCATTCTCACTTCACAGAGGAAAGCCCTGCAGGTCCTGGTACAGAGGCCTCCTGCCCGCAGGAAAATGTGCCCTTGGTCCTGGGCGTGCATTTACCAGTATTTACAGGAATTTTCTACTCAGTTTGCTGTTCTGAGACTGGTGTTTCCACTCCACCTCGGGCCTCAATGTCTCCGTGTGCCGTGTGATACCTGTCCTGAGGTGTGTTCTGCAGTGTCCCCACTTCCACGCGTTTGGGACATAGTGACCGTGGCCTTATTTGGGAATAGGGCCTTTGCAGTTGTAATCAAGTTCAGAGGAGGCCTTGGCTCTTGGATGGCTGGGCCCTCACTGCAGTGACAGGTGTCCTTGTAAGAGGGAAATTAGACTCACTGGCAGAAAGAAGGTCATGTGACTTGGACAAAGAGTTGGGTGGGGAGGATGGGTCTCCAAGCCAAGGAACCAAGGACACCTGGCACTATCAGAAGCTGGGAGAGGTTTTCCCTTGCAGCCCCAGAAGGACCAGCCTTGCCCTCACCCTGATTTCTGGGGGTGAGGGTTTCAGAGGCAGTGTGGAGAGCTCTGGTCCCTGCCCACCTGCCCAGATCACCGTCTCCTAAGCTCCTGCAGAGAAGCCACAGTGGAGGAAGGGACTCCCAGCTGCAGCCTCCAGGCTGGGGGTGAGGAGCAGGAGGAGGGGTTGCCTGGGGCACTGGCTCCTCACTGCCTCCCTGAGCACCTCACATCCTGTGCCTTGACAGGTGGACCAGGGCTGATATCTGCCCAGAGGGCCTGAATAACAGTGTGCAGGGCTGTACCAGGGAGGCTCAAGAGCAGGCATGACAAAGTTCGTCTTCCATCTGTCCCACCTCCTCCAGTGTTGCATATATTCAGCACCCTCACTACCCTCACCCAAGTCTCTACAGGGTCTCCCTCCAGGGTGTAAGAGGACATGCCTGTCTCTCATTCAATCATTTCCTAGTGATAATTGGGAAGAGGGAGTCAGTCACCCTTTTTGTCACCACATTTAACAGGAACTACATGAAGTAAATCCATTTATTTCCCCAGAGTGCTTAGAAGGAGTCTGACCCACAGTAGCTGCTCCGTGAATGAAAGTCAGCACCCTCCCCAGGCATTCAGGGCAGTTGGTGGACAGAAAGTTCGGTTTCTCTGGACCTGGTGAAAGGGCTGGTTGCCAATATAAAACATTCCATGAATGACACAGGGGCCGATGGGTGTGCAACAGGGCCAGTGGTAGGGCCAGGGTGCTATACAAATACATTATAAGAAATTGAGGAACATAGGCTGCCATTCAGAAAAGGACGACCTGATTGAGTGAGGTTCTCATAGACACCTTCAGCTTGTTTCACTTGCCAGCATAAAAGAAAACATCATTCAACATTCACGTTGGAACCACCCTCATCTGTTAGTTGAGGGCAAGCATAGGTTAGCTATAAATACACCTGTTTGGCAAAATCAATGAGAGCTTTCTTAGGGAATCAATGAGCTGTTTGCATACATGTATATATATGTGTGTGTGTGTGTGTGTGTGTGTGTGTGTGTATGCATACAGATAAACATATTCTCTCCCCTTCCTCTGGTTGGTTGATAAACACTTGGCTGTATGCTTCCCAAGGTTTTTCCAACCTTTTCTAATTTTCTCACTTTGCTGTTGTCCCCAGTGGGAGTGCCCCTTGTCCCATAGGTGATCCCACCCTCTCTGCAGGCAGACCTCAGCCCAGAGCTGTCACTTGGATATTTCCCACCCCCCAGATCACAGAGCTCTCATGCCAGGGTAGAGGTGCATCTATGGGGCTCAATAGGGTATGGTTTGGGATGCACCCTCAGCAATGGGACCACATGGTACTCCCCAGGGGACCCGCCATGTGGGTGTGGCTGGATATTTGAATAAAACATCAGAGTAGGAAGCAGCTGAGGGAGTGCTGGATACCACATGGGAGAGAGAGAGGGGGATAACCAACATGGTCTGTGTGGAGAGCAGCTATTGTGTTTGGACAGGTTCAAGCTTCAGACTAATTAGAGGACACGATCCTCTCATGGGAAAGCCACATGCAATTCCGGGCAAAATTATAGCCAAAGGCTATGGTTGTAAGCTTGACCTTATGGTCCGAACCTGTGGTCCATGTCGCTAAGTGAGGTAGGCAGTGGGTGGTGCTTGATAGAGTTCAGGTGCATGTAATTGAGTAGATCAGAAACCTGGGAGAACACTGTAAACATCTTGACCATGCCTTTACTTTGCATCATGGAATCTGGCTATAAAAATAGGCTTGGCTTGCAGGCCATGGCACTGTCTCTCTAATCAGAGGGCAGCGTCCCACCTAGCCCCAGCTTTATTCTCTTGTCTTTCTTCTTTAATCCTTCACCATTGCCGCCCCCCACCCTGTCAGGTTCACCCATGGCCATGCTGGCACAGCACAGGTCTGGATGGGGGACAGATGTGATGAGAGGATGAACATAGAGGCTTTGGTGGGGGGAGGATGGTGAATCGTGTGCTGAGCATTTTGAGTTGGAGGTGTCTTTGGGACATAAAAGCTGGAAACAGATCTGGAGGTTCCCAGGAGAGGCTGGGGCTTGAGGTGTTTGGAGCCTTCTGGGAAGATTGCATCAAAGTGGAGGATGTGTATGAGCTTGTCTTGGGCTGGAGGGTGGTAGAGCATTGGGTGCATTCTGAGGTGACCCATGGAGATGCTAGACCACGAAGGGATGGGAGTAGCTAGTGTGGAGGCTGAGAGAGGAAAGTTTCAAAAGGGAAGGTCACCCAGGGTGAATGCCGAGAGGTTCAGGCAGACCAGCTGACAAGTCCCTGGCAAGACCCAGGAAATGGGGTGTGTATGGAACTTGGGATGAGAACCATCATCTAAGATGGAGTGGGAAGATTCCACACACATTCTTAGGTTCAGGGGACCTATCAAATGGGGGATCTGGAGAGAGGTGGGGTCCAGCCTGCACCACAGGCTTTTGGCTTCTGTGATTGACTGCTGGTTTGCTTGAATAATTAGGAAGCCCAGAGGAGCCAGGGAGAGTAGAGGAAGCCTGTAGCCTGGACAGAGGATCTAAGGCAGCCGACCTCAGGCTTGAAGTTTAGGAGGGGAGCATTAGACCTAGCAGAACAGGTGGTCAATCCTGCAGAGGAGGCCTGGAGGGAGCTACCTCCAAGGTGGAAGCAGTCAATGAGTGTTTGTGGAAGGAATGAGCGAGTGACAGAGTGATTGGCAAGTGTGAGCCCTGAAAAACCTGTCCCAGAGGAGAGAGAATCATGGAACTGAGTCTGAGAGCTCCAAGGGGTGACTGGCCAGTGTCAGATCCTGCAGGGGAGGAGGCCTCCAGGTGGTGCTGCTCAGTTTGGCTCAAAGCATTGGGGAGGGCAGCTTGGCTGAGTGGGAGGCTCCCACAACTGCAGGACCTCAGAAAAGAATGGGGAAGGAGGTGACAGGAGGCAACTTACAGGAGAGGTTTGGTGAGGAAGGAAGGGGACATGCAGGTGACAGCTGGACAGAACACCATTAGATTAGGTCAGGAGGGGATCTCTACCTGCCTTCCTCCCTGCCTCCTCCTGACACTTCCTGGTTGAGTAGGCTTGGAAAAATCCAACGGATCACTTTAAGCTTACCTCCTGTTTTGATATAAATCCCATATAAAAATGGGATTCAACCAATAGGAACGTAAAATAAACGCTGTTGCATGGTAAACAGGAAACTTTGCTTTCCCATGCTCTCACCTCCTGGCAAAAGGAGCTGGTGGATTCCAGGGGCCGGGGAGACTGGGGGGCTGAGCAGGGAGCCCAGAGACCCAACCCCCCAACAGCACTGCCAGTGATGAGCAGGGAGGAAAAGTAGAACTCATTTTCACAACATCTCATTTTACTACAAACCCATCCTTGTATGTTCCAAGAATCAATGGCTATTTGATACAGAACTCAAAGTGCTCTGATACTGACTATGTTAACATTTCTTTCCCAGTACCTTAGCTCAAATGGAAAAAAAATCTTTATAGAACCCAAATAACCAGGTTTAGTACAACCCACAATGAGCACCTTTAGTAAGCAAGAGGAAACAAAATGTGTCAGGAACCGGCCAAACGCACACAGCAGCAGGTGAGACTCCTGATGCAAAGAAATGAATCCTGATAGAACATAAACATGGAGTGTCCCCCAAGACAGGTACACAAAGTCAGACTCCCAATAAACATGAATGATTCCCGATGGAACATAAACATAGATAAGAATGAATGATGCCTTATGGAGTGTAAACATCGGGTGGTCCAAAAAATGTGAACGCAGTGAAAAGAAATAAATCAGCTCCTGAAGGAAAAGAATGACTGCCTTTTGAACATAAATATAGGGCGCCCACCCTTTCCCAAATAGAAACACAGGTGAGACTCCGGTGGAAGAGAACGACTCCCAATGGAACAGAAAGTAGAGTTCCAAAAAAATGTGCACACACTTTGACAGCTGATAACTCACTGAATTTTCATACATTTTCAAGTTTAACTGATTGGAAAAAATGGGTGAAGCCACACTAAGCTGTGAATGAAAAAAAATTCTCCACTAGGCTCTTTATGGGGATACATAAAAGATAAAGTTGAGGAATCCAGGGCAGCTATGGAAAGAGATATGTACAAACACGAAACCGAAGGAACGAATCTTATTGTTTGCGCCTCCATCGCTTGCCTTAGTTCTGCTCCAGGCGCTGCTGCTGAGGAAGTAATGGAATCGCAAACACCAAGAATCACTGCATTCTGTTTGTTCACATCTTCTGTCAACAGCAGCCCCGATGCCGGGACTGTGGACCTTTCTATGCCAGACACCTCATCCTTTATGTGTCCCCAAAAGAAAGTCCAGAGGATACATCTTCTTTGTTCAAAGTTCAGTCTGGCTTCACCCATTATGTCAAATCTGTTAACCCTGAAATGGAGTGAAAATTGAGTTATCAGCTGTTAAAGTGTGTTTATATTTGGGGGGACACCCTGTAGTATATATATTTGGGGGACACCTAAAAGCACATATATTTCACAAGTGTGAACACATGTATGTAATATATTACATTTGGTTCCTATCCTTGGAAGTCACTCAGAAATAATAAATCCAAGTGTCATCCTCAATGGGGACAATGGGGCACTGCAGCCACTTTCCAAATCACTTTCCTGCTTCTTGCACATGTTCCCCTCTGCACACTGTAGACACTTGCTGGGAGGGGGTGGGCAAGGCTTTTCGCTGCCCCATCACCCAGGCTGGGCAGACCCAGTGTTTATAGAAAAGTGGCCCCAGGAGCCAGCTGGAGAAAAGCAAAGCCTGAGGCCACCTGCCTTGAAGACTGCCCTGGCCTGAAGGACGTGGGGCCTAGGCCTGGCTTGGCAAAGCTCTGGGTTAACAGTGAGCCTGACTCCAGGTCTTTGTGGTTTGGCTGGTCTGGGCTTCTCCTGGGACCACAGGGCTTCTGGGAGAGGGAGTCGAATTTCTGGATCACGAGGGACCAGCCCTGAGAGAATGTGTGTCTTTGCTCACCTGTGCATGCACACGCACATGCATATGCACACACATGCTTTAATGGAGGTGAAGTAGCTAACCCTTGTTCTAAGGGGCATGCTCACATGGTGTCTGTCTCTGGAAAGTCAGTTTGTCATTGCCTTGTGAGCATCCCCAGGCCAAAGTGGATTTGTTGAAAAGATGCCAGTGACTGGAGGTAGAGTCAGGAGTTTCACAAATGGGGTGTGACCCTTAGGGCTGGCACAGCGTTTTCACTAACAGAACAAATGGAAGCAGCACGGGAACCCTTTCCTCCTTCTACAGCCACTCCAGATACCGCAGGCAGACAGTAGAGGAGGCTGTTGTCTTCAGAAGGTGTGTTTGTAGTTTGAAGGCTCTGGATCTGCTTTGGGGTCAGGAGGTGGGGGCCACCATGAGTCCTCTGGCCTTTCAGTACGGGTCATTGGTGGTCTTTATGATTTTTCTTTTTTATGGTTTAGTCATTTTGTGGGGTTTTGGGGTTTTTTTGTGGGTTTTTCATAAATGAGGGAGGTTATTTGGTGGAGGAACTGGTAAAAGGAAGGGAATCTCCAGTATCTGGAAAAGGGAGAACCTATTTTGAAGGGGGTGGGATGTTCAAGGACGATGAGGACTGAAAGCGTTTCAGCACAGCCGGGCGGGCCACTGGACACTTGTCTTTGTTCTTCCCTTTGTTCTTTTTGCGCCAAGTGGCTAAATGGTTATCCCCAGATCACCAGGAGAAGAAAAAGAACAAAACAACACAAAACAGCAAATAAATGAATTGAAGAACAACAAGTGACTCTACATTGGCTAAATGTACTTGGGAAATCAGAATCCTGTCCAGCCCAGGAGAGATGGAAACAATCCCCAGGGCACAGCCAGAATCAGGACTTGGTGAATGATTTTGGCTCTGACTCCATCTAATTAATTCAGTGGCAACCTTGTGCCAATGCTTTACTTAGCAAGTGAGGAGAAGTCCCCCTCCCCAAGCTAAGTAGGACAGGTAAGAGAAAACAAAAACTGCGCTATCCTGCCACCTACTGGACAGCTAAAGAAAGACCTCAAATTATCCACCTGCTGAATTGTGGAAAGGAAAATGTTCCTAAATAAGAAAAGTGCTCACCACTTCAAATGTGCCAGCAGAGGAACAACCCATCAAGCAGCATGGACCACCAAGGTAACAACTACACAGGAAGACAATGACTCTTCTCCAGAAAGGAACTCAAAATAATGGGTGATTGTGATATAAAGGAGAGAGAAATCAAAACAGCCGTCATGAAGACACTCAACGAGATACAAGAAGTCAGTTCAATGAGCTCAGGAATACAATTAATGAACAAAAGGAGGACCTTACCAAAGAGATGAAAACTATAAAATGAACCAATCGAATTATGGAACTAAGAACTCAATGAATGAGATAATGAATGGATATATTAATAACTGATACACAACAAAGCTAGTTGCTATATCAAGATGTCCTGACATTGCCATGTTAGTCATCAGTCATTCAAGGGCTGGCAAGATATAGACATAAGTGAACTTCACTTAAAAATGCAAATATATAAAATAAAAATTCAAATATTTCCTTCATTGCAGTATTTAGAAAATTGACAACTGCTCAGCAAGACATTTTACAAAAACTGAAATAAAAATGCTGTAAGGAAAGTAGCAATTAATGTTCTCTATGCAAGAAGATGGCAAAAATTTTCACTTAAAGACAAATATTAATCAGTTTAGTATTACAAGTTTATTTGGTTCATTAAAAAGCTTCTCAGAGTAGGAACCACCAAGTTTTCTATTGCCTGTAAAACTATAATCAGGATTTCCACCACAAGGTGTCTCCAGGACTGGCCTCATATGAGTTGTACTCAGTCATCTGCTTTGTTGTTCCTGCAAGAAGGAGCACTTCAGTGCTGACCTCTGCTGGCTGCTTCTGAGCCCTGTAGGATTGTAAACAACAGATACTTAGTATTTTATTTTTCCCTCAATGACTTGCATTTTTTTAAGTAGCCACAATGATAAATGGAATTTCCCATTAAATTGCATTTTAACAATGAAAATGTATCAGAGCAGAGTTACTCTCTTCAAGTATAGGTTCTAAACTGTTCTGAAAAGTACTTATGTTTCTAGGGAGTGGGGAGAGGGGGTCCCAGCTAAGGAATCCAAAGTCAGGAGGCTGTCAGTGATGCAGATGGCTTATCAAGTAATATTTTCTGCCTCTGGAAGGGCGGTACTTACAAGATCCTTGAAGATGCCCTTGGACATATTTAGTAGCCACGTTAGAGATTTAAAAAATTATCCCTTAAAAACACTGCAAAGCATTTGCCTTCACCACGCTTGTACAATACACTCATTACCTTGGAGATGTTAATCATTTGACACTGAGGCATAATTTAGAGCAACAACCTCTAAGGGAGAACAAGATAGCCTGGCTGGTGATTAAATGACTGAAAACAGCTCCAGAGGCCATTGCTTATACCACTGTTACCAAGGCATAGGAGGTGGGATCTGCCCTTTCTGTCTTCCCCACATCCTCCTCCTGCAGATCACATTAGTTTTAGCCACTTTGTCAATGATACTGCCCCTCACCCCTATGATAATCTTTCCCTATTTAACATGTATGTCTTTATATAGAGTAGAAAACTATAAAGGACAGTTTGTCTAAAGGCGCCCTCTAGTAATAATAACAAAGGTCACAATCAAGAAAGTAAATTTACCAAGTACCTGATTGTGTTGGAGTAACTTAACCCATTGTGTTTAAGTTGTTATCTTAAATGTTTCTATTTAGGGGGATTCTGACAAGTGATTTTATAATAGTACTAGAGGCCCTTTGCAGGGAGTTCATGCACTCGGAGTGGGGGGTACCTCAGCTGGACCTGTGCCCTCTTGTAGTCTGGAAGCCCTCCGGGGATGTCCAATAGATGACCTAAGGCAGTGATGCGGAACCTATGACACGTGTGTCAGAGGTGACACAGGAACTCCTATTTTTTTTGGTAAATTTTACTTTGTTAAATGGCATTTAAATATATAAACTATATATGAAAAATATAAATCTTTGTTTTAATATGGTTGCAAATATCAAAAAATTTCTATACGGACATGGCACCAGAGTTAGGGTTTTTCAAAATGCTGACATGCTGAGCTCAAAAGGTTCACCATCACTGCCCTAAGCTGTCAGTTGGACATCCTCAGCACTGCTGTGGAGGTGGGAGAGGCTCCTGCCACTGCTGCTGCACTCGCCAGCTATGAGCGCAGCTTCTGGCTGAGCAGTGTTCCCCCTGTGGGTGCATAATGACCACTAGGGGTCAACTTCTGCATTGAGCATCAGCCCCTTACTGGTCAGTATGCATCATAGCGACCAGTCGTTCCACCATTTGGTCCATTTGTATATTAGCCTTTTATTATATAGGATTGCTAAATTTTAGAGCTTCAAGACATTCAGCTTAAAGACTGGTAGATCAGGTTAACTATATGAAAATATTAAGGGGAAAAAACTAAAGGCACATAAAACCAAAAAAGGAGGAGAGATGCAACTGTCCTGGAAGAACATTTGAATGGTAAGTTCATTTGCCAAAGTTATACTATTTAGTTAGCTTTCATGCCCCCCTAATCTCATGAACCTGGCACTATAGTAATTATGTTTTAAGTTTAGAGGCTAATTACTGAGTTAAACTTATTTTCTCTGATTCTGCATTTGCCTTACCAAGTTCGTTTCCTTTCCAAACATTTTCTGTGTTCCAATACTTCTTGGTAGAGTCACAAGTGGTTTTCTGTTTCTCTTTCTGCTATCATCTTGAGAAGCTTGCAAAAGTGGTGTTCTGAGTTCCAAATGACTTATATTTGAAGTGTTATGCGTAGATGTTAACGGCTCTGAGATTTCTTGAGATGCTCTTCGTGTCTAAAGAAAATAAAAATGATACATTTTTAAAGTAAGTATAACATGAACAGTTAGAATTGTCTTCTTTAGTTTTGAGTCAATGACTCAGAGATCAGTTTGAAGTGTGAAAAAAGCTGACATTTAAAATGTTTATCATGAATGTCCACTGAATTAAATCTGAGTTCTAAGGTTAATCGTTCTTCTATTAGTAGTCATGTGATTTGATAATTCAAGGAATAATAGAATCAGTTTGAAAATTTTAAAGTAGGAGGATACAACTTAATTCAAGAGTATGGAACAATTTTTAAATTATATTCCCCCTTTTCTTTTCTTTTTTTCAAAGACATATTTTACTGATTTTTCAGAGAGAGGAAGTGAAGGGGATAGAGGTTAGAAACATCAATGAGAGAGAAACATCAATCAGCTGCCTCCTGCACCCCCCCCACTGGGGATGTGCCAGCAACCAAGGTACATACCCTTGACCAGAATCTAACCTGGGACCCTTCAGTCCACAGGTTGACACTCTATCCACTCAGCCAAACTGGTTAGGTCAATTTATGTGTGGTTTTTTTTATTGATTTTAGGAAACAGCATAGGAGAGGGATAGAGAGAAACATCGATGATTATACGAGAATATTTTCCTATACTCCTGCTATTTAGTTGACCGAGTATATATATATATATATATATATATATATATATATATATACAATTGCATACTTAGACAACCTCATTTTACATACAGTATATTTTTCCGGAGTGGAAAAATCTTAATGGATCAGAGAATTGATACAGAGAGAAAACAAAGAGTAACAGCAAGTGAAATTCTACCTCTTTTTGAAGTTGAACTTTCTCTTTTTCCCAAGACAGCTTCTTTACTTTTAACATTTCTATATCATTCTTAAGACTTTGCATATCTTCCATTAGTTTTTCAATTACAGATACTCCAGATGTTCTGTCATTGTGCAGTGCAGAGGAACTCACATCTTTTAATCTAGAGTCCATGCTTGTACAATAATTAGCATTGAAATTATCTGCACATAATGGATTCTGGAACAAGCCTTCATTTGGCTTTGTTTCCTTATAAATATTTATAACAGCAGGCATACCATGGCTTTTCATTTCAATGATGATTTTTGTTCCATTGCAGCAGGGAAGCTGCAATTCAGGATGGCTTTTTGGATCATGAGACTGAGGTGTAGGTCCGATGCCTAAATTCCAATCTGTGGTATTTGGGTTCATATTTTTTGTCATCTGCATAGGAAACTCTTGGTCTTCTTTCACTCCAGATGTAACTACTAGGGTCCTTACTTTTTCATTTACTGTATCATTATAAAAACTTTGCTCATTTTTGTTTAAAACTTGTTCAGCATTAGGTTTGTGATCATTTTCAGAGTGTAATTCCTTGTCTCTTAAAGAAAGCTCAGAAGAAGAGTCCCACGGAGAGTCTTCTGGAGACCCGGGGTGTCCATGAGATGGAGAAACAATTTTGAGAGTGGTTTCTTCTCGTTTAGGAAATGTTTGTAATGCTGCAGAGATAGTCTTTCCAAATGCACCTTTTCCCTCACAATCAAGCATTTTACTTGTCAAATTCGAAGGCATTTGTCTTAAGCTTGCTCCTTCTTTAGAGTTATCATGTAGTAGCTCTTCCTTAGGACAATCAGTGGTTTTGAATTTTACAGAAAATTCACGTGACTTCTGCTTTGACTCATCTTTGGAAAGTTGTAAATTCTTCCTCTCTCTAATGTGCCTTGCTTGATGCGCATTTTCCTCATCCTTTTGCACAAAAGAGTGTCCTGAATATGAAGATGTATCCTCTTTGTCACGTGCCCTGTTTATTTGTGATTCTTGAGACATTTTTTCCAGATGCAACGGTGGGCGATGAACATGCTTTCTTTGATTTTTAGATGCCTTGGCTGTTGGGGTATGTGTTTCTGAAATAAATTTAACCTCAAATGATCAATTGTGAACAAAGATAAATTAGAATAGACTTTAAAATTAACTGTTAGATTTCTTAATCTATGTTTACCTATTCCCGAAATCAATAATTGTAACTGAGAAGAAAAAGAAAGGAAAATCTTGACTTGGTCTAAATTAATATAAAAACATGCGCCCTCAAACCTAATTGTCACACTATTGGAATCAAAGAATTCATTAGGTGCTAAATATATCAGAAATAAATTAGTAGCTGAATTTTAACATTACAATGCCTTCCTCACTTAAAATATTTCACCTCACCCTATCCTAAATAGTGAGTCCCTCTAGTGCATTTCAGAATTTTTCAGTGTGATCCAAGATGGGAGTAAAGGAGGTGAAAGTGACACTCACTTTCTCCATGGACCAGATCGGAATTACAACTCAATTATGTAACTACAAACTTGAATAACCAACTGAAGACTAGTTGATTATCAGTATTATAACCAAGGATCTATAGAAGAAGCCTCCAGCACAGGGAGGGCACCCAGAGGCCATCCCCTCAGCGCTCTCTACCAGCGCCACACAAAGCAGTCTCCTCACATGACTCCCAGGACAGAGATTCAATTGGGCTGGCCCCACATTCACTTGTGATGGATGAGAATGCAGAGGCATGTCTCAGCGCAGTGGTCCCCCTGAGGAGCTTGTTGTCTCAACCCCACGCTGGGCTTCCAGCCCTGAGAACCAGAGCCTGGAAGAGGAGCCCACAGGACATCTGGCTGTAAAAATCAGCAGGGATTCTGCCCTCCAGGAAGAGGTGGGATTCTGCTAGAAACCCAGGAGCCCTCACAAATGGCCCAGCTGATAATATCCTTCCCACCACCTACCCTGGGCTATGAGGAAAGGGTGGCTCAGAGTGGCCTAAGAGTCATGTGAGGAGACTGCTTTGTGTGGCGCTGGGAGAGAGCGCTGAGGGGGTGGCCTCTGGGTGCCCTCCCTGTGCTGAGTCCCTCTCCCACAATGCTCACAGATCCATCACTCCTGATGTCAAGCCCTCCCTTCCTTATGGTCTCAGCCAGGGGAATGTTCTAGACCATCATCCTGAATCCTTGTCCCCCACCCTGTGGAGCTACATGATGCAAAGGAGTGCAGGCCTATGGTGTTTCAAGGAGATCTCCTAAAGAGGTCTGGGTGGATTCAGGTGGTATCAGAGACTGAGTAGTGTGACTTTGGGTTGGGGGGTCTTTATTCCCTTGCTGATCTAACTGAAGCCACCATTCCAGTGCTGAGCCCTCCCTTCATACAGTCAAATCCTGGTCTTTAGGCCTCAATGAATTTTGATAGCCTTCCCCTATAGTCTTCCTGAGACCACCCCAATCACAGCAGTCCACGGGTACCTGGTGGCTGATAAGTGGCATTTGTGTACCCTGGGACTTGTGCTGAGTGCCCTGACACCCCAAAACAAAACGGAGTTTGAATCTGTATCAGCATGGAAAACACCACTTGCACCTACCTGATGAGTCACTTACCTCATGCAACTCACATACCAATGGGCACTCTTTCAGTGAATGACCCCAACAGAAAGCTTGTAGGGAGAGATGGGTCTCCAAGTGACTTGGGCTTTTTGCTGGTGGATGCTGGTGGAAGGAGGCATTGCTGTGCAGCTGGCCCCTCCCAGGTGCACCCAGGCCCAACAGAGGTAGTCACAAATACTGGATCTGTTTATAGCTCCACACAGGTACCCCAAGGGAAATCACAGGCAGAGAATGATATTGACTTGCAGCAGAATCCTTTCCAAGAGGCCCCAGAACCAACAAACCTGAGAGTTAGGTGGGGGGACTTGAGAGCATGACCCAATTAGATCCACAAGCAGAACACCCAAATGAAGATCGGGGCATACAGCAAACTGAGCTGGCATGAATTGCTCAACATAGGGTCACCTTTGCACAGCAGCTTGTATACCGTGTATAGTCAGCCAGCCTGAAGATCAACCCATTGCACAAGCAGGCCAACAGCTATCAAGGCTTTAAAAAGGGGGTTCACAGAACACACACAAGTGACATTCCAAGAGCACCTAACAGAGGTGATCAGAAAGATTGTGCCAATGAGATTCAAAGACACCTAGTACATAAGGCCATTATTCCAAGACTAGGATGCAAAGCACATCTAACTAATATACAGAAACAAATAGAGAGAGTCAGACAAAATGTGGAGTCAAACATTCCCCAAATGAAAGAACAGAGAAAGTTTCAAAAAAAATAACAAAATGAAATGGACAGAAAATACGCATCAGATACAGAGTTCAATAACATGGTTACAAAGATACTCAAGGAATGTAATAATAACTTCAACACAGAGATAGCAATTATTAAAAATGACAAAGAATCCACATAAATAACCACTCAGAAATGAGGAGTACAATATCTGAAATGAAGAATACAGCAGAAGGAATCAACTGCAGATTAGATGAAGCAAAGAATAGGATATTTGACTTAGAAGACAAGGCAGCAGGAAGCACCCAATTACAGCAGCAAAAAATTAAAGAAAAATTGTTTTTCTTTAAAAAATTAGCGAGTTTCAATGACATCAGGGACAACACAAACCATAGGAACATCCACATTGTAGAGAAAGAGGAGAGAATGTGCAAAAAATTGAGAACCTAGTTGAAGAAATGACTTGAAACTTCCCTGACCTGTGAAAAACAAGGACCACAAGTACAGCACACAAAGAGAGTCCCATGCAAGATGAATTCAAGGAGGCCCACTCTAAGACACTTCATAATGAAAATGGCAATGCTTAATGACAAAGAGAGGACCTTAAGATTGCCCTCGTAATTTAGGTACAAATACCTGTGAAATACTCACCAAGAAACACAAAAGTGGCCAGCACTGCAAGCAATTATACATGATGGGACTGAAACCAATACCATGTTATATTACCATATTACTTGCTTTAAAAACATAATTTTAGGCCAAAGCCAAAAATTCCATCAGGGCTATTCCTGCTGTGTAGAAAATTTCCATGCAGCAGGCCTAAGAATGCTATCCTTAGAAAGTCCTGCTTAAATGCCTACCCTTCAGTTGGTGTCTGAAAACCTGAATCTGGGTAGGCTTTCCACATTTCCCTAAATGATAAGTGTGACTCCCTGTGCCTAAATACTTTGCACAAGTCATGAGGTTCTTACTGAACACTTGCTTTCCTTCTGGGAATCTAGAATTTGGGTACATGCTATGGGGAAGATGTCTATGTGACTAGCGTGCCATAAAAACCTTGACACTGAATCTAACCAGACGGGTAGATGACATGTTTCATGTGTGTTGTCAGAATTTGACACTGGAATGACTAAGCACATCCTGGTACCTCCACAGGGTGAGGACTCTGGGAAGCTTGTACCAGATGTCTGCCGCACTTTGTCACATGCACCTTTTCTCTTTTGCTGATTTTACTATACACCTTTCACTGTTATTACTCACACGTGTTAAAACTCACGTGTGAGCACACCTATATGCTGAGTCCTGTAAAATTTTCTAGTGAATAAGCAAACCTAGGGGTGTGTTTAGAAACATCTAACAAAATTGCATTATGTGAAAATGTTATTTGGATTGATGTGTTATACATGATTACAATAGAGAAGTTGATTTCACTGAATACCTGTCCTTGACTTTGCTTCCATCCTTCCTTGTTTTCGAGTTTTCTGTAGATCTATAACAACCTGAATAAACAGATGAAAGGGATAAATGAATCAATGGTGTCAGAAAATTATGTGAAACGAGCAACATTCCTATTTAGTCAGAATAAGAAATACAGAATCCCAATGCTTGACAGTATGTTCTATAGCAAAGTTCCTATAAAGGAAAGGAAGATATCTCACTGACAAATTTCTCCAACTGAACAGGGTTTAATTCCTTATCATAATCAACTAACTAGGAAAACTGAAAAAAATAATTATCATCTACACTAATAAAAGAGAAACATGGTACTTAGGGTACGACTGCTACCCTTCCCATTGGATAATCTGCATATCCTTATGCAAATTAACTGTCAGCCAAGATGGTGGCTGGCAGTCATGCACTGATGGGAGCAGGGAGACTTCCTTGCTCCAGTGACTGTGGACTCCAATGTTCCCTGCCTGCCGCTGCCGGCCTCTCAGCTGCAACTCTAAGCAACTATGTACTATGTTGCAAATAATAAGCTAAACAAAACCCCAGAAACGGGCTTTCATTCAGCCAGGCTTCAGCCAGCTTGACCGCAACATTGTATCGATGTTTTCAGCAGCGAGGCCTCAGAGCTAAAGTTGGCCCAGAATTAAAACAAAATAAAAAGAAAAAAAGGAGCGGTTAGGAGCTTCAGTCACCCGCTTCTGGAAAACAGCCCTCAGCCCCTCACCCAGACTGGCCAGGCACCCCAGTGGGGACCCCCACCCTGATCCAGGACACCCTTCAGGGCAAACCAGCCAGCCCCTACCCGTTCACCAGGCCTCTATTCTATATAGTAAAAGGGTAATATGCCTCCCGGCACCAGGATCAGCAGAGCAGCGAGGCTCCCGGCACAGGGATCTGCATGACAGGGGGCAGCGCCCAAACCCCCTGATCAGCCCTGCTCTGTGCCTGATAGGGAGGAGCTCCCCAATCTCCTGATCGCCCTGTGGCTGTGTGTGTGACAGGGGGCGGGGCCACAACCTCCCTATCTGCCCTGCTCTGTTTGTGAAAGGGGAAGGTGTCCCAACGCCCTGATCAGCCCTGCTCTGTGCCTGATAGAGGGGAGCTCCCCAATCCCCTGATTTCCCCGCGGCTCTGTGTGTGACAGGGTAGAGCCATAACCTCACCATCGGCCCTGCCCTGAGTGTGACAGTGGCGGCGGCCCAACCACGTGATCGGCCCTGCTCTGTGGGTGATAGAGGGTGGCGCCCCAAGCCCCCTCCACGGGCCTTGCTCTGTGTGTGACAGGGTAGAGCCATAACCTCCCCATTGGCCCTGCCGATGGAGAGGTTATGGCTCTACCCTGTCACACACAGAGCCGCAGGGCAATCAGGGGATTGGGGAGCTCCCCTCTATCAGGCACAGAGCAGGGCTGATCAGGGCGTTGGGACACCTTCCCCTTTCACAGGGTGCAGCGCCCCAACCCTCTGATCCGCCCTGCTCTGTGTGTGACAGGGGGTGGTGCCCCAACTCTCCTATCGGCCCTACTCTGTGGATGACAGGCGGGAGCTCCCCAACCCTCTGATCGACCCTGCTCTGTGTGACAGGGTACGGAGCCCCAATCCCCCCCATGGGCCCTGCTCTGTGAGTGACAGGGGGCATCACCCCAACCCCCTGATCAGTGGCGGCGCAACCTCTCCATCGACCCTGCCTTGAGTGTGACAGGAGGTGGTGCCCCAACCCCCCAATTGGCCCTACCCTGAGCGTGACTGAGGGTGGCATCGCAACCTCTCGATCCGCCCTGCTCTGTGCATGATGGGGCGGCCCCCCAACTCCTCAATCGGCCCTGCTTTGAGCCTGACCATGGGCTGCACTTAGGGATTGGGCCTGCCCTCTGCCACCCAGGAGCAGGCCTAAGCCAGCAGGTCATTATATCCCAAGAGGTCCCAGACTGCAAGAGGGCACAGGCCGGGCTGGGGGACCCCCCTCCCTCCGCCCAGTGCAAAAATTTTTGTGCACCAGGCCTCTAGTCTATTTATATAAAAGCCCAGAGACCATTATGCCAGAATGACCAGAAAGACTGGTGGCTATGACATGCACTGCAACAGCCAAACAGCCTCAACTGACCTTGTTCGGCCCCCCCTCCTGGCTGGCTCAGCCCCCAGTCGGCCCCCAACACCCTGGTTAGGGGTTCATCCGACCGCCCACCACTTGCAGCTCCTCCCCCTGGGCGACCCCCAACCCGAATGACCCCAAACACTCCTAAATCTCTCCCTGGCTCCCTGGTGCATGTACAGTTAGTGCAAGCACACGAAAATAATTATCAGTCCCTCTGACCCCAACCAGAGTCTCCAGAGGGCTCTGCTAATATTGCAGCCAAGGTGTGGAATTCTCCCTCCATGGCCTGAAGCCCCAGGAGACCTTCCAAGTTAGCCAAAAAGGCGACAGAAGCATTAATGGATGGCGGTCCTTTGCGGAGAAATGTAGAGAGGCTGCGGGGATTTTGTGAAATTGCAGTGACTTGCCGATTAGGTGAGCTTTCAATCTCTCTTTAAATGGGGTAGAAAAGAGGATCTGCAGGCTTCCAGGAGCAACAGTGAAGCACAGGCACATTCAAAAAGAGAAAAGCCTTTTAACAAACAAGCATGAAGATCATATTGTTAAACTAAGAGTAGGGTCCCAGAAAGAACGCAAAAATCATTAAAGGGCCATCATCCATCTTGATATATGTTTGCAAACAACACATAAACAACTTCATCTCATGGCACGTGAAATGCAAAACAGTTCTGTTGTGGGTTTTCTTTTGGCCATCCTTTATAATTAGATCCAGCCTGAGGAAAGCTATAGCTTCCAACATTTGATCTCCTGGCTGGCCACACCCCCAATCGTCCCCCATCGGTGCAGGCAGGCCTCTAGTATTTAATAAAACAGTGTTCTAATGATTGCAGAGTTCTTTTTCTTTATTACTAATCTTTTTAAAAAGTTCCTATTAAACACTATCGTGGCTCACCTATTAAAGGCAGTTTTTGACAGGACAACTAAAAAGTGAAAGAAATGTTATCCAAAATACAGGGATATCCATGGATACTCATTAAACTCAACCTGTATGGGAAAATACTGGTCTTTCTTCACGAACTGTTGCTCTTTCCTTCCGATCGGGTAAAGTCCTAGTCTTCATGTCCATTCCAAATGCCAATTCAGGCCCTAACTGGTTTAGCTCAGTGAATAGAGCCCTTGCCCACAGACTGAACTGTCCCAGGTGTGATTGCGTTCAAGGGAAAGTACCTTGGTTGTAGGTTCCCTGTCCCTGGTTGGAGAGCATGCAGGAGGCAACCGATTGACATGTCCCTCTCACATCAATGTTTCTCTGTTTCTCCCTCTCCCTTCCACTCTCTCTAAAAATCAATGGAAAAATACCTTCATGTGAGGATTAACAACACAACTGAAAAAAATGCAAGTGCACGACCTAGAAACCTATGAATCACCTTAGATTCCTCTCTCCTCAGTAAGTCTTTACATGCAATCATCACAAGATCTACCGTCTCTGCTGTATTTTGCTACTGTCAAGTGCCCTAGTCAAATATGGGCTTCTAGATGATGGCATTCACAGCGGGGAAAATACTACCAACTATTATTGTTCTTTCTTAAATTAGTAATATTTTTTAAGCAAAACAAATGAGAAAGACATAAAGGTAGAAAAACACCAACATTTTAAAGGGAATGAATTGAGCTTCCGGACTCATTTCAGCATGGATGCTTGAAATCTTCATAGTAGACTTATGCTAGTCCAGAGGCAAAATATTCTTTGGTCTCCCATCTCTTTATGTGTTTTCCTTCCATCTATCCTCTACAGGAGGGGTCAGCAATGTACAGTCCACAGGCCAAATACAAACTGCCATCTGGTTTTGCAAATAGTCTCACTGGAACACAGTCATGCATATTCACTGACAGATTCCCTAGGACTGCGCTCACACTACAATGGCACACTTGAGTAGATATGACAGACCACATGGACTAAAATCAGGCCCTTTAAAAGAAAAATCTTGCTGATCCCTGCATCCCACCACAAACAGAGGAACCTAATCATATGTAATCCTGTTAGTCTTCTGCCAAAAACTCCAGTGAATCCCTGTAGTAAGTATTGCTGGCTCCCTACCTTAGTCTTCCTTATTGCTGGAGAACCACAACTGTATTTGGACATTTACTGTTCTGATACACAAAGAAGGTGTTATCTCCCCAGCTCCAAAGAGATTTATGATTATACTAAGCTCATTAAAGAAACTGGCTTACCTCTAAAGGATTTAAGAATGAGCATGGGATGTAACCCAAGTGCATCAAAAGTTAGGGGAAGTCAACTCCAAGTCTCTCAGTGTTTTCCCTATTTAAAAGAAACCCACAGGCCAGGCCAGTAATGCTAAGTGAATGAAGAGCTGTCCCATGCACTGAGAGGTTCCTGGTTCAATTTCTGGTCAGGCCACATGCTCCAGTTGCAGGCTCAACCCCAGCAGTGGCGTGCAGTAGGCAGCCTATGGATGTGATGGTTCTCTCTCATTGATGTTTCTCTCACTTTCCCTTCCTCTCTCTCTAAAAATAATTAAAAACATGTTTAAAAAAATTCAAGGAAACAAATAGCTCAACCTCACTAATCAGGGAAATGCAAATTAAAGCCACAGAGAAGTACCACCTCACTCCTCTCAGAACGGCTGTTCTCAAAATATAAAGAGCAAGTGTTTTTGAGGACATGGAGAAGAGACAAAGCCTCACACACTGTTCATGTGAATATAAATCGGTACAGTAATTGTGGAAAACAGCATGGAGATTCCTAAAGAAATTAGAAACAGAACTGCCATTCCTCATCTGGGTATTTACCCAACAGATATATATAAACACGCATTTTGGGGGGAAAATATCTGTGCACTCCTATGTTCACTGCAACATTATTCACAATAGCCAGGATATGGAAGCAACCAGGATTCTTCCCATAGATAAATGAATAAAGATGATGTGTTATGTATATGTGTTTTGTATATGTGATATATATATATATATATATATATATATATATATATATATGGAGAGAGAGAGAGAGAGAGAGAGAGAGAGAGAGAGAGAGACTGATGTATTACTCAGGCATATGAAAGAATAAATAACTATATTCATAAGCACTTAATGTGATATGGCACCTAATAAGCACTGAATAAAGAATAGAAAATAATATAGATGGCGTGATATTAACAAGCTCTTGGAGGCAGGGACGGTATTTGAATTCTGCAACATCACAGTAACAAGTACCTAAAAGACGCCTGAGAGTTAAATGGCGTATCATTAAGCTGAAAAATGAGTAACTGAATTTTGATATTTTCTGTGAAAATTTTGTTTTAAAAAAATAAGAGAGAAATAAACCTGGGGAAGCTCTCCCGTATTACACATATCTTCAAGGTCAAAACACTATTTCATTTTTGTGTTTCCTATCACTTGCAAAACCAACCTACACAAGTCCTCTGATAAAGTCGACTAAGTCCAAGGTGTCTTCACAGAATCCAGATGAGATTGGGCGCGTTCAGGGTGGTATGGCCGTAGACTCTTCACACAATTCAGATTGCACAATGAACTAGGTAACATATCTGGCATTTTTGTTACTGAGAAACATTTTTGTACGTTTACTGTAATTTGTTGAGTCCCTCGTTGGGCTTTGCGAATATTTATTATGATTATTTTTTCACCAATGCCAATAGAGCATCTTGTTCTACAACAGTGGTTCTCAACCTGTGGGTTGCAACCCCTTTCGGGGTAGAACGACCCTTTCACAGCGGTCGCTTAAGACCATCCGAAAACACATATATAATTACATATTGTTTTTGCGATTAATCACTGTGCTTTAATTATGTTCAATTTATAACAATAAAATTGGGGGTCACCGGAACATGAGGAACTGTATTAAAGGGTCACGGCATCAGGAAGGTTGAGAACCACTGTTCTAAAGAAATCCCAGTGTCCTGATAATTATCAAATTAATGAAGTGAACATATCTCCTTCTGTTTTGACTTCTGAGGATTAAAGTTGATATAATGAGATCTTCTTGGCATAATGTGAACAATACGCTATGCTTCCCAACAGGTATTGTTTTTCTGACTTCCGCTCTATGGGTAGACATCTTTAAAACACTATCTCATTGAGATTCTTGCACTCTGGCTAAGGGGTATAGTTCTTATTCTTTGCCATTTGTTTGTGATATTAGGAAAGTATTGTTGAGTTCCGAGTTTTAGTTTCTTTTTTTGTGAGACAAATCTCTATGTAATAACAAGTACTTGCAAAATATAACCCATTTCAATGAAAACTAAACAAAAGATCCATTTTAGAACAGGTACAATTTGGAATAATATGAACATAGAGGAAACATACACCATCCAAACATAATTTTTTTTACATAAAGATATTTTATGGGATTTTAGGGATAAGGACTAACTAAATGAATTTCTTTTCAAATGATATTGCCCCAGATTTTAATGTTGTTATTAATACTGAATACTATGCTATGAAGAAAGAGATTAGAAAAACTATACATGCAACTTTCACATTGTTTGGTATTATTTCCCTGCTCTCTCATTATCAAACTTTCTCACTCTTACTTCATCTATGGCAGGAACTCCAAGAGGAATTCACTATCAGAGGTTTTACCAGGGAGTGCTATATTCAGATTTTTGAGGCCTCCTTTCTTCTTTATATTTAGAAGTTAGCTGTTGCTTGCTGTGCACAAAACTGGTGATAAATAACATTACTCTCTTAATATTAATATAAAAATATTTTCAAAATATAGTAAATTCTTAGGATATTTCAGATAATATCAGAGCTAATATTGCAATGTTAATGATACCATACACTTAAAATTTGTAAGTTCCACAACTGTTTTATGAAGTACAAAACAAAAAATTGTAACCGTCATGATTTGAGAGCAGTATAATTCAGTGAATTAATTAGAGTTAGCTTGACATTATTATAAGTTTCTAGAACTCAGACACCCTAGTTCTATAACCAATAGCTATTTGTTATCAAACAAGTCCTTATCTTTGGCTCAGTTCTCCTCTACAAAATAAGAAACTTACTTCCTTATTTTATAAGTTTGCTAGGAGAATTAAAAGAGATGATACGGCAAAAAGATATGCTCAGAAAATTTAAACTAAAGTAAAAATCTAGTCCTGACATTTATTTCTTGAAATTATTTGGATTCCCAAAGAAATACCAATGTGGAATTTTCATAGTTTCTCATATTCAAATGTTGCAGTTTTCTGAAAATGTTATGAATTTTGGTTATTACCTGTACTTACATTGCGCTTTGTATTTCAGTGTACCTCAGCTATTATGTAAGTAACAACTAAATTAATGTACAAATAGATTTCCCCATGAAGTCAGATAACACCATGCTCCCTTCTTTATGCAGCAAATCATACAAACCAAAGAAAACTAATAGAAGCCAGGACCTGGGCTGGACTACTACTATTCCTTCTCTAACTACTCAGATTCTGAACCAGCAGATCTTTATGAGAGCGATGCTTAATCTCCCTGTCTATCCCCAATTGGCTTGGAAGATGCAATCCTACTGGTCACCCATGGATATTTATCGGTCATGGATGGGCCCTTAGCAATTTTAACGACCAATAACCTACTTTTGATTCAGAGCTTTCTGTTGACTGTCTTCCATGTGAGGAATAATCTAAAATACTCTGAAACCTAAGGTAAATTTAAGTCACTTGGTAAACTTTCATTGTTATGACAAAGAGATCACTTGAGGGGCCAACCTCAATTATGGAACTTCAGGCAAGTTGGTGCCTACTGCTCTGGGAGAGTGATGTGGGACCTTCCACTACCTAATAAAGGTGCTCAACAGAATAAATGTCACCTTGGGGTGCAGATCCTGTAACAAAGGAGAAAGGATCATCTGGCCCTTTCCTGCAACATTATTTGAATATCCCTGGCAGCTCAAATGTTTCCAACTAACACTTTCTAGCAGGAAAAAAAAAACAACAAACTCAAATGGTAACTAGTCTGAAAAGATCTGGGCTAAAAAGTAAGCTCCAAAATAAAAAAATAAAAAAGAGACAAATGTAATATTTTTGTAACACTTTAAGCAATAAAACATAATAAAGAAAGTGAAAGTAAGCTCCATGTAAGCTTTCCAGTTGTGTGTGTGTTGGGGGAGGGGCGCTGTGGATGGGTAGAGCTAGGAGGCCCAGCTGCCAGAATAGGGTGCTGGTAATTGGAATAGTGGATAAGCATATAGAGCATAGGTATATAAGCTAAAAAAAGAGGCAGAAACACAAGTCCTAGTGTGAATCAACATGAAGACTCAGGAATCTCCAGTCCCAGTGCCCAGCACACATGGGGGAGCCATTTGGCTTTTTCCCCTTATCTCTGCTCCCGCCCCTGAGCCCTCCCAGAACCACTGGGTGTCTTAGGGGTCTGAGTCTCCCTTGAATGCCTTCACAGTGTGGGAACACGCATCCAAGGGATGTGACCCTTTCTCTTGGTGGCAGTTTTCCAAGGTTGACCCCACTCAGGATTTGTAATGACTGGGAACGGGCGGTAACTGCTGCCTTTCCATCTCCTGTCCATTTTCCTTGAAGGAGCCAGAACCCAAGATTCTTGGTAGAAGGGAAGCCATGGACCTCCCATCAGTGGACATAGTTTTGATCAAAGCCTGGCAGCCAGAAGGGTTTGCTCACAGACTCTGGATTCACCTGGGCACCATCTCTCTGCCCATCCCTTGCCCTGCACTAGGCACCCTCTCACCTTTCAACATTCACTCTTCTCAACAGCCCTGAGGGGGAGGCAGGGACAGTCCCTTCTTACACATGAAGAGGCTCTGCACTCACCGACTCTGCTCTCACCGACTCTACGTCCACCGACTCTACCTCCACCGACTCTTCACACACCGACTCTTCACACACCGACTCTTCACACACCGACTGCACACAACCGACTCCACACCACCAACTCCACATCCTCCGACTCTGCACCGCAAATTCCATGCCACCCATTTCAAACTGCCGTATGGGCCGCATTCTAAACTGCTCTGCCAACAGCTCATGCCCCATGTTAACTGCTTTGGAATACACAAATATTAGGACACTCTCCCTAAGAAACTTAAGACCTGTCTGGGCATATAAAATATAAAGAAACAAAATGGATATATATATGTATCCTACATGATTATAAATGGAAATTAACTACTTCATTCTAACTTTGTCTACCACATTTCTAATAATTATTGTTTTCCCATCAGCTGAATTATAGAAATCAATCTGTTCCTTTTAGGTAACAACACATTCATTTTATTTTGTGAAGTCTTATCTAGAGAGCTCAGCTCCCAACCAACTGCCTAAAAAACAATTTCACAAACGATTCACTAATGTGTAGTTTATAAGAAAAATGAACAAAGTAAAGCTGTATGTTTGGAAAATACTTTATTTACTTAATTTAAAAACATATATTTTTATTAAGTTCAGAGGGAAAAGAAGGAGGGAGATATATAAACATCAATGATGAGAGACAATCATTGATAGGCTGCCTCCTGCATGCCCAGTAATGGGGATCAAGCTCCCAATCTGGACATGTGCCCTGATCGGGTATGGAACAGTGATTTCCTGATTCATAGTTTGATGCTGAATCACTGAGCCACACCAGCCTGACTGGAAAATACTTTAACAAAAAGATATTGTACATAGCTTTCTGTGCAAGGAGTCTTAAATTAGCACATGTAAGAAAGACATTTAGAGAGCAAATATGCAGGTATCCTCTGAACAGAATTTAAACATTTAGGCTGGCTGAGGAAACCAAAATGGTGGCATAGGTAAACACCGGAAATTGCTGCATCACACAACCACTTTAAAAATACAACTAAAAGACAAAACGGACATCGTCCAGAACTACAGTAAGGCTGGCTGAGTGGAAATTCTACAACTAGAAGGAAAGAGACAAGCACTGAGACTCAGAGGAGGTGCGGAAGTAAAGTGCAGAGGTACGGAGTGGCACGCCAAAATGGCTGGCAACTGAGGAGTGGCGCACATGGAAAGGGCTCGCTGCTGAGGACTTGGTTGTCTTTTTCAATCGGGAGGGAGTCTCAAGCTCCAGACTGCTCTGAAGCTCATCTGAGTCTCTGGGGAGAAACTGGACTGTCTGGCATCAGGCAGAACTCGAGGGCGGCTTTCCCTTAGAGGTGCTTGCAGTGATTAAAGGGACACTGAGATGCAGGCCTCTTAGGGTAGGACTGGGGAGCAGTCACAGTTGCTTGCTCCACCCTGTTGATCCCCTGAGACCCCACACCACCCAAGCTGTGCACAGAGGCTTTGCATATGAAAGGCCTGGCCCTTTGCAACCTGAAAATTACCTAACAAACTGCAGCTGAATCAGAGAGACCCAGAACTTCAAAAAGAAGGTACAAGGCCCCACAGCAGCTTGCATTGCTTCACAGCTGGGCCTCATCTGGGCACCTCCAAACCCCAAACAAAGAAGAGGAATCTCTCCATAGCTCCTGCTGTGCAGCCCCAGGTAGAGGCTAAATTAGCAGCACCTTAGAGATCCAAGAGCCACTGTCCCCAGGGGTCAGAGTGGGACATCCAGATTACAACTACTCAGATCCATAAGGGACACACTCAGTGGGCCGACTCAGTGAGCACCAAAGTCCCACTGAAGCAAGTCTTGCCCCAGAAGAGTGTCTCCAGCTCAGAAGTTCTCCCACTGCAGACACAGCTGATTCTCACAGCCAATTGGGCTGGAGGTCAATTCCTCCCAGTGATACCTAAAACAATCAAGACTTAACTATAACAAAACTGTGCACAAAGCCCACAAAGGGGTGTACCCAGAGTGTCCACCTAAGGTAATTGGGGAGGCTGAGCCACTGGGCCCTATAGGACACCTAACACAGAAAGTTACTCTATCAACACAGGGAAGCATATAAAATTCGGAGACAAAAAACAAGTCACAAATGACAGAAACTGAGGAAAGCAAACTACTGGATACTGAGATCAAAACCACACTTTTAAGGTTTTTCAAGAACTTTCTAGAAACCACCGATAAATTTAGTGAGACCCTCAAGAAATCTAGTGAAGCTGCCGATAAATTTAGTGAGAACCCGAGGTTATGAAAAAGAACCAACTAGAAATTAAGCATATACTGACTGAAATAAAGGATATTATGCAGAGTTCCAAAAGCTGCCCAAACCGGTTTGGCTCAGTGGATAGAGCGTCTGCCTGCGGACTCAAGGGTCCCAGGTTCGATTCCGGTCAAGGGCATGTACCTTGGTTGCAGGCACATCCCCAGCAGGGAGTGTGCAGGAGGCAGCTGATCGATGTTTCTCTCTCATTGATGTTTCTAACGCTGTATCCCTCTCCCTTCCTCTCTGTAAAAAATTAATAAAATATATTTTTTAAAAAAACCAAAAAACAAAAGCAGACTAGAGGATCGCAAGAATCAAGTCAATGATTTGAAGTATAAAGAAGCAAAAATCACCCAACCAGAAAAACAAAAAGAATCCAAAAATATGAAGATAGTGTAAGGAGCCTCTAGGTCAACTTCAAGCATACCAACATCTGAATTATGGGGATGCCAGAAGAAGAGAGAGAGCAAGATATTGAAAAGCTATTTGAAGAAATCATGACAGAAAACTTCCCCTACCTGGTGAAAGAAATAGACTTCCAAGTCCAGGAAGCGCACAGAACCCAAAGCAAAAGGAATCCAAAGAGGACCACACCAAGACACATCATAATTAAAATGCCAAGAGCAAAAGACAAAGAGAGGATCTTAAAAGTAGCCAGAGAAAAACAATCAGTTACCTACAAGGGAGTACCCATACGACTGTCAGCTGATTTCTCAACAGAAACCATGCAAGCCAGAAGGGAGTGGCAAGAAATATTCAAAGTGATGAATAGCAAGAACCTACAACCTAGATTACTTTACTCATCAAAGCTATCATTCAGAATTGAAGGTCAGATAAAGAGCTTCACAGGTAAGAAAAAGCTAAAGGAGCTCATCACCACCAAACCAGTATTATGTGAAATGCTAAAAGGTATTCTTTGAGAACAGGAAGAAGAAAAAGGTAAAGATCTAAATTATGAACAACAAATACGCATCTATCAACAAGTGAATCTAAAAATCAAGTGAATAAATAATCTGATGAACAGAATAAACTGGTGAATATAATAGAATCAGGAGCATAGAAAGGGAGTGAAATGACTACTCTCAGGGGGAAAGGGGTGTGGGGGGGTGCAGGAAGAGACTTGAAAAAAATTGTATACCTATGGATGAGGACAGTGGGTGGTGGGGGTAAGGGCAGAGGGTGGGGTGGGAACGGGGTGGAGGGGAGCTATGGGGGGGGGAAGAGGAACAACTGTAATAATCTGAACAATAAAGATTTAATTGTAAAAAAACATTTAGGCTGTAAATAAATGAGCTAATAGTGTTTTAATTATTTCTAAACTAGTAATGATTTTAATTCTTTTTTTTAAAATATATTTTATTGATTTTTTACAGAGAGGAAGGGAGAGGGATAGAGAGTTAGAAACATCGATGAGAGAGAAACATCGATCAGCTGCCTCCTGCACATCTCCCACCAGGGATGTGCCCGCAATCCAGGTACATGCCCTTGACCGGAATCGAACCTGGGACCTTTCAGTCCACAGGCCGACGCTCTATCCACTGAGCCAAACCGGTTTCGGCAATGATTTTAATTCTTGTTAATTAAAAATTCATTCTTAATTTAAAATAAATGTAAATTATTTTAAATAGATGAAATCTTTGGACTTATGATGGGGGAGTATTGATTATCATTTCTGTTAA
This sequence comes from Myotis yumanensis, assembly GCF_028538775.1. Classification (NCBI taxonomy): domain Eukaryota; kingdom Metazoa; phylum Chordata; class Mammalia; order Chiroptera; family Vespertilionidae; genus Myotis; species Myotis yumanensis. The sequence goes on along the minus strand of NW_027223771.1, from coordinate 15,866,957 downwards.
TTATCTAGCTTCACTAACTGCTATACAATTACTTAAAGTGAAACAGACAACCTAATGGGCCCAGGCTGTTGGTTAATACTTGAACGAATGTAGCAGAGACTGGGTTGACTCATATATGGTGTTTATTCCATTAATGTGGGCAGAATGGGAGAGCAGCAGGTCATCCACAAACATCTGCTCTACTCTCCCCATAAGCCAGATTCTTCTCTTGGGTAGAATGATACAGACTTCATGGGAAAGTAGAAATTACACGCAAGGGGAAGTAGGCAAGGTACAGTGGTTACAGGTTACAGGCAATGAGGGTTGGGGGTTCGTAAGGGGCGGGTGCCTCAGGGACCAGCTTAAAGGCAACCAGGTTGTTAATCTAGGCTGTTCTAGGGAAAGGAGGATGGCTGCATTCCCATGTCAGCTCCCATGCCCCAGGGCGTACAACTCTCAAACAGATTAGAATGTGCTTTCTCTAATCAGAACAGAACAATCACAGTTAACAGAGCCAGATTAATATTTCTTATTATGATAGCTAGTCCCCAATATTCTATTCCTGCCACTAACAAAAGTACAAAAATGAAAAGAAATCACACCTAAAGCTGCTATTTTTATCATAACTACCTCATTCAATTCCTCTTGTAAAATCTATCCCATAAACTTACCATGATTCACTAGAGGAGGCATGCTGAGATTTAAAACGATGTCAAATGAAATGTGATCTAAACTGAAACAAAATTTATAGATGTCGTGATCTGACCTGAGAACAGAGCAAATTACTTATAATTGAAAGAATCTTGATATATTGAAAATTACTTCTTTTATCATTATGCAAATCAAGATTTCAATAACTGTTGAATTTATGTTAATGAGATAGTACCTGGATGCTAAAATTTTCCACTCTCTGCTCCCAATATTCAGGGTCAACATTTCAGAGAAATGATGCAAAATTTATGAACCTAGAGCTATTTTAAGGAAAATTCATAACAATGACACAGAAAACAGGATGAGGCCGACTGAAACCACAATAGAGTGAGTGCCAGCTTAGCACAGTGATGAGCATGTTGCATACATCCTATCTCATTTAATCCACTCAAAATCAACAAGGTGTTCCATGAACTCCAAATTGACTTAGCTGTATTTTGGACCTCAGATATGCATGAATTTAAGGAGTAATACAAGGTTTTCTTTCCTAAAACTTGGTTCCATGACCTGGCCAGTGTGGCTCAGTTGGTTGGAGCATCGCTCTACACACTGAAAGGCTCAGGGTTCAATTCGCAGTCAGGTTTCATACCTAGGTTGGGTGTTCAGTTCCCAATGGGAGTGCCTATGAGAGGCAACCAATTGATACTTTTCTCTAACATCAACATTTCTCTCTCCTCCCCCGCTCTCTCTCCCTCTCTCTCTCTAATGAGTAAGCATATCCTCAGGACAGTATTTAAAGACAAAATGAGTTCCACTAGGTCTTAGAAGTTAATTTTCAAATTTTAGTTTAAATTCTTGCCAAATTTCCCAATAGTTTCAAAGAATACCTTGGAGTAAACTAAACCAGCAATAACATTCCTTTATTTATATAAGCAGTTTTACTGCACCTGAGCCTGCTCCACCTGGCTCAGTGGTTGAGCATTGATCTATGAGCCAGGTGGACACGGTTTGATTCCAGGTCAACACACATTCCCCAGTTGTGGGCTCAATCCCCAGGGTGGGTGTGCAGGAGGCAGTCAATCAATAATTCTCATCATTGATGTTTCTCTCTCTCTCTCTTCCTCTCTCTCTGAAACCAATCTACACTAATAAAAGAGAAACATGGTAATTAGCGTACGACCACTACCCTTTTCATTGGCTAATCAGTGAGTATATGCAAATTAACTGTCATCCAAGATGGCGGCCGGCAGCCAGGCAGCTGGAAGGGAACATGAGGCTTGCTTACTGCAGTGACTGCGGACTCCAACGTTCTCCGCCTCACTTGCCGACCTCTCAGTTGCAACTCTAAGCAACTATGTACTATGTTGAAAATAAGAAGCTAAACAAAACCCCAGAAAATGGCTGTCAGTCAGCCCCGGGCCGCAACATTGTATCGAGGTTTTCAGCAGCGAGGCCTCAGAGCTAAAGCTGGCCCAGAATAAAAAAAAAAAAAAGAAAACAAGGATCGGTTGGGAGCTTTGTCGTCTGCCAGCCGGAAAGCAGCCCTCAGCCCCTCAGCCAGCCTGGCCAGGCACCCCAGTGGGGAGCCCCACCCTGATCCAGGACACCCTTCAGGGCAAACCAGCCGGCCCCCACCCGTGCACCAGGCCTCTATTCTATATAGTAGAAGGGTAATATGCACCAGGATCAGCGGAGCAGCGAGGCTCCCGGCAGTGGGATCAGCGTGACAGGGGGCAGGGCCCAAACCCCCTGATCGCCCTGCGGCTCTGTGTGTGACAGGGGGCGGGGCCACAACCTCCCTATCAGTCCTGCTCTGTTCGTGACAGGGGAAGGCACCCCAAACCCCTGATCAGCCCTGCTCTGTGCCTGATAGGGGGGAGCTCCCCAATCCCCTGATTGCCCTGCGGCTGTGTTTGACAGGGTGCGGGGCCCCAACCCCACGGGCCCTGCTCTGTGTGTGACAGAGTAGAGCCATAGCCTCTCCATCGGCCCTGCCCCAAGTGTGACAGTGGCGGCGCCCCAACCCCCTGATCAGCCCTGCTCTGTGGGTGATAGAGGGTGGCGCCCCGACCCCCCTCCATGGGCCTTGCTCTGTGTGTGACAGGGTAGAGCCATAACCTCCCCATTGGCCCTGCCCTGAGTGTGACGGTGCAGCGCCCCAATCCCCTGATCCGCCCTGCTCTGTGTGTGATGGGGGCGGTGCCCCAACTCCCCTATTGGCCCTGCTCTGTGAGTGACAGGGGGCTGCTCCTCAACCCCCTGATTGGCCCTGTTCTGTGCATGATAGGGGGGAGCTCCCCAACCCCCTGATTGACCCTGCTCTGTGTGTGACAGGGTACGGAGCCCCAATCCCTCTAATGGGCCCTGTTCTGTGAGTGACAGGCGGCAGCGCCCCAACCCCTGATGGGCCCTGCTCTGTGAGTGACAGGGGGCAGCGTGTTGGGGGCCAGATGTAAGCTGGCAAGGTCCTTGCACCTGTAGGGGCTAGCAAGGCTGGGACCCTTACCCACACAGTTTTCCCAGACTTGTTTGAATGGCGTTTATCAGTAGAATAAGAGCAACATTTGTAGAATGAGAACAGTCTCTCATAGCTTACTAAGAAGTCTGTAACTATTTACTGAGATATGCTGTACTGAGAACTTGTCCTTCTGCTGTGTCTTTCCCTTAGAGATTAAGAGGAACAAAGAATACATTCCTCTTGATAGACCTCCTATTCAGTGTGTTATGTATAAATAGTATTGTGTGGCTAATAAACTCGCTTCAGTTCATCAAGAGAACTGGGGTCCTCCCGATCCCGCTTTCCTGTCTTTCTTTCTTTTCTCAATTCCCACCTCCCTGCCTCAGCCCGGCTCAACCCTGTCAGGCTGGCCCTGGCAGATCTGGCGCCCGAACAGGGACTGAGGAACTGGAAAAAAGACGGTGAGGAACTCCGTCGGGCTTGGAGAGACGACGGTGAGGAACTCCTCCGGATAAAGAATGCACTCATTAAGGTAAGGGAGGAGCAATTTTTTTATAATCGGGAGTAAAGCATGGGGCAATTAGAATCTAGAGAAAATGCTCTTTATGGGCAAATGTTAAAGTCTATGCTTAATAGTAGAAAAACTAAGATTAATAACAAGCAAGTAGAAAATTTTTTAAAATTCATTCAGGAGGTCTGCATTTCCTTATCGAATTTAATACGGGATTATTTAGATCCCAGGCATAACCATAATCAACCACCTCTTAAGCCAGAAAAAAAGGAGAAACAGCATAATAGCACAAAACAGGGGTCTAAAAAAGACAGTATATTAAAAAGAAATAATATAACTTTTAAAGACAATTTAACTCCTCAAAATGAGGGGGATTTTGAGGAAGCTGCTGCTCTTTGTCATAATGATAATACAGGTATTGTTCAGGCAAAAGAGGAGGAAGAATATTTTTCTGCTGGAACTGAAAAGGGCAGTGATATAGAGAATATGTTAAAATGCTTTTTAGAAAAATTAAAGCTTCTTGGCAAAAAAAAGAGAAGCCGCGGGGGCCGTTCCCGCCGCTCTCCGCTGCCTTGTGCAGCACCAGTTCCACTCTCCCCTCTCCAGATGGCTTTGCAGAAAGCACGAAAATGTGGTGAAAAATTGGGTATTCACACCTTCCCTGTTATGGAACAGGTGAACCCTCACACGGGACAGCGTGAGCGTGCTTATAAACCGCTTCCTTTTAAAACCTTAAAAGAGTTAAAAACAGCCTGTGCTCAGTATGGGCCCACTTCCCCTTATACTTTAACCATCTTGGAAACTATGGCCTCAGAGGCTCTCCCACCTAATGATTGGAGAGCTATTGCCAAGGCTTATTTAACAGAAGGGGATTATCTCTTGTGAAAATCAGAATATGATGAAAAGGCTAAGGAACAAACTTCTCGCAATCGAACTGCCCAGATTAATATTTCTTATAAAATGCTGGTAGGTGAAGAAGTCTATGCTGATACCCATAATCAAATTCAATACCCCCAGAAAGCTTATGGACAGATTAATGGAACTGGAATTAGAGCCTGAAAAAAGCTGCCCACCTCTGGTCAGAAAACAGAGAAGCTCTCAAAAATTATTCAAGGGCCAGATGAAAAGTATCAGGATTTTGTCTCTCGGCTATTACAGACTGTTGGCCGAGTAGTGATGGATGAAAAAGCTGGCATATTAATAGTTAAACAGTTGGCATATGAAAACGCCAACACTGCCTGCCAAGCTGCACTGCGGCCCTATCAAAGACAGGGAACTCTCTCAGATTATATCCGCATTTGCGCAGATATTGGTCCCTCATATATACAAGGAGTTGCCATTGCAGCTACATTAAAGGGAACCACCATTGAAAAAATTCTTCAAGAACAATTTAGCACAGGAAAAAATCCAACATACAAGTGTTACACTTGTGAAGGAACAGAACACATAGCAAAACAGTGTCCTTCTAATAAAGGAATTAATAAAGAAAATGGCAAAGATCCCAAACAACCTGGACTATACCCTAAATGTAAAAAAGAAAAACATTGGGCAAATGAATATAAATCTAAGACAGATATCCAGGGAAATTCTTTGCCTCAACACCAGTCGAAAAACTACCAAAAGGGGCCAGCCCAGCCACGGCAAATAACAAGGGCATTGTCTATTTACCCTCCTGTCTCTATGCCATCTCAAGACCAGCAGGCTGCACAGCACCCAGCCTGCCCCAAAAAGCAAAATAGATACAAGAACTATTCCAAGCAACCCCCGGAAGTACCGGGCTGGACCTTGGATCCATAGAAATAAAACATTCTGTCTGCCCTGGGTGCTGCCATTGCTTATTAAAATAAACAAAATATCATTAAATTTAAAACCTTCCACATAAAGAAGAAATAACAATTTCCTTGCATTTCTAATACAACTATAACAAATACCACCGGATCTGAAATTTAAAAATACATCTGGAATTTCTATACACGTGTAAAAAGAAAACTAGCTTGGAACGAAGGCGCCCATTGTCCGATTTTAGACATTTAGATAGAATTCTAAACTGAAATCTCTTTACAAATATACAAAATAAAACCCAAGACTGATTATTTCCTAAGAAAAATGGAAAATATAACCCCCCAAAAAAAAGATGCTGGCTAGAGTCTAGCAACAGAATTGGCATTTCCATATAAAGAACAATTTTTAAATACTAATAAAGAATGTTAAAAAATTAACTTCAAGGCCAAAAAAAAATTCAGTAAAATTATCTCTGTTACAAAAATTTGCTAAAGAATATGCCTTAAAATAATAAATTGGATTTAAATCTCAAAAATTATTAAAATATATTAATTATAAAAATCTAAGTAGCCCAGGTAAAAAACGGCTACCCCCTCTATTTAAAGCTGGCTTCCCAAAGCAATTTCTAATAGAAAAAGGGCTAGCCTCCCTTCCCCCAACAGACGAGATAGGCCAAAAATTTCCTGCCAGTGACAACTTTTAAAGAGAAGCTTGCTTCTCAATTTCCCATCCTTAGTAGAAAGAATGTAACTAATTTGCATTTTAATAATTACCTGTTTTCAGTCAATGGCACCCCAAAGCTTTGAAAGTTTACTAACTTAAATTAAATATTCTAAAATAACTAAATACTAAAATATTAATCTAAATTTCCCTCACAAAAAATCTAAAGGATAAAATTAAATCTACTGATTATATCTTATATTTTTGAAATTTTTTCTTAAAAATGTTACTAATTAAGAAATACTAAATATTTAACTTGCCAGTTAAAAGTTTATAATTCTAGTTAAATAAACTAAAAAAAATCATATAATTATAATAAAATTTCAACATTTGTCTAATTAAAAAAAAAAGAATAAATTCTATTATCCCAACCAAAAATTTTAAATACAAAAATCAATTTTAATTTAATTGATATCTCTTAATAATTATAAAAAATATATAATCTTTAAGTTATATATACACATATATATTTAAATCTTTTAAATTAAATTTTAAAACTATAATCAAAAAATAACTTTAGAACATTTCATGGGCCCTGAAATGTTTTCAAAAATTTATTCTCTCTTCTTAAAAAATTTTTAAATAAAAACAATTTAATATACTTGAAATCACATAGAAAACTTTATCAAATAAATATTAATAAATATATATTTTAAATTTTTGCCTCTAAAAAGGACAAAACAAATTATTTTATTTCAAATTTCTTAAAATACAGCAGTAAAATTTTAAAATATAATTTAAAATAACAAAAGCTCATTAATAATTTTTAATATTTTACAACAACATATTAACATTTATTCCAAACAAATTTACAAACTAATTATTTAGCAACAATTTAATAAAAACATGAAAGAATTTCCCCCTGGAAAGACACTTAAACATTCTATATTGACCTCTCTTGACCTTTTTGCCAAGGGGGTCCCTCTTCCAATTGCCTACAACTATTACCTAAACTCTCTGTTCATACTGAAGTTAAAGCCTCATGGTGACTGGTACCATAAATCTATCTCTTGCCCAATGGCATAAACTGGACCCTCTCTGGAAAACAAACCTGAATTCCCCATAATCAATACCGGGGCCCCGCCAGCAGGCGAGGGGATCCCAAGACAGTTACTGGACATGGAGGCCACAGGGGCATACACTACCAAGAAAACAAAACTAAACCTCACATCACCCTGCTTGGCCTCGGAGGATGGCTGGTTAATCAATGACGAGTAAAACCCCTCAGGAAGAAACAACCTAAAACAGACACAATCGCAAAAGGCCTCAAAGAAAAACTTGAAAATCAACAGAAATAAAACAGAGATCCTCACCCCCCCAACTATACAGAAGCTTGAACACTCGCCCCTTCAAAAGAAGATCTCCTGCCCCCATGACTACTGCGCTTCCCATACCCAACTCAAATCGAAACCTAAATAACAGAAAAAAACTTAGTCCAACTAAAATTGGTACCCAAAAAACAAAAACTTAACTAACAACAACTACCCTATATCTAAATCCAGCTTAACACCAGAAATGCTCAAGGCCTTCTCAAAAATACAAAATAATCCTTTCCATTAATATTTACAATATAAACTAAAATTGTTATTAAAATATTAAATTTAACAATAAAATAATAATCAAATTTTCAAATTAATTAAAACTAACTCAAAAAATATTAACCAAAATTATCATTTCATAAAAAAATTGCTTAACATACAATAAACCTAAAATAATCATATTTTTATACAAAAAATTAAAATTTAAAATTATCTAGACTTCATTATATTATTTCCAAATGCCTCCTAATAATTAAATTTTTTAAAAAAGGGGGGAGGATAGTGGAAATATAGTGGAAGAATACCATATAAGGAAAAATATCCTGTAACTAATTTACATCTAGAAAAATTTTTTTATATGTAATGCTAACAGCAAGACACCCATAAAAAACACATGTGGTGTCAAATAAGCCAAAGGAAAATCGTTTGGACAAAAATTAAAAGAATCCCAAGTCTAAATTATAGATATGATTCCTTTATTAACCTTTGGTCGAGAATACGTTTGTATATTTTCAGAAAACAACTCCAAGACCATGTGGATTCCTGCAACAGAAGAAAATTATCAAGACTGCTCCAGCCACAGAATAGCAGTGGCCCCGTGAAACAACAAGAAGAGAAACAGTCCAAAAATAAAGATGGTGACGACGCTTTATCATGCTAGCAGTCAGCAGCTGTACGTTGCTGCAAGTTGCCCAGGACCAAACCACAGAGGGTTGGATCTGCATTGCCACCATTTGTCCACCATCCAGAACTGAAATATTACTGCTGACATGTACACATAAAAAACTGTCGGACACTGAAACATGAACTTCGCCTAAAAAACAAAGAAGGGGGATCTGTTGGGGGCCAGATGTAAGCTGGCAAGGTCCTTGCACCTGTAGGGGCTAGCAAGGCTGGGACCCTTACCCACACAGTTTTCCCAGACTTGTTTGAATGGCGTTTATCAGTAGAATAAGAGCAACATTTGTAGAATGAGAACAGCCTCTCATAGCTTACTAAGAAGTCTGTAACTATTTACTGAGATATGCTGTACTGAGAACTTGTCCTTCTGCTGTGTCCTTCCCTTAGAGATTAAGAGGAACAAAGAATACATTCCTCTTGATAGACCTCCTATTCAGTGTGTTATGTATAAATAGTATTGTGTGGCTAATAAACTCGCTTCAGTTCATCAAGAGAACTGGGGTCCTCCCGATCCCGCTTTCCTGTCTTTCTTTCTTTTCTCAATTCCCACCTCCCTGCCTCAGCCCGGCTCAACCCTGTCAGGCTGGCCCTGGCAGCAGCGCCCCGACCCCCTGATTGGCCCTGCTCTGTGAGTGACAGGGGGCAGCGCCCCAACCCCCTGATCGGCCCTGCTCTGTGCATGACAGGGGGTGGCTCCGAAACCTCCCCATCAACCCTGCCTTGAGTGTGACAGGGGGCGGTGCCCCAAACCCCCAATCAGCCCTACCCTGAGCATGACTGAGGGTGGCATCGCAACCTCCCGATCCGCCCTGCTCAGTGCATGTCAGGGGGCGGCGCCCCAACTCCCCAATCGGCCCTGCTCTGAGCATGACCAGGGGCTGCACCTAGGGATTGGGCCTGCCCTCTGCCACCCGGGAGCAGGCCCAAGCCAACAGGTCGTTATCTCCCGAGGGGTCCCAGACTGCCAGAGGGCACAGCCGGGCTGGGGGACCCCCCTCCCCCTGCCCCCCGAGTGCACAAATTTTTGTGCACCGGGCCTCTAGTTATATATATAATGGAATTCTTTTTCAAAAAATAAAAATAATAAAGGAAGGATAGAGAACTCACCCTGATTAGAGAGGGCAGTGGGTCTCAGCTATGGCCCCACACAAAAAAACCTGGGAAGGATCAACAGACAAGTCCCCTCTCCTCCTATGCTAACACCTCTGGTCCTAACACCTCTGGCTAACACCTGTGGGGCCTCTTCCAAAGTGACCAGAAAGTTCTAGGATGATTCTGCTGCACAGCCCAGTCCAGCACCACAAGGTAAGGGTAGAGGATGCTTAACTAACAGGGACTCACTGCACACAGGCCAATAACAGGGTCTCACCACAGAAACACAGTTGCCACTCAATCCCTCAGAACTCTTGCTGACCAGGCCGGTCACCTCACTCACAGCTCCAACTACCTCCCAGACTTCCACGATGGGTTCACGTCCACAGGGAACTCAAAGCACTTATGAGTAAAAGTGACTCACCAAAGCTCTTTGCAATTTCCTCAGTTTCTCTGCAGGCTCAGGGTCATAGCCCTGAACCCCCTGCATGCCATTGTCCTTCAGTACCAACATCTTTTCCAGCATAAAGCGAATCCTAAAAATATAAACACACGAAAGAGAAAGCCATCATTTCAAATTGTCTGTACAACTGACCTTCAACTTGGGAAGAAATAAACCATCTCAGCTGGTGGCCATCACTGCTAATAAACCTGATGGCCTCAGGCAGACCAATCCTTCTCCACCTTCTGCAGCCTTTTAACATCAATCCGACACTGAGATTGCACCAGAGCTCCACTGGGAACTTGACCACTACCCACAAATCTCTGGGTTTTCCTCTCCTGTTCTCCCACCCCCAACTGTTTCCACTGACCCCCCGTTTGCGCTCCTCCCTCCTAACTCTGTGCTCTGGATCACCCCTCCTCTCAAATGAGTTGCCATTCCTTCCCGACTCATGGGCTGTTCACTCTTTTAACTTTTAACCTGGAAATAATGTCATACTGAGAGAAAGGCTGTAGGAACAGTACAAAGACCTCCCAGATATCCCATGTTGCTATTTCTTCAAATGTTGACTTTTTATTGATATAGTTCACATACCATCAAACTCACCCATTCAAAATATACACTGAGTATACTAAGGGTTGTGCATCCATGTCCACAATTTTACATCATTTTCAGCACTCACCAAAAAGCAGTTCCAAATACAATTTAACAGCCATACCAAAATTCCCCGCAACCCACCAGCCCTAGGCAACCAGGAGAGTACTTTCTGCTTCTGCTAACTTCTGTGCTTTTTAAATTGATTTATTTCTAAAAACACATTTTTATTGCCATAGCTTGTTTGACTCAGTGGATAGAGCTTTGGCCTGTGGACCAAAGGGTCCTGAGTTTGATTCTGCTCAAGTGCTCAGTTGCAGATTCCACGCTGGCACAGGCCTTGGTTTGGGGTGAGTGCAGGAGGCAACCAATTGATGTGTTTTTCTCACATTGATATTTCTCTCTGTCTTTACCTCTCTCTTGCACTTTCTCTAAAAAAACCAATGGAAAAATATCCTCCAGTGAGGATATATATATATATATATATAGAATTGATTTTAGACAGGATTGAAAAAGGAGAGACGAAAGCATCAATTATGAGAGAATCATTGCTCAGCTGCCTCCTGCATGCCCCACACTGGGGGTGGAGCCCACAAGCCAGGTATATGCCCTGACTGGGAATCAGACCATCACTTTCTGGTTCAGTGGTCAACTCTCCACTACTGAGCCGGGTTGAATTCTCTCTTTTAAACCTGACCTCTGTGCATTCAATATGGGAAACTTCTTCTCTGGAACACTTCAGCCTGGTTCCCATGACCTTCCTCCTGCTCTTCCTACCCTCAACCGCTCTTCTTCCCAAAGGTCTGAATGTCAGTGCCTCAACCCTGAGGCTTCCCACCTCAGAGCCTCAGGACCTCCTCAGAGGGCTCAGAACACACATCCTAACAGTGAACATTTCGGGATTTCAGAAAAGAGCCCATCTTCCCTTTTGAGTGTGGGTCTTCTGCATGTACTGCTGTCCACCCAAGGCCCAAGCTGAGAACATGGGCTGACCCTGGCCTTCCCTCACATCACTCACCCACCTACTCAGTCCTCACTGCCACACCCACTGCAACTGAGCTAATCCTCCCACCACTGGCTCCATCTCCCTGCCTGACCACCTCCGTCTTCTATGTTGTAGCCAAAGGGACCATTAGCATGAAAACTTCCTTTGCCATTTTCCCACTCAGAACCCTCTGGTGCCTTTAGGATGACAGCCCAGATTCTTGCAATGGCCTCTGCCCTGCTCCTCTGTGGGCCCCACACAAACCCTTTTCCTGCTCCTCACGCATCCTGGGGCTTCCCTGTCCTCCCCTACTCTGATCTGCAGAAAAGAAAACAAGGTAGGAGCCATGCTCAGCTCTGCTTTCTAGAAGGGGAAACTGAGGCTTGGAAGACTCAGATACAGGGCTGTCCACTTGCTGAGCCAGAAGTCCAGATGTGCTGACACCTGAGCCCCAAGAAAATGGCTTTCCTCAGTAAATTATTTTTGAATACATGAGTGTTAAATAAATCAGTTCTTAAACTCAAGAACTATCCTGTTTCTTAATAATGAAAAAAGGCTTGTTCACGTCATCCTATCTAATAAAAGAAAACTTGGTAATTAGCCATATCGCCGCTACCCTTCCCATTGGCTAATCACGGCAATATGCAAATTAACTGCCAGCCAAGATCGCCACAGGGAGCCAGGCACCTGGAAGCGAACATGAGGCTTGCTTGCTTCAGTGAAGGAGGACTCCAACGTTCCCCGCCTGCCTTGCCAGCCTCTGAGCTGGCAGTTTTAAACATTGTAACAAATATAGAAGCTAAACAAAACCCCAGAGACCAGCTTTCAGCAGGCCCGGATCTCAGAGCTGGAGATAATACAGTCTTTCGATTTTAGAACTGAAACAAACCAGATACCTGCTTTCAGCAGCAGAGGCCTTGGCCCAGAATTTTTAAAAAAAAGGAAAAAAGGAGCAGTTTGGAGCTTCAGTCACCCACCAGCCTGAAAACAGCCCTCAGCCCCTCACCCAGACTGGCCAGGCACCCCAGTGGGACCCCCAACCTAAAGGGTGTGTGACCAGCTGCAAACAGCCATCAGCCCCTCATCCAGGCTGGCCAGGCACCCCAGTGAAGACCCCCACCCTGATCCAGGACACCCTTCAGGGAAAACCAGCCAGCCTGTACCCATGCATCAGGCCTCTACCCTATATAGTAAAAGGGTAATATACCTCCCAGCACCGGGATCAGCGTGACAGGGGGCAGCACCTACACCCCCTGATGGCCCTGCAGCTCTGTGTCTGACAGGGGGCTCGGCCACAATCTCCCTATCCACCCTGCTCTCTTTGTGACAGGGGAAAGGGCCCCAACCCCCTGATCGCCCTGCGGCTCTGTGTGTGACAAGGTGCAGCACCCCAACCCCCCGCCCACAGGCCTGCTCTGTGTGTGACGGGGTAGAGCCATAACCTCCACATCAGCCCTGCCTGAGTGTGAGAGTGGCGGCGCCCCAACCCCTTGATCGGCCCTGCTCTGTGGGTGATAGAGGGTGGCGCCCCAACCCCCTGATCTGCCCTGCTCTGTGTGTGACAGGGGCCAGTGCCCCAACTCTCCTATCAGCCCTACTCTGTGCGTGACATGGGGGAGCTCCCCAACCCCCTGATGGGCCCTGCTCTATGCGTGACAGGGAGGAACTCCCCAACCCCCCTGATGGGCCCTGCTCTGTGCATGACAGCGGGGCGCTCCCCAACCCCCTGATCAACCCTGCTCTGTGCGTGACAGGGTATGGAACCCCAACCCCCTGATGGGCCCTCCTCTGTGTGTGACAGGGGGCAGCGTCCCAACACCCTGATGGGCCCTGCTCTGTGTGTGATAGGGTATGGAGCCCCAACCCCCCTGATGGGCCCTGCTCTGTGCATGACAGGGGGCAACGCCCTAACCCCCTGATCGGCCCTGCTCTGTGCTTGACAAGGGGTGGCTCCGCAACCTCCCCATCAACCCTGCCTTGAGTGTGACAGGGGATGGTGTCCCAACCCCCCAATCGGCCCTACCCTGAGCATGACTGAGGGTGGCATTGCAACCTCCCAATCTGCCCTGCTCTGTGCATGACAGCGGGCAGCGCCCCAACTCCCCAATCAGCCCTGCTCTGTGCCCGACCAGGGGCTGCACCTAGGGATTGGGCCTGCACTCTGCCACCAGGGAGCAGGCCTAAGCCAGCAGGTCGTTATCTCCCGAGGGGTCCCAGACTTCGAGAGGGCACAGGCCGGGCTGAGGAACCTCCCCCCCTGCCCCCCGAGTGCACAAATTTTTGTGCACCTGGCCTCTAGTCCAATATAATAAAAGAGTAGTATGCAAATTAACCATCACTGTGCGAAAAAGATGCCGGCGCCCATAGCAGCCAGGGCAGGATGCTGGCTGCGTCACACTGGCAATGCGAGGTCAGCAGGCACTGCCGTGGTCACCCGGACCAGGCAAGCGCCCAGCAGGACCTGCTGGAGGGTCACCCCGGATATCTGCGAGCAAGCAAGCACAGCCCGAATGCAGCATCCAGCAGGGCCTGCTGACAGGTAGCCAGGCATGGTGGGTCACCACGGTGATCCCCAAGCAGGAAAGTTTGGCCCGCAGGCAGCACCCACCAGGGCCTGCTGGAAGATCACCATGGAGATTTCTGAGCAGGCAAGAGCCCAGCAGGGCTTGCTGGTGAGTCGCCGCAGGGATGTGCGAGCAAGCAAGCATGGCCAGCAGGCAGCGCCCAGCAGGGCCTGCTTTCCATCGCCATGGTGTGGAGCAGGCAGGCCCCGCAGAGAGCCGAGAACCTCAGGGAGCCTGCCTAAGCCATCAGTAGGACATCGCTGACGGCTCCCAGATTGGAGAGGGTGCAAGTTGGGCTGAGGGACCCTCCCCTTCCCCACCTCGTGCATGAATTTCATGCACAGGGCCTCTAGTCCTATCTAATAAAAGAGAAACATGGGAATTAGCTGTACCTCTGCTACCGTTACCATTGGCTAATCAGGGCAATATCCAAATTAACTGCCAGCCAAGATGGCGGCCGGCAGCCTGGCAGCTGACACGAACAAGGAGGCCTGCTTGCTTCAGTGACGGAGGAAGGCAGGTTCCCTGCCTGCCTTGCCGGCCTCTGAGCTGCACTCTAAGCAACATTGTAACAAATATAGAAGCTAAACCAAACCCCAGAGACCTGCTTTCAGACAGCCTGGCTTCAGCCAGCAAGACCGTAACATTGTTTCAAATACAGAAGGTAAACAAAGGCCAGAAACCTGCTTTCAGCAGCCGAGGTCTCAGAGCTGGAGCCCCACCTCAGAGAGAAAGCCGGCTCTCAGCTCCGGTGACAGGCATAGAAGGTAAATAAATGCCAGAATAAGAAGGAAAAAGAAAAAAAGGAGAGGTTTGGAGCTTCAGTCGCCCACCAGCCTGAAAACAGCCATCAGCCCCTCACCCAGACTGGCCAGGCACCCCAGTGGGGACCCCCACATTGAAGCAACAAGATGGCAGCTAATTTGCATACTGAAGGCAGGTGGCAGCAGGCAAGGCTCTCTGCGGTCTGGGACCCGGATCTGAGACCCTGCCAGGCGGGGTCAGTGCTTGAGGCTGTCCGTGGTCCCGGGACCCGGATCCGTGACCTGGTGGGCAGGGGGGCAGCACGGGAGGCTGTCCGCAGTCCGGGACCCGAATCTGTGACCCTGCTGGGTGGGGGGCAATGCTTGAGGCTGTCTGCAGTTTGGGACCTGGATCCATGTCCTCGCGGGTGTGGCGGCAGTGTTTGAGGCTGTCAACGGTCCTAGGACCTGGATCTGTGACCCTGCCGGGCGGGGGGCAGCGCTTGAGGCTGTGCACGGTCCAGGGACTCGGATCCGTGACCCTTCACAGCGGGGAGGCAGCCATCAGCACCCAGGAGTGATTGCGCAAGATCCTCCTCCTGGCCCAGAAGGTGCAGGATCTCAGGGACAGCCACTGTGGCGGGCCAGATTGACGTCCTTCTGGCCACACCATGGGGGTTTGTGGATCTGCAAAGCCAGAGGCCTCCGGTGTGCACATACCCCCTGGCATGCGAACATCCCCCAGCACACTGTCACCCTCCCACACCTGCAACAGTTGCAAACCAAGGCGTGCACAAGTTCCCCCCACCTCTCCACCGCACTTCATCAACCCAGCCTGCCTAACACCCCCACAGGATGTGCACACATCCCCTCTGATGCGCTCACGTCCTTTGGAGAGTGTCTGGGTGTTCTGGGTGCTGTAGGTGGGTGCCTGTGAGATGACAGTGAGAGGGCAGAATGGTGATGCCCTGTTCCCACAGAGGCCAGTGCAGCTACGAGATAACCTCTGGGGAGTTAATGCAGATTCTGAGGCAGGAGCAGGTGCAGACAGACACACCTGGTGGGCTCGGGCGACCCTCTCTGAGGTGCCTTCGGTCAGCGTTCAAGATCAAGAGCCCAGAAGCAGAGAGGAATTCCGTCCTCTCAGTGAAACAGTGGGATAGTCGGGGCGACTGTAGAGGAGGAATGTGCACTTTGGGTGCCAGAACCCATGAGTGAAGGCTACCCTGACTGAGCCTTGCTTGCTTGGGGCCAAGCGCACTCCTGCGGAGCAAAGAGTGACAGGACGTGCTTTTCCGAATTAATGAGAGAAAACAATTCTCCTGCTGCCCACGAAGGTGGAAACTGAAGTGGGGAGACATGTGGGGAATGAGCAAGGTTCCCTGTCTGGGGGTTCCAAATCTGCTGTTGGTTTCTTTCACCACTGACTAGAGATATACAGGGTGTCCCCCAAAAATGTATACACACTTTGGATACCTACTAATTCCAATGGTGTTAAGCATAAGAAAGAAACAACAATGGAGCTGTTATCTGTTAAAAGTGTGGGAACAAACAGGTAGTTGGACATTCCCTGAGGGGTCTCAGATTGGAAAGGGTGAAGGCCTGACTGAGGGGCTCCTTTCCACCCCACCTACCCCAGTGCATGAAATTCGTGCACTGGGCTACTAGTATATAATAAAAGCCCAGTGACCAAACAGCAGAACGACCAGAATGATGACCAGTCACTACAAAACGTACTGACCAACAGGGGGCCAAAACTCAATGTAGGATCTGTCCCATGGTGGTTAGCGCGCTTCTATAGTGCTGACCAGAATGACCGGCACTTCCACCGCAGGCTGATCCTTGGAGGCCATGCCCCCCCACCCCCTCTAGTACATGAATCCCTTGTGCTAGGCCTCAAATATATATATATATATGTATATATGCCTAATATGCTAATTGTCTCTCCAACCATTCCACCAATTGACCAGATGCTGTGATGCACACTGACCACCAGGGGTCAGGTGCTGTGACTGGTAGGTTAGCTTGCTGCTGGGGTCCAGCTGATCAGGACTGGGCTAGATAGGACAGACACGCCCTGGAGCCCTCCCACGATCCCTCCCTGGCCCAATCGTACACCAGTGGGGTCCCTCGGCCAGGCCTGCACCCTCTAGCAATCTGGGACTGCTTGGGGGATGTCGGAGAGCCAAATCTGTGCACCTGGCCTCTAGTTTAAAAGAGTAAAAAATCAAATCACAGAAGCAGAAGATAGCAGATTACTAGGAAATGAAATATAGCATTCACCCCACTTATTTCTATGTGCCAGGCAGCTTATGAACACTTAGGTACTTAGGAGGCAGGTCGAGTGACCCATCATACCTTGCCTTGTCCTTGAACTTGCCACCTGCCCCGCTGGCTTTGGCCTGGGTCTCTGTGATCACTTAAAGTGACAAAACATTCTCTTTTCTCAACAACAAGCCCATATTTCTCAGCATTAACACATTGCGTACCGCATAGAAATCTCTAAGACATACACCAGGGACTGCATGTTTTTGGGCAAACTGCACGTTATTTAAATCATCATAATGCACTTTAGGTGTTGTTTTTCAATAATTATAACATTTTTATTTACAAAAACAATTAAACAATTGAAGTTCCTAGTACTTTTTTAACATATGGTACTGCGTAAAACATTTTCCTCTATGAAGAGGGATCAAACAAAATTTACATAAGTATCTAGATTCGCTCCTTTTTCCTTGGGCGTGAAAAACAAGAACACTCGTGAGCGGTCCTTAACAGATGACGAGGGAAACACGAGAAAACTCCTGAGCGGTACGAAATGTGTTAATTTCTCTGTGAAATTTCTTGTAAGTTTTTTCCAAAATGACTAATTTCTCTGAAATTTCTTGTAAGTTTTTTCAAAATGACTAATATGAGGAGAGACCGTACCAGGTGGAAGTCATACAAATGGGCAATGATGGTGAACAGGTTGTCACATTCTTTGCCTTCACTGCCCTTTTTACAGACGTCATCAAACTTCCTCACTGTGGCCTCCAGACTGGGAGCTTCCACCTGCACCAATGGAACAGACGAAACGTTATTGCAAACACCTGGCAATTGTGGCCGCAAGTTACTCTCAGGGATCCTCCTTTTCAACAAGCTGTAGTGTTTATGCCACGGGTGGGCAAACTTTTTGACTCGAGGGTCACAATGGGTTCTTAAACTGGACCGGAGGGCTGGAACAAAAGGATGGATGGAGCGTTTGTGTGAACTAATATAAATTCGAAGTAAACATCATTACATAAAAGGGTACGGTCTTTTATTTTTTTTAGTTTTATTAATTTCAAAGGGGCCGGATCCGGCCCTTGGGCCGCAGTTTGCCCACAGCTGGCTTATGCTGAAGGAGTCAGTACATTTAAAATCAACGCATCATTATGCACATGGTAGGATGCATAGGCCCACAGGACAGAAACTTTAGAAACCAGTCTGAGTGTACAGTATTGATACACAGCAACACAGACTGGAGATGCAGCACAGAGCAATCTGCCACAGCACTGGAGCCTCCCATGTAAGCACACCCTCTCTTCTTCTAAGTCTAGGGCGGACTGCCTCAGCAAGCAGCCATCTGGCTCCTTGGAAAAGTACCACTACACATCTCTGTCTGCAACACTGCACATCTAACGACACTCATTCTGACATGCCCACTGAGCCTGGAGGAGGAGGCATAGAGTGGTGTCGAAGGTCCAGTTGGGAAGTGAGTCCTGCACAAACACAGTCCTGCTGGACCTGGGAAGGAAGACCCGGAAACAGAACTAGAAGTTGTGACCAGCAACTTGGCCACTAGTCATAAAAGATTAAACTCTGAGGAACTGAAGCTGGAAGAGTAAACCTGAGGGGTAGAGCAGGTTATGGGGGGCTCCTTCAATTATGGGTGCAGGTGAGCTCAACCAGACAGGTTAGTGTGATATACACCTGTCATTGCTGACGGGCAAACACTAAATGCTACAAGACTCCAGAGAAAGGCCAGTTGGGCAGATGAGAATGACTTCACAGAGGCCAGTGTCCATAGACAGGGGATATTCTTTAGGGAACAAATAATAAATATAACCTGTAAACTCCCTATTGGAGCCCCTGCATGAAAATCAACTTGAAGAGCATACTATGACCAGGGCATTAAGTTCAAATATAACTTAAAGAAAGAGAGAGAGAGAGAGAGAGAGGAGAGAAATTACCCAGCCTGCATGACTTAGTGGTTGAGAGTCAACATACGAACCAGGAAGTCATAGTTTGATTTTTGGTCAGGACCTATGCCCAGATTTCGAGCTCAGTCCCCTATGTGGGGTTTGCAGGAGGGAGCTGATCAATGATTCTCTCACATCATTGATGTTTCTATCTATCTCCCTTTCCCTTCCTCTTTGAAATCAATAGAAATATATTTTTGAAAAGAGAAATTAGAAATCTGCAGACATAAAAATAATTTTACATAATAGCGTGCAAAGTGTCCACTCTATGGGGAGTTGCCCTGGAGTTCAACAAGGGGGCGGGGCTGGCTGGGGGAATGGAGAGTGTATCCAGCTGTCAGCAGGGAGCTGCTAGGGACCCTACCAGTGAATGTATTTCATTCACTGGGCCTCTAGTTTATTTATAAACTACTCAGGTTGAATGCGTTCAACACACAATTGGAATTAATTATGTCAATTTATCTAAAATTTTGAATTTGGTGTCTTCAATATAACCTGTAACTTAGTAGAGCATTTAAAACAAACAATACCATTCATGTTGCTGAAGTTATTAAGCACTTATATGAGCTCTGATGGGACTTGCACATACTCTGCAGAGACCTGATGTCTGATTAATAAATGACTCAAGAGCAGCTCAGGGACCGTCCCCCGGATCTGGTGACACACTCTGGGTCCCACGAGGACGCTCCTGTCACCACAGAACTGGAGCTTCATGGACGCGCATCCTGAGAGCTCATCCCTCTGGCACAGGTTTCAGGGGACGCCAAGCTCCCAGGCACTATGATGAGGCCCCTGCAACGAGTCCTATCTGGTGTCCTTCATGCCTGGAGAGAAGGTTGATGTGCCAAGTGGACCAATGACCTCCTGGGCCCACGTCCAGTGGACGCATGACCTGCTGCAGGTGGTCAGTGTCTATGGCGTTTCTTACAACCTGGTGACATTCTGCCTGAGCCCAAACCCTTTGCCTGAGGAGGATCCCGGTCCGTCACAGGAAGACATGGGCCCAGGAAAACCCTGGGACAGCGCCCTGAGCTGGGGCCACACAGGGCAGAGGCAGGCGCAGGGCTCCATCACCCTCGGCGGGGAGGGCGGGCCTGGCCTGTGAGGAGCAGTCTTTCTCAGAAACCAAACCCTGACTTCAGAAGGCGCCTCCCTAAGCAGCTGGTCCATGCAGAGCGGAGAGTCCTCAGCCCGCGCCCCGCGGCCCCCACTTCCCATCTTTGCTGCAGAAGCTGATGGACTCCCTGCAGGGAGCATGTGTCCAACGAGGCTGCCCTCCAAGGACGCCTGCAGAACCTTCTCGCTGCAGGGCAGCCGCCTCAGGGCTCCGCCCGCCGCCCCCAGGCCCTCGTCCCCCTCCAGGCTTCAGGGCCCTGCACTGCCAGCAGCCACTCAGGCCAAACAAGCCTGCACCCCTGGACTCTGCTGTCTACTGGACAAACCTTGCTGACTCCCGGCAGAGGCGGGACTTCCGGGAGATGCCTGGAGGACAGAGCACTGCGAGGGGGGACGCGTCGCCCCCTGGTGGCGGGAGGCTGCAATGTGTCCACTGTCAGAACTCTATGCTCTGAGTAGGTGAGTGCAGAGATGCATTCTCACTTCACACAGGAAAGCCCTGCAAGTCCTGGTACAGAGGCCTCATGCCCGTAGGAAAATGTGCCCTAGGGCCTGGGCGTGCATTTACCAGTATTTACAGGAAATTTCTACTCAGCTTGCTGCTCTGAGACTGGTGTTTCCACTCAACCTCGGGCCTCAATGTCTCCGTGTGCGGTGTGATACCCGTCCTGAGGTGTGTTCTGCAGTGTCCCCACATCCATGCGGATGGGACATAGTGACCGTGGCCTTATTTGGGAATAGGGCCTTTGCAGCTGTAATCAAGTTCAGAGGTGGCCTTGGGTCTTGGATGGCTGGGCCCTCACTGCAGTGACAGGTGTCCTTGTAAGAGGGAAATTAGACTCACTGGCAGAAAGAAGGTCATGTGACTTGGACACAGAGTTGGGTGGGGAGGATGGGTCTCCAAGCCAAGGAACCAAGGACACCTGGCACTATCAGAAGCTGGGAGAGGTTTTCCCTTGCAGTCCCAGAAGGACCAGCCTTGCCCTCACCCTGATTTCTGGGGGTGAGTGTTTCACAGGCAGTGTGGAGAGCTCTGGTCCCTGCCCACCTGCCCAGATCACCGTCTCCTAAGCTCCTGCAATGAAGCCACAGTGGAGGAAGGGACTCACAGCTGCAGCCTCCAGGCTGGGGGTGAGGAGCAGGAGGAGGGGGTGCCTGGGGCACTGGCTCCTCACTGCCTCCCTGAGCACCTCACATCCTGTGCCTTGACAGGTGGACCAGGGCTGATATCTGCCCAGAGGGCCTGAATAACAGTGTGTAGGGCTGTGCCAGGGAGGCTCAAGAGTGGGCATGACAAAGTTCGTCTTCCATCTGTCCCACCTCCTCCAGTGTTGCATATATTCAGCACCCTCACTACCCTCACCCAAGTCTCTACAGGGTCACCCTCCAGAGTGTAAGAGGACATGCCTGTCTCTCATTCAATCATTTCCTGGTGATAATTGGGAAGAGGGAGTCAGTCACCCTTTTTGTCACCACATTTAACAGGAACTACATGAAGTAAATCCACTTATTCCCACAGAGTGCTTAGAAGGAGTCTGACCCACAGTAGCTGCTCAGTGAATGAAAGTAAGCACCCCCAGGCATCAGGGAAGTTGGTGGACAGAAAGTTCGGTTTCTCTGGACCTGGTGAAAGGGCTGGTTGCAAATATAAAACATTCCATGAATGACACAGGGGCCGATGGGTGTGCAACAGGGCCAGTGGTAGGGCCAGGGTGCTATACAAATACATTATAAGAAATTGAGGAACATAGGCTGCCATTCAGAAAAGGACCACCTAATTGAGTGAGGTTCTCATAGACACCTTCAGCTTGTTTTACTTGCCAGCATAAAAGAAATCATCGTTCAACATTCACCTTGGAACCACTCTCATCTGTTAGTTGAGGGCAAGCATAGGTTAGCTATAAATACACCTGTTTGGCAAAATCAATGAGAGCTTTCTAAGGGAATCAATGAGCTGTTTGCATACATGTATATATACGTGTGTGTGTGTGTGTGTGTGTGTGTGTGCATACAGATAAACATATTCCCTCCCCTTCCTCTGGTTGGTTGATAAACACTTGGCTGTATGCTTCCCGATGTTTTTCCAACCTTTTCTAATTTTCTCACTTTGCTGTTGTCCCCAGGGGGAGTGCCCCTTGTCCCATAGATGATCCCACCCTCTCTGCAGGCAGACCTCAGCCCAGAGCTGTCACTTGGGTATTTCCCACTCCCCAGATCACAGAGCTCTCAGGCCATGGTAGAGGTGCATCTATGGAGCTCAGTTGGGTATGGTTTGGGATGCCCCCTCAGTAATGGGACCACATGGTACTGCCCAGGGGACCCACCACCTGAGTGTGGCTGGGTATTTGAATAAAACATCAGAGTAGGAAGCAGCTGAGGGAGTGATGGATACCACACGGGAAAGAGAGAGGGGTATACCCAACATGATCTGTGTGGAGAGTGGCTATTGTGTTTGGACAGGTTCAAGCCTCAGACTAATTAGAGGACAAGATCCTCTCATGGGAAAGCCACATGCAAGTCCCGGCAAAATTATAGCCAAAGGCTATAGTTGTAAGCTTGACCTTATGGTCCGAACCTGTGGTTCGTGTCGCTAAGTGAGGTAGGCTGTGGGAGGTGCTTGATAGAGTTCAGGTGCTTGAGTAGATTAGAAACCTGGGAGAACGTTGTAAACATCTTGACAATGCCTTTACTTTGCATCGTGGAATCTGGCTATAAAAATAGACTCAGCTTGTAGGCCGTGGCATTCTCTCTCTACTCAGAGGGCAGCATCCCACCTAACCCCAGCTTTATTCTCTTGTCTTTCTTCTTTAATCCTTCACCTTTGCCACCCCCCACACTTTCAGGTTCACCTATGGCCATGCTGGCACAGCACAGGTCTGAATGGGGGACCGAGATGATGAGAGTATGAACAAAGAGGCTATGGTGGGGGGAGGATGGAGAACCATGTGCTGAGCATTTTGAGTTGGAGGTGTCTTTGGGACATAAAAGCTGGAAACAGACCTGGAGGTTCCCAGGAGAGGCTGGGGCTTGAGGTGTTTGGAGCCTTCTGGGAAGATTGCAATGAAAGTGGCAGATGTGTATGAGCTTGTCTTGGGCTGGAGGGTGGTAGAGCATTGGGTGCATTCTGAGGTGACCCATGGAGAAGATAGACCACGAAGGGATGGGAGTAGCTAGTGTGGAGCCTGAGGGAGGGAAGGTTTAGAAGGGAAGGTCACCCAGGGTGAATGCCGAGAGGTGCCATAGGACTGAAAAGTTGAGGGACACAGGCAGACCAGCTGACAAGTCCCTGGCAAGACCCAGGGAATGGGGTGTGTATGGGACCTGGGATGAGGACAGTCATCTAAGATGGAGTGGGAAGATTCCACACACATTCTTAGTTTCAGGGGACCTATCAAATGTGGGATATGGAGAGAGGTGGGGTCCAGCCTGCACCACAGGTTTTTGGCTTCTGTGATTGCCTGCTGGTTTGTTTGAATAATTAGGGAGCCCAGAGGAGCCAGGGAGAGTGGTGGAAGCCTGTAGCCTGCACAGAGGATCTAAGGCAGCTGACCTCAGGCTTGAAGCTTAGGAGGGGAGCGTCAGACCTAGCAGAACAGGTGGTCAACCCTGCAGAGGGGGCTTGGAGGGAGCTACCTCCATGGTGGAACCAGTCAATGAGTGTTTGTGGAAGGAATGAGTGAGTGACAGAGTGATTGGCAAGTGTGAGCCCTGAAAAACCTGTCCCAGAGGAGAGAGAATCATGGGACAGAGGCTGAGAGCTCCAAGGGGTGACTGGCCAGTGTCAGATCCTGCAAAAGTCAAAGGTGCAGGGGAGAAGGACTGCAGGTGACGCTGCTCAGTTTTGCTCAAAGCATTGGGGAGGGCAGCTTGGCTGAGTGGGCGGTTCCCACAGCTGCAGCACCTTAGGAAAGAATAGGAAAGGAATTGACAGGAGGCACCTTACAGGAGAGGTTTGGTGAGGAAGGAAGGGGGCATGCAGGTGACAGCTGGACAGAACACCATTAGATTAGGTCAGGGGGGGATCTCTACCTGCCTTCCTCCCTGCCTCCTTCTTCTGACACTTCCTGGTTGAGTAGGCTTGGAAACATCCAAGAGATCACTTTAAGCTTACCTCCTGTTTTGATATAAATCCCATATAAAAATGGGATTCAACCAATAGGAACGTAAAATAAACGCTGTTGCATGGTAAACAGGAAACTTCGCTTTCCCATGCTCTCACCTGCTGGCAAAGGGAGCTGGTGGATTCCAGGGGCCGGGGAGACTGGTGGGATGAGCAGGGAGCCCAGAGACGCAACCCCCCAACAGCACTGCCAGTGACGAGCAGTGAGGAAAAGTAGAACTCATTTTTACATCTCATTTTATTACAAACCCATCCTTGTGTGTTCCAAGAATCAATGGCTGTTTGATACAGAACTCAAAGTGCTCTGAGTAGTGACTATGTTAACATTTCTTTCCCAGTACCTTAGCTCAAATGGAAAAAAAAATCTTTATAGAGCCCAAATCACCAGGTGTAGTACATCCCACAATGAGCACCTTTAGTAAGCAAGAGGAAAGAAAATGTGTCAGGAACCGGCCAAATACACACAGTAGCAGGTGAGACTCCTGATGTAAAGAAATGACTCCTGATAGAACATAAACATGGAGTGTCCCCCAAGACAGGTACATGGAGGTCAGTCTCCCAAAAAACATGAATGTTTCCGGATGGAACATAAACACAGATAAGAACGAATGACGCCTTATGGAGTGTAAACATAGGGTGGTCCAAAAAAATGTGAACACAGTGAAAAGAAATAATAAATCAACTCCTGAAGGAAAAGAATGACTGCCTTTTGAACATAATTATAAGGCATCCATCCTTTCCCAAATAGAAACACAGGTGAGACTCCGGTGGAAGAGAATGACTGCCAATGGAACAGAAAGTAGAGTTCCAAAAAAATGTGCACACACTTTAACAGCTGATAACTCACTGAATTTTCATACTTTTTCAAGTTTAACTTATTGGAAAAAATGTGTGAAGCCACACTAAGCTGTGAACAAAAAAAAAATTCTCCACTAGGCTCTTTATGGGGATACATAAAAGATAAAGTTGAGGAATCCAGGGAAGCTATGTAAAGAGATATGTACAAACACCAAACCAAAGGAATGATTCTTATTGTTTGCGCCTCCATCGGTTTCCTTAGTACTGGTCCAGGCGCTGCTGCTGAGGAAACAATGGAATCGCAAACACCAAGAATCACTGCGTTCTGTTTGTTCACATCTTCTGTCAACAGCAGCCCTGATGCCTGGATGTGGCCCTTTCTGTGCCAGACACCTCATCCTTTATGTGTCCCCAAAAGAAAGTTCAGAGGATACATCTTCTTTGTTCAAAGTTCAGTCTGGCTTCACCCATTACGTCAAATCTGTTAACCCTAAAATGGAGTGAAAATTGAGTTATCAGCTGTTAAAGTGTGTGTACATTTGGGGGGACACCTGTAGTATATATATCTTTGGGGGACATATATTTCACAAGTGTGAACACATGTATATAATATATTACATTTGGTTCCTATTTTTGGAAGTCACTCAGTGTCAGGGCCAGCCTGACAGGGTTGAGCCGGGCTGAGGCAGGGAGGTGGGAATTGAGAAAAGAAAGAAAGACAGGAAAGTGGGGTCGGGAGGACCCCAGTTCTCTTGATGAACTGAAGCAACTTTATTAGCCACACAATACTATTTATACATAACACACTGAATAGGAGGTCTATCAAGAGGAACGTATTCTTTGTTCCTCTTAATCTCTAAGGGAGGGACACAGCAGAAGGACAAGTTCTCAGTACAGCATATCTCAGTAAATAGTTACAGACTTCTTGGTAAGCTATGAAAGGCTGTTCTCATTCTACAAATGTTGCTCTTATTCTACTGATAAACGCCATCCAAACAAGTGTGGGAAAACTGTGTGGGTAAGGGTCCCAGCCTTGCTAGCCCCTTCACGTGCAAGGACCTTGCCAGCTTACATCTGGCCCCCAACAGATCCCCCTTCTTTGTTTTTTAGGCGAAGTTCATGTTTCAGTGTCCGACAGTTTTTTATGTGTACATGTCAGCAGTAATATTTCAGTCCTGGATGGTGGACAAATGGTGGCAATGCAGGTCCGACCCTCTCTGGTTTGGTCCTGGGCAACCTGCAGCGACGCACAGCTGCTGACCGCTAGCGTGATAAGGCGTCTTCACCATCTTCATTTCTGGACTGCTTCTCTTCTTGTTGTCTCACGGGGACACTGCTATTCTGTGGCTGGAGCAGTCCTGATAATTCTCTTCTGTTGCAGGAATCCACATGGTCTTGGAGTTGTTTTCTGAAAATATACAAACGTATTCTCGACCAAAGGTTAATAAAGGAATCATATCTATAATTTAGACTTGGGATTCTTTTAATTTTTGTCCAAACGATTTTCCTTTGGCTTATTTGACACCATATATATTTTCATGGGTGTCTTGTTATTAGCATTATAAATGAAAAAATTTTTCTAGATGTAAATTAGTTACAGGATATTTTTCCTTATATGGTATTCTTCCACTATATTTCCACTATCCTCCCCTCTTTTTTAAAAATTTAATTATTGGGAGGCTTTTGGAAATTATATAATGAAGTTTAGATAACTTTAAATTTTAATTTTTTGTACAAAAATATGACTGCTTTAGGTTTATTGTATGTTAAGCAATTTTACCATGAAATGATAATTATAGTTAATACTTTTTGAATAATTTTAATTAATCTGAAAACTTGACTACTATTTTACTGTCAAATTTAATACTTTAATAACAATCTTAGTTTATACTGTAAATATTAATGGAAAGAATTATTTTGTATCCTTGAGAGGGCCCTGAGCATTCCCGGTGTTAAGCTGGATTTAGATATAGGGTAGTTGCTGTTAGCCAAGTCTCTGTTATCTGGGTACCGATTTCGGCTGGACTAAGTCTCTTTCTGTTATCTAGGTCCTGATCTGAGCTGGGCTTGGGAAGCGCAGCAGCCATGGGGCAGGAGACCTCCCTCAGAAGGGGCGAGTGTTCAAGCCCCTGCATAGTTGGGGGGGGGTGAGGATCTCTGCCCCACCTCTGTTGACCCCCAAGTTCTCCCCTGAGGCCCCCTGCAACTGTGCCTGTCTTAGGTCTCCCCTCCCAGAGGGGTCTTACCCGTCATTGACTAACCAGCCATCCTCTGGGGCCAAGCAGGGTGTCTCCTTGGTAGCGTATGCCCCTGTGGCCTCCATGCCCAGTAACTGCCTTGGGATCCCCTCGCCTGCTGGCTGGGCCCTGGCATTGATCATGGGGAACCCAGGTTTGTTCTCCAGAGAGGGCCCAGCTTACGCTATTGGGCAAGAGACAGATCTATGGTACCAGCCACCATGAGGCTTTAACCTCAGTATGAACAGAGAGCGTAGGTAACAGTTGTAGGCAATTGGAAGAGGGACCCCCTTGGCAAAAAGGTCAAGAGAGGTCAATATAGAATACTTAAGTGCCTTCCCAGGGGGCCTTCCACATAGTGGAAGGGATAAAATCCTTTCATGTTCTTATTAAATTGCTGCCAAACAATTAGTTTGTAAGTTTGTTTGGAATAAATGTATAATATGCTGTTGTAAAATATTAAAAATTATTAATGAGCTTTTGTTATTTTAAAATATATCTTAAAACTCTACTGTTGTATTTTAAGAAATATTAAATAAGATAACTTGTTTTGCCCTTTCTTAGAGGCAAAAACTTAAAATATATATTTATTAATACTTATTTGATAAAGCTTTCTATGTGATTTCAAGTATATTAAATTGCCTTTATTAAAAAATCCTTTAAGAAGAGAGAATAAACTTTTGAAAACATTTCAGGGCCCATGAAATGTCCTAAAGTCATTTCTTGATTATAGTTTTAAAATCTAACTTAAAAAAGTATTAAATATATATGTGTATATATAATTTAAAGATTATATACCTTTTATAATTATTAAGAGATATCAATTAAATTAAAACTGATCTTTGTATTTAAAAATTTTGGTTGGGATTATAAAATTTATCCTCTTTTTTCAATTAGACAAATGTTGAAATTTTATTATAATTATATGATTTCTCCTAGTTTATTTAACTAGAACTATAAACTCTTAGCTGGCAAGTTAAATATTTAGCATTTCTCAATCAGTAACATTTTTAAGAATAAACTTCAAAAATACAAGATATAATCAATAGATTTAATTCTGTCCTTTAGATTTTTCTTGAGGGAAATTTAGACTAATATTTTAGCATTTTGTTATTTCAGAATATCTAATTTAAGTTAGTAAACTCTCAAAGCTTCAGGGTGCCATTGACTGAAAACAGGTAACCATTAAAATGCAAATTAGTTACATTCTTTCTACTAAGGATGGGAAACTGAGAAGCAAGCCTCTCTTTAAAAGTTGTCACTGGCAGGAAATTTTTAGCCTACCTGCTCTGTTGGGGGAAGGGAGGCTAGCCCTTCCTCTATTAGAAATTGCTTTGGGAAGCCAGCCTTAATTAAAGGGCATAGCTGTCTTTTACCTGGGCTACTTAGATTTTTATAATTAATATATTTTAATAATTCTTGAGATTTAAATCCAATTTATTATTTTAAGGCATATTCTTTAGCAAATTTTTGTAACAGAGACAATTTTACTGAATTTCCTTTTTGGCCTTGAAGTTAACTTTTTAATATCCTTTATTAGTATTTAAAAACTGTTCTTTATTATGGAAATGCCAATCCTGCTGCTAGAATCTAGCCAGCATCTTTTTTCCTTTGGGTCAAATTTTGCTATTTTTGTTAGGAAATAATCAGTCTTGGGTTTTATTTTGTACATCTGTAAAGAGATTTCAGCTTAGAACTCTATCTAAATGTCCAAAATCGGACAATGCGTGCCTTAGTTCCAAGCCAGTTTTTCTCTTTACACGTGCACAGAAATCCCAGACGTATTTTTAAATTTCAGATCCGGTGGCATTTGCTGTAGCTGTATCAGAAATGCAAGGAAATTGTCATTTCTTCTCTATGTGGAAGATTTTAAATCTAATGATATTTTGTTTATTTCAGTAGGCAAGGGCAGCACCCAGGGCAGACAGAATGTCTTATTCCTATGGATCCAAGGTCCAGCCCTGCACTTCCGGGGGTTGCTCGGAATAGCTCTTGTATTCGTTTTGCTTTCTGTGGCAGGTGGGTGCTGTGCAACCTGCTGGCCTTGAGACGGCACAGGGATAGGAGGGTAAATAGACAATGCCCCTGTTATTTGCCATGGCTGGGCTGGCCCCTTTTGGTAGTTTCCCGACTGGTGTTGAGGCAAAGAATTTCCCTGGATATCTGTCTTAGATTTACACTCATTTACCCAGTGTTTTCCTTTTTTACATTTAGGGCATAGTCCAGGTTGTTTGGGACCTCTGCCATTTCCTTTATTAACCCCTTTATTAGAAGGACACTGTTTTGCTATGTGTCCTGTTCCTCCACAAGTGTAACACTTGTATGTTGGACTTTTCCCTGTGCTAAATTGTTGCTGAAGAATTCCTTCAATGGTGGTTCCCTTTAATGCAGCTGCAATGGCAACTCCTTGTATATATGAGGGACCAATATCTGCGCAAATGCGGATATAATCTGAGAGAGTCCCCTGTCTTTGATAGGGCCGCAGTGCAGCTTGGCAGGCAGTGTTGGCGTTTTCATATGCCAACAGTTTAACTACTCACATGCCAGCCACTCCATCCACCACTACTCGGCCAACAGCCTGTAATAGCCGAGAGACAAAATCCTGATACTTTTCATCTGGCCCTTGAATAATTTTTGAGAGCTCCTCTGTTTTCTGACCAGAGGTGGGTAACTTTTTCCAGGCTCTAATCCCAGCTCCATTAATCTGTCCATAAGCTTCCTGGGGGTATTGAATTTGGTTGTGGGTATCAGCATAGACTCCTTCACCTACCAGCATTTCATAAGATATATTAATCTGGGCAGCTCTATTATGAGAAGCTTGTTCTTTAGCTTTTTCATCATATTCTGATTTCCACAAGAGATAATCCCCTCCTGATAAACAAGCCTTGGCAATAGCTCTCCAATCATTAGGTGGGAGAGCCTCTGAGGCCATAGTTTCCAAGATGGTTGAAGTATAAGGGGAAGTGGGCCCATGCTGAGCACAGGCTGTTTTTAACTCTTTTAAGGTTTTAAAAGGAAGCGGTTCATAAGCACGCTCACGCTGTCCCGTGTGAGGGCTCACCTGTTCCATAACAGGGAAGGCATGAATGCCCAATTCCACACCACACTTTCGTGC
Source organism: Myotis yumanensis (assembly GCF_028538775.1). Classification (NCBI taxonomy): domain Eukaryota; kingdom Metazoa; phylum Chordata; class Mammalia; order Chiroptera; family Vespertilionidae; genus Myotis; species Myotis yumanensis. Next base: position 15,836,611 of record NW_027223771.1, on the reverse strand, counting down.
CTCCTGCAAAGCCATCTGGAGAGGGGAGAGTGGAACTGGTGCTGCACAAGGCAGCAGAGAGCTGCGGGAACGGCCCCCGCGGCTTCTCTTTCTCTTGCCAAGAAGCTTTAATTTTTCTAAAAAGCATTCCAACACATCCTCTATATCACTGCCCTCTTCAGTTCCAGCAGAAAAATATTCTTCCTCCTCTTTTGCCTGAACAATACCTGTATTATCATTATGACAAAGAGCAGCAGCTTCCTCAAAATCCCCCTCATCTTGAGGAGTTAAATTGCCTTTAAAAGTTACATTATTTCTTTTTAATATACTGTCTTTTTTAGACCCCTGTTTTGTGCTATCACGCTGTTTCTCCTTTTTTTTCTGGCTTAAGAGACAGTTGATTATGGTCATGCCTGGGGTCTAAAAAATCCCGTATTAAATTCCATAAGGAAAATGCATCAACCAGGGTCTTACTTGGCCCAAGGGCTTTATAATGATCACGCATTTGTTCCCCAACTTTCTGCCACGTTTCTAAGTTAACGGTTCCTTCCTCAGGAAACCAAGGGCAGACCTCCTGAATGAATTTTAAAAAATTTTCTACTTGCTTGTCATTAACCTTAGTTCCTCTACTATTAAGCATAGACTTTAACATTTGCCCATAAAGGGCATTTTCTCTAGATTCTAATTGCCCCATGCTTTACTCCCAATTATCAAAAAATTGCTCCTCCCTTACCTTAATGAGTGCACTCTTTATCTGGAGGAGTTCCTCACCGTCGTCTCTCCAAGCCCGACGGAGTTCCTCACCGTCTTTTTCCCAGTTCCTCAGTCCCTGTTCGGGCGCCAGATCTGTCAGGACCAGCCTGACAGGGTTGAGCCGGGCTGAGGCAGGGAGGTGGGAATTGAGAAAAGAAAGAAAGACAGGAAAGCGGGGTCGGGAGGACCCCAGTTCTCTCGATGAGCTGAAGCAACTTTATTAGCCACACAATACTATTTATACATAACACACTGAATAGGAGGTCTATCAAGAGGAATGTATTCTTTGTTCCTCTTAATCTCTAAGGGAGGAGCACAGCAGAAGGACAAGTTCTCAGTACAGCATATCTCAGTAAATAGTTACAGACTTCTTGGTAAGCTATGAAAGGCTGTTCTCATTCTACAAATGTTGCTCTTATTCTACTGATAAACGCCATCCAAACAAGTGTGGGAAAACTGTGTGGGTAAGGGTCCCAGCCTTGCTAGCCCCTTCAGGTGCAAGGACCTTGCCAGCTTACATCTGGCCTCCAACAACTCAGAAATAATAAATCAAAGTGTCATCCTCAATGGGGGACAATGGGGCACTGCAGCCACTTTCCAAATCACTTTCCTGCTTCTTGCACATGTTCCCCTCTGCACACTGTGGACACTTGCCGGGAGGGGGCGGGCAAGGCTTTTCACTGCCCCATCACCCAGGCTGGGCAGACCCAGTGTTTATAGAAAAGTGGCCCCAGGAGCCAGCTGGAGAGAAGCAAAGCCTGAGGCTGCCTGCCTTGAAGACTGCCCTTGCCTGAAGGACATGGGGCCCAGGCCTGGCTTGGCAAAGCTCTGGGTTAACAGTGAGCCTGTCTCTAGGGTCCACCCAGGGCATCCTGGTCTTTATGGTTTGGCTGGTCTGGGCTTCTCCTGGGACCACCAAGCTTCTGGGAGAGGGAGTCAAGTTTCTGGATCAGGAGGGCCCAGCCCTGAGAGAATGCATGCATGTGTGTATTTGCTCACCTGCACATACACACACACATGCATATGCGCACACATGCTTGAATGGAGGTGAAGTAGCTAACACGTGTCCTAAGGGGCATGCTCACATGGTGTCTGCCTCTGGAAAGGCGGTTTGTCATTGCCTTGTGAGCATCCCCAGGCCAAAGTGGATTTGTTGAAAAGATACCAGTGGCTGGAGGTAGAGACAGGAGTTTCACAAATGGGGTGTGACACCTAGGGCTGGAACAGCATTGTCACTAACAGAACAAATGGAAGCAGCATGGGAACCCTTTCCTCCTTCTACAGCCACTCCGGGTACCACAGGCAGACAGGAGAGGAGGCCGTTGTCTTCAGAAGGCATGTTGATAGTTTGAAGGCTCTGGATCTGCTTTGGGGTCAGGAGGAGGGGGCCACCATGGGTCCTCTGGCCTTTCAGTATGGGTCATTGGTGGTCTTTATGATTTTTCTTTTTTATGGTTTATTCATTTTGTGGGGTTTTTTTGGGTTTTTTTTGTGGGTTTTTCATAAATGAGGGAGGTTATTTGGTGAAGGAACTGGTAAATGGAAGGGAATCTCCAGTATCTGGAAAAGGGAGAACCTATTTTGAAGGGGGTGGGATGTTCAAGGACGATGAGGACTGAAAGCTTTTCAACACAGCCGGCCGGGCCGCTGGACACTTGTCTTTGTTCTTTTTGCGCCAAGTGGCTAAATGGTTATCCCCAGATCACCAGGAGAAGAAGAAAAGAAGAAAACAACACAAAACAGCAAATAAATGAATTGAAGAACAACAAGTGACTCTACATTGGCTTAATGTACTTGGGAAATCAGATCCTGTCCAGCCCAGGAGAGATGGAAACAATCCCCATGGCACAACCAGAATCAGGACTTGGTGAATGATTTTGGCTCTGACTCCATCTAATTAATTCAGTGGCAACCTTGTGCCAGTGCTTTACTTAGCAAGTGAGGAGAAGTCCCCCTCCCCAAGCTAAGTAGGACAGGTAAGAGAAAACAAAAACTGCACTATCCTGCCACCTACTGGACAGCTAAAGAAAGACCTCAAATTATCCACCTGCTGAATTGTGGAAAGGAAAATGTTCCTAAATAAGAAAAGTGCTCACCACTTCAAATGTGCCAGCAGAGGAACAACCCATCAAGCAGCATGGACCACCAAGGTAACAATTACACAGGAAGACAATGACTCTTCTCCAGAAAGGAACTCAAAATAATGGGTGATTGTGATATAAAGGAGAGAGAAATCAAAACAGCTGTCATGAAGACACTCAGTGAGATACAAGAAGGCAGTTCAATGAGCTCAGGAATAAAATTAATGAACAAAAGAAGGACCTTACCAAAGAGATGAAAACTATAAAATGAACCAATCAAATTATGGAACTAAAAAACTCAATGAATAAGATAATGAATGGATATATTAATAACTGATACACAACAAAAGCTAGTTGCTATATCAAGATGTCCTGACATTGCCATGTTAGTCATCAGTCATTCAAGGGCTGGCAAGATATAGACATAAGTGAACTTCACTTAAAAATGCAAATATATAAAATAAAAATTCAAATATTTCCTTCATTGCACTATTTAGAAAATGGACAACTGCTCAGCAAGACATTTTACAAAAACTGAAATAAAAATGCTGTAAGGAAAGTAGCAATTAATGTTCTCTATCCAAGAAGGTGGCAAAAATTTTCACTTAAAGACAAATATTAATCAGTTTACTATTACAAGTTTATTTGATTCATAAAAAACGTTTCTCAGAGTAGGAACCACCAAGTTTTCTATTGCCTGTAAAACTATAATCAGGATTTCCACCACAAGGTGTCTCCAGGACTGGCCTCATATGAGTAGTACTCAGTCATCTGCTTTGTTGTTCCTGCAAGAAGGAGCACTTCAGTGCTGACCTCTGCTGGCTGCTTCTGAGCCCTGTAGGATTGTAAACAGCAGATGCTTAGTATTTTATTTTTCCCTCAATGACTTGCATTTTTTTAAGTAGACACAATGATAAAGGGAATTTCCCATTAAACTCCTTTTTAACAATGAAAATGTATCCGAGCAGAGCTACTCTCTTCAAGTACAGGTTCTAAACTGTTCTGAAAAGTACTTATGTTTCTAGGGAGTGGGGAGAGGGGGTCCCAGCTAAGGAATCCAAAGTCAGGAGGCTGTCAGTGATGCAGATGGCTTATGAGGTAATACTTGCTGCCTCTGGAAGGGCGGTACGTACAAGATCCTTGAAGAGGCCCTTGGACATATTTAGTAGCCCCATTAGAGATTTTTTTAAAAATCCCTCAAAGACATTGCCAAGCATTTGCCTTCACCACCCTTGTACAATACACTCATTACCTTGGAGATGTTGTTAATCACTTGACACTGAGGTATAATTTAGAGCAACAACCTCTAAGGGAGAACAAGGTAGCCTGGCTGGTGATCAAATGACCGAAAACAGCTCCAGAGGCCATTGCTTATACCACTGTTACCAAGGTGTTGGAGGTGGGATCTGCCCTTTCTGTCTTCCCCACACCCTCCTCCTGCAGATCACATTTTTTTTAGCCACTTTGTCAATGATACTGTCCCCCACCCCTATGGTAATCTTTCCCTATTTAACATGTATGTCTTTATATAGAGTAGATAACTATAAAGGACAGTTTGTCTAATGGCGCCCTCTAGTGATAATAACAAAGGTCACAATCAAGAAAGTAAATTTACCAAGTACCTGATTGTGTTGGAGTAACTTAACCCATTGTGTTTAAGTTGTTATCTTAAATGTTTCTATTTAGGGGGATTCTGACAAGCAATTTTATAAGAGTACTAGAGGCCCTTTGCAGGGAATTCATGCACTCGGAGTGGGGGGCCCCTCAGCTGGACCTGTACCCTCTTGTAGTCTGGAAGCCCTCCGGGGATGTCCCACAGATGACCTAAGCCAATGATGGTGAACCTATGACACGCCTTGTCAGAGGTGACACATGAACTCAGTTTTTTGGTTGATTTTTTTTTGTTAAATGGCATTTAAATATATAAAATACATATCAAAATATAAATCTTTCTTTTATTATGTTTGCAAATATCAAAAAATTTCTATATGTAACACAGCACCAGAGTTAGGGTTTATCAAAATGCTGACATGCTGAGCTCAAAAGGTTCACCATCACTGCCCTAAGCTGTCAGTTGGAAATCCTTAGGACTGTTGTGGAGGTGGGAGAGGCTCCTGCCACTGCTGCTGCACTCGCCAGCTATGAGCGCAGCTTCTGGTTGAGCAGTGCTCCCTCTGTGGATGTGTAATGACCACCAGGGGTCAGCTTCTGCATTGAGCATGTGCCCCCTACTGGTCAGTACGCATCATAGCGACTAGTAGTTCCACCATTTGGTCCATTTGTATATTAGCCTTTTATTATATAGAATTACTAAATTTTAGAGCTTCAAGACATTCAGCTTAAAGACTGGTAGATCAGGTTAACTATATGAAAATATTAAGGGGAAAAAACTAAAGGCACGTAAAACCAAAAAAGGAGGAGAGATAACTGTCCTGGAAGAACATTTGAATGGTAAGTTCATTTGCCAAAGTTTTACTATTTAGTTAGCTTTCACGCCCCCCTAATCTCATGAACCTGGCACTATAGTAATTATGTTTTAAGTTTAGAGGCTAATTACTGAGTTAAACTTATTTTCTCTGATTCTGCATTTGCCTTACCAAGTTCGTTTCCTCTCCAATCATTTGCGGCGTTCCAATACTTCTTGGTAGAGTCACAAGTGTTTTTCGGTTTCTATTTCTGCTATCATCTTGAGAGGTTTGCAAAAGCGGTGTTCTGAGTTCCAAATGACTTATATTTGAAGCATTATGAGTACATGTTAACGGCTCTGAGATTTCTTGAGATGCTCTTCGTGTCTAAAGCAAATAAAAGGATACATTTAAAAAATATATATTTTATTGATTTTTTACAGAGAGCAAGGGAGAGAGATAGAGAGTTAGAAACATCAATGAGAGAGAAACATCATCAGCTGCCTCCTGCACATCTCCTACTGGGGATGTGCCCACAACCCAGGTACATGCCATTGACCAGAATCGAACCTGGGACCCCTCAGTCCGCAGGCTGACGCTCTATCCACTGAGCCAAACCGGTTTTGGCAGGATACATTTTTAAAGTAAGTATAACATGGCAAAGGATCTAAATAGACACCTTTCAAAAGAGGACATTCAGAAAGTCAAGAGACATATGAAAATATGCTCAAAGTCACTAATCATCCGAGAGATGCAAATCAAAACAACAATGAGGTACCATCTCAAACCTGTCAGGATGGCTATCATCAACAAATGAACTAATGACAAGTGCTGGAGAGGATGTGGAGAAAAAGGAACACTTGTGCACTGCTGGTGGGATTGCAGACTGGTGCAGCCACTATGGAAGACAGTATGGAGGTTCCTCCAAAAGCTGGGAATGGAACTCCCATTTGACCCTGTGATCCCACTTCTAGGAATATATCCCAAGAAACCAGAAACACCAATCAGAAAGGATATGTGCACCCATATGTTCATAGCAGCACAATTCACCATAGCTAAGATCTGGAAACAGCCTAAGTGCCCATCAGTAGATGAATGGATTAGAAAGCTGTGGTACATCTACACGATGGAATACTATGCTGCTGTAAAAAAGAAGGAACTCTTACCGTTTGCAACAGCATGGATGGAACTGGAGAGAATTATGCTAAGTGAAATAAGCCAGTCAATGAGGGAAAAATACCACATGATCTCACTCATTCATGGATAATAAAGACCATTACAAACTTTTGAACAATAATAGATACAGAGGCAGAGCTGCCTCAAAGTGATTATCAAACTGCAGTGGGAAGGCCAGAGAGGGTTGGGGGGCAGGAGGGAGGGGGGTAAGAGATCAACTGAAGGACTTGTATGCATGCATATAAGCATAACTAATGGACATAAGACACTGGGGGGTAAGGGCGGGCAAGGGATTGTTAAGGGCAGGGGGGGGAGAAGGACATATATGTAATACCCTTTGTAATACTTTTAGCAAAAAATAAAAAAATAAAGTAAGTATAACTTGAACAGTTACAATTGTCTTCTTTAGTTTTGAGTCAACGAATCAGAGATCAGTTTGAAGTGTGAAAAAAGCTGACATTTAAAATGTTTATCATCAATGTCCACTGAATTAAATCTGAGTTATAAGGTTAATCTTTCTTCTATTAGTAATCATGTAATTTGATAATGCAAGGAATAATAGAATCAGTTTGAAAATTTTAAAGTAGAAGGATATAACTTAATCCAAGAGTATGGAACAATTTTTAAATCACATTCCCCCATTTCTTTCTTTTTTTCCAAAGACATATTTTACTGATTTTTCAGAGAGAGGAAGTGAAGGGGATAGAGAGTTAGAAACATCGATGAGAGAGAAACATCGATCAGCTGCCTCTTGCATACCCCTGACTGGGGATGTGCCAGCAACCAAGGTACATGCCCTAGGTCAGAATCGAACCCAGGACCGTTCAGCCCACAGGACGACGCTCTACCCACTGAGCCAAACCAGTCAGGGCCCCCTTTTCTTTCAAATATTCTTGTTTAACATCAACTGGTCTTAAAAATAAAATGATCCTCTAATAAGAATCATTTGGAAAGATCAATTCAGTGATAATAATGACGGAAACTGAAATACTAAAAAGGAAAAACAAATGCCACCTTCTTTCCAGAAATCTGTAAAATAAATTACCATTAAAGGAAGTAAAGGAAAGGCAAAACCCCTGTATTTATCAGAAATGTAATTTGCAGTGATTTATAGCACATTAAATCAACAACTTAACCTGTAAAAATAAGTCGAGTTGGGTCACTTTGTCTGTTATATCCTTTATCCGTTCATCAAGCTTCGGTTTATACTTTTCTAATTCAAAGTCTTCTGCCATGTGCTTTTCCTGATATCTTCTGAGCTGTTTGACCCTTTGTTTCCACTTCTCTTCCTCAGCCTCCAGCTCTTCACATTCCTTTAGAAGTGCTTCCCTTGATAACACCTCTTGAGGTGTCTTTTCTTCATCCAGATGTATACAGTTTGAAGATGACGGTTGCAGTTTTCCTATAAGATCATCATTCTGCATGAAGAAAAGAATCTAGTTTGGTTATGAAGGTGTGTTCACCAGTATGACATTTTGAAATGAATTCAATGGCAATAAAATGTTATCTGTACGGTGATTGAGTCTTGGAATGTGGAACCTTAATTACTCAGAATCAAAATCAACGTTAAAATGACCAGGAGTCACAAAAATACATTTACTGGTGCCGCCTTTGCCACACAACATCTGCACTTGACTTTATGCTTCTCTTTCTGTGACTGTTTCACGTTTTTCCTCCACAAAATGACTACACGTTGGCCCTTAGTAGAAAGTGTCTTACCTCTTCCCCCATCTAACCTCTTCACAATGTTTAAAAGAGTTTTAGAGATATCATACTGTGGTTTTCAGAACTGTCATCAAGATAAGACTTTCAAAATGAGACTAATTCATGACTCATAAATACAGATTCTAATGCCATAGGTCTTTTACTGAACCAAAAAAAACATTTGATGCTAAATAGAATTGCATTCCAAGAAGAAATGATTCCCTGGATTACAGAGAAATTAAAACTCTTACTGTTAAAGTTTAGCCACATAACCTCGATATTTTTTCTAGAACCCAAAAAGTGGGCATGGGAGGCTTAATTCAATAATGCTATCTTAAAATTCTTTGTTACTTCCCACAAAATCAGGGAACATAGTAAACAAAACAACATCATCACCATCAACAGCAAACTTGCTGGCAGGTCAGTGATAATGGTGACTGTTAGGTCAGAGAGAGCCCAGGATCAGATACATGCAGACATGTGACAAGATGATGGACTCCCCCTGGCATGTCTAACAGATCAGCATGCCAGACACAGATACTGGCTTCTCCCTGAATCAACACCGACCCCAAACAGATACTAACTCATTCCTGAATACCTGGCTGAACCCCCTGCAGCTGAAACTTCCTCAACTGAATACCTTAGCTCATGTCCCCGCCCCTCACCCAACCTCAGTATAAAAAAAACGCCCCCCTCCCTATTGGTGTGAATCCACGGGCCCTGTCTTTGGGGGTACGTGGGTCTCCCGAGGATGCAGAAATAAACCTTTTCCTTTCCTTTCTTTTCTGATTCACTGGACTCTCTATTTCTTGCGCCGCCTCCTGAGCTACCTAACCTAACAGTGACTGCTATGTCTGGTGCCATCTGACTCTCTCCAGGGAAGCTCACTCTGGGAACCCAGCCACCACGTTGTGAAAAACGAAGCAGCACAGGCCACATGGTCAGTCCTCATACAGGTGTCCAGCTGAGACTGTTCCAGGGAGCGTCCCAGCCAGAAGCCCACTGCACCTGACCAAACCGTGAATAAACAAGTCTTTAGATCAGCGGTTCTCAACCTGTGGGTTGTGACCCCTTTGGGGGTTGATCAACCCTTTCACAGGGGTTGCCTAAGACCATCGGAAATCACACATATAATTACATATTGTTTTCTGTGATTAATCACTATGCTTTAATTATGTTCAATTGGTAACAATGAAAACACATCATGCATATCAGATATTTACATTACAATTCATAACAGTAGCAAAATTAAGTTATGAAGTAGCAGCGAAAATAATTTTATGATTGGGGGTCACCACATGAGGAACTGTATTAAAGGGTCGCAACATTAGGAAGGTTGAGAACTGCTGCTGCAGATGCTTCCACTTCCAAGCTTCAAGTCATCCCAGCTGGTGACAAGTGGAAATGAAATGAGCTGGCCTCACTGCAGATTTGTGCACAAGATAAATGCTGCTTTAAGACACAAGGTTTGGAGGTGGTGTATTAAGCAGCAATAAGTAACTGGCACAGATACTGACATTGAGAATAGAATGCTGGTTTTCAAAAGGGTGACCCCATAGGTGGACGTGTCCTGCGCCTTCTCACGGAGCAGATAGAAGGGACAACTAAATCGAATAACATCCACTCGGAATTGGCAAGTTAAACAGCTGGTGAGACAATCCATGACCCATATATATGCTGTATACAAGAAAGAGAACCGCCTCAAAGCAAGGGAGTCCCACAGACTGAAAGTGAAGGAATGGTAAAATATCTTCCAGGCAAATGGAAAGGAAAAAGAAAGCTGGGGTAGGAATAATTGTGTATGAAAAAATAGACCTCAAAATGAAGGACATAACAAGAGATAAGGCACGCACGCACATGTAGATGAATTTGCTGGCTCCTTCTTTCCCGCAGGCCTGAGCCTCTGAGCAGCCTGGGATGAGCTGGTGATCACAAAAGCCTGACAGTCATCCCGGTCCTTCCGCCACCTACCCCGATCCCCTGTTCACTATCGCTGACCCATTGGATCCTCGGGTTTGGGGGGGGGGAAGGCCAAGAGGTCAGCAGTTCAGCCTGCTCACCAGTCTCCAGTCCCACCTGACCCCTCTCGTGGGCTGTAGGGAGAGACCGAGTAGTGGTCAATGCCACCTCATGCTGACTGGTCGTTTGGTCAGTCTGGTCATTTGGTCAGTCTGGTCATTAGGGACATTGGCTTTACATATATTAACCACAAGGAAATACACAAGAAAGTGTGCTAGGGTGAGGGACTGCGCCATGGAAGGGTTACAGAATGTTACAGAATGTGCTGGGAGGGGGGACTGACGTATGGGGAAGGATTGTGTTGCCAGGCTATGAGGATTGTGTATGTGATGGGAGGAGGGACTGACGTATGGAGGGGGGTTGCAGGGTTAGGAACCGTGGAAGAAAAATTGCTAGATTGTCTTAGACCAGTCAGGTGTGACTCTGTTTACCCCCCCTTTGTGCTTATGAACTTTCTGTGAGCTTCTAAGGTAACACTGTTTTGCTATAAAAATCATAATGCACACTTGCTCTTTGCCACATGCCGTGAGGCTTCCCAGAGGGGGAAGGTACGGGCTGTGGTCAGCTGGCCAGCTTAATAAACGGCTTTCAAATTTAAATTCTGAGTCGGTGGTCTATCTCGTTGAGCCAACCCATAACATTTGGAGGCCCCAGCGAGATACCCGGCAGGGAGGAGAGGGACCCCTTATTTAGGGCTGGAGGCTCTCCCCCAGCAGGGGTGAGAGGGACCCCTTGTTTAGGGCAGGAGGCTCTCCCCCGGAAGGGAGGAGAGGGACCCCCTATTCAAGGCAGGAGGCTCTCCCCCAGTTGTCCCCGGGCACTCAGCGAGATACCCCACACCTGTGGAGAATGACTATCAAGGAGGCCTCCAGTCCACCCAAAACTTTCAATTCGGAAACCAAGCCACCTGGACTCTCGAGAGAGGTAAGGGACCGGTCGTTAAACAGGAATTGGCACGTCCCACGGAAGGACCTATACGGAGGGTTGGACGCAGCGGTACTCCTGGTCCTGACCCGCGGCCACGACAGTGGCTGGGGTCCCTGGTTCGTGCGGCTGTAGGCTGCACTGGGTTTGTCTGTCTGGTATTTGTTTGTCTTGGTATTTGTTGTCAAAAAGTTGTCTGCTTCTGTGTACACCCTGCTGCAATGTTTTTTGAAAATTTTCAGGACTTCAAGGAGCAAGCTGCAGGTTTCGGGCAACCTTAGGTTGCATTTGGCTAATTTATCTTGTCTTTGTTCTTTGTTGTCTTTGTCTTTGTCAAATGGGATAGGGTCAGTCATCTTTGTCGACCCCCTATCAGTCAGGCCCACTCCGGGTGAGTGGAAGGGGAGCTTGATCACCTCCCGGGAAGCTATAGAGCTCCCTCAGGAATTGGGAAATTGTTAGAAATTGGGAGAATTGTTTAAACTCTGAGTGAATGTCTGGTGAAAGTGTGTGAGTGTGGAAGGAGGGGGCCTGCCCTCTCCTCTCCTTTATGTGGCTCCACGACTTCGGTTACGGAGTCCGAGTGGGCCCCAACCTGCGGTTCCGAGATTCGTCATATGGCATAACGGTGACTCACCCCCATGTGGAGGTGACCAGACCCGGGGTTTATACGGGTGCACCTTAGCTACAACCAATCTAAGCTCCCAAGGGACGCGGCCAGGCGGGCATCTGAGTGAGGATCTGTGAAAACAGGTCACCCCTTCCCTTGTCTGTCTCTCGCCACCAATCATCATGGGGTCGGGACAAAGTTTATTTGTGTGGGACTGGCCAAATTACTACAGAGAAGGGAGACTGGATACAGCTCCAGCCTGGGCTGGTCTATTAAGAAAGTGTAAATCATTACTGGTCTGTGTAAAGTAAGAGCTACTTTGATTTATTCTGCTTTCTGTTGATACGCTTGGCTGAACGTTTGGGCTGGCCCCTTAGCAGTCTGCAAATAGTCTCTCGGCAGCTGCGAGAATTATTTTTCTCAGAATCTTTTGCTCACTGTTAAGGAGAATTAGCCCAGTTAATAAAGATTTGTCTATCAGCTGCTCTTACCTAGGTTGTAATTTACTGTATTAAACTGAAGTTCTAGGGTAAATTTAAAGGTTATAATGTTAATACTTTTGATTTACAGCGATTCTATGAATGGGAGTGGCCCACTTTCCAGGAGGGGTGGCCAGATGCAGGGTCTTTTGATCTGACCACTGCCTACCGGGTCCATTACATCATACACGGCCACTCAGGGCATCCTAATAAAATTCCTTATATTCAGGTTTGGGTTGACATATTGTCCAAGAAACCCCGGTAAATGAGGGCTTGCCTCCCGAGGAAAAATTGGGACAGAGACAGACAATTCTTTTGGCCGGGCCCCAGAAGGGAAAGGCTCCCCCGGTCCTTCAGGGAGAGCAGGAAGAGCCCATTAGCCGGCTGCCCCCTATGGTCCCCTGGCACCAGATCTGGGTGAGCCCGGGCCTCAAGCCCAGGCCACGCAACCAGCTCTTGACTGGGAGCCCCTGCCTCCCCCGATGCCAATTGTCTTCCCTCCACACCCACCGATGGGAGGGGCTTTGTCGTCCTTCAACCCCTTCAGTCCGTCCCATACTAGACAGGGACAGCGTATGGAGGGAGAGAGGGGGGGGGGGGGCGGAAACTGCAGGACCCTGCAACATCCGCCAGTCCTGAAGTTCCTATGTTGCCACTACGGCTGGCAGGCCCTCTAGATCTGGGGCCAGACAAGCAGCCCTCTGGGGAAGCAAGGCAGATCGAGGCGCTATTTCCCAGCTCCAGACCAGATTGGGGAGTGAATGAACAAAGAAGGGGAGCTGGATGCCTGAGCTGCCTGCAGTAGCCCTAAAAAAAAAAAAAAAAAAAAAAAAGAAGAAGAAGAAGAAGCAGCAGCAGCAGCGAGAAAGTACTTTGGCTTTTGGCTTGCAGGCTACAGCAGTTAAGCCGTAAGCCAGTGATTGTTACTGGCCTTCCTACAGCCCCAGGAATAGAGCAGCAAGCCTGGGATCTATGAAAGCTGCAGATAGAGTTAGTAAAAGCTCCCTGTTTGCAAATGTACTGAAAGGGTTTAGTACCTGTTGCTGCTAGAAGAGGAGGGGCTGATATCCCTTTCCAGTATACTCCCTTCAAAGAGGCCTGGTCGCTGTTCTGCCATAAAGGGGACTGGTGGGAAGACAAGGAAAACAGGGCCCTGTAACTAGTAAACAGAGTTAAGAAAAGGGCACTCTCCCTGGACCTGGGAGCCATCAGGACTTTGACATTCTCCAAGAGAGCAGAAGTCTGACTCAGAGACTAGCCGAAACCTCGTTAGGTTAGGAGGACTGGAGGCTGCATATTGAACTTATAGACTGCAATTTGCTAGGCAGAGGTCCAAGCCCAGTTGTATAGGGATTAAGCTACCTATGTACAGCAAAATAACTTTCTCCTGTGCTAGAATACATTTTAACAAAATTGGACAAACTGTATTTGTGGCTAGAAAGAAGAACTGGCCTATGTGTAAACTGTCCTGGAAAAAGGCTATGTGGAATGAACCCAAAAAGTAAAGGGTGTCTAGCTGCCGAGAGGGCAGTTGCCCAGGTGAGCAAAGAAGAATACCCATTAAATTTTGGTCTCTATTGAGAGACAGTTGACAGTTAGCAACCTGTATACTGTCTTACAGGCCTGTGTGACCATGCCCATGTCAGGGGTGGCACAAAACCTCAACTGTAGGAAACTGGGGAAGGCCTGTCTAGAACAGAGGGGGTTAATAAAGTGGTGAATACTAGCCCTCTGTTACAGGAATTACAGACCCTGTGAGGCCCTGTGACATATAAGACCCTGTAGGGAAATAAAGCTCCTTTAGTCAATTCTGAAAGAACAAATAAAAGACAGATTAAAGGCTGTGTTTCCCTCCAGGCAACCCAACTGGAACCCCTCTAGTGACAGGGGAAAGGAGGCTCTCGATCGGTATCGCCAGGCTCTATTAGGGGGCATCCTAGCTGCTGCTTGGAGACCCACAAACCTCTCTAAGGTGACAGAGACAGTCCAGGGGCCTAACCCTGATGCCCTGGAAAGTTGGAGGGCTGTCAATGTTGCATTTGTTTCCAAGTCGGCCCCAAATATTAGGAAAAAAATGACAGAAATTAGAAGGTTTGAGGGGAAATCAATCTCTAAGTTGATTGAGGTGGCCCAGAAGGTTTTTGACAATCTGAAGGACCCAATGGCAGATTTAAACACCTGGATGGCCAAGGTCCTCCTGGCCCTAAACGAGGAAACAGGCCCAAGGGGCCGGAGAGACAACAAGGGCAAAGAAAAGCCTCGTGAAAGAAAAGGAGTCCAACCCAGGCTTGGGAAAAATCAATATGCATTTTGCAGAAAGGAAGGACATTGGAAAAGGGAGGGCCCTGAACATGCGGGGGAACCGACTCCCTCCCATGCTGGTGGAGGAGGTGGATTGGGGTTGTCGGAGCTCAGCTGGCCCCCAGGAGCCCAGAATAACCCTGACAGTGGGGGGGGGGGGAAGGTGGACTTCCTTGTGAAACTCATAGCACCCACTCAGGCCCTCTGGTAGGAAAAGGGAAAAAGAGTAAACATTTCAGCTTCCTGAAAACAGCTGCCTTGAACCCTGCCACACTCCTCTCTGACGAGAAGGCAGAGGCCCCTTTGCCTGACTGCGAGGAGACACTGACTACCCTCACTTCCCTCTGTGAGGACCTTGTGGACCAGCCCTGCAGAATCCGGATGAGACCCTCTACATGGACGACGGGAGCAGCTTCGTAGAGGAAGGTACCCGGTAGCGGGGGGCACATGAGGAGGAGCCAGGGGAGATGTAAGAAGCCCTGGTAAGCGCCCCGGCACTGGCCCTGCCAGACCTACCCAGGGACTACAGGGATATATCTCCTCACACTGCCCTTACAGGAGGACACGGGAGCCACCTTAAAGAAGTCTCCTGACCTCATGAGGAAAGGAAAAAGCTGCTGAGATACTTAACCACCTGGCAGCCATATAGGGGCCAAGGAATTGACTAAAAGACCAGTAGGGCCACTAGAAGTTCTCGTAGCCCTGCCAGCACGAAGGCTCCCAGAGAAGCCTACTCATCTGCCAGAGGAGCAGAGGCTAGCTGAGAAACTAAGGGCCCGGGAAAGAGAGGCTGGATGGCTAATTCTGCCAGATGGGAGGCCTATAATGCCAGAAGCCCTGGGGCGGACCATCGCTTCCCAGACCCACCAGAGCACCCACCTGGGGGAATGAAGCTATCAGAACTACTGGGAAGAGAATTTTACATCCCAGGGCTCCAGAAAATATCTCAAGAGTTGGCTAGAAGGTGCCAAGTGTGTGCCCGGGTGAATCAAGGGCCCCCTGTTGTGGCCGCACTGGGACAGCGATTCCGAGGTCAGACACCCGGAGAACACTGGGAAGTGGACTTCACCGAGATACCAGAAGGACAAGGAGGGTATAAATACTTGCTGGTTTTCATTGATACCTTCTCTGGCTGACCTGAGGCATACCCAACCAAGGCAGAGACAGCACAGGTAGTAATTAGAAAACTCCTCACTAAAATTGTCCCCCGGTTTAGCCTGCCACTATACATGGGGTCCGACGATGGCCTGGCATTTATCGCCAATGTTACAATCCATAGTTAAGGCCCTAAGAGTTACTTGAAGATTGCATTGTGTTTGTAGACCACAGAGTTCTGGACAGGTAGAGAGGATAAATTGGATCTTAAAGGAAACATTAACTAAGTTAAAATTAGAGACTGGCGAAAACTGGGTAAGTCTCCTTCCTTTTGCTCTCCTCAGAGCTAGGTACACCCCATACATCCAAGGGCTAACTCCTTTTTGAGATAATGTTTGGGCGACCGCTGCCATTGGTGCCCAGTTTGGGGGAGGAAGAAATTGCCCGGCCATCTACCCAAAGTTTGCTTAAGTCCTTACAGGCTTTGCAGAGCAGCGCCACGTCAGCACAACGGGTGGTGAGAGCCGCACGAGAGGAGGACGCACCAAGAACCAGTCCAACGCAGCCTGCCTTCTCTCCAGGTGACCTCGTCTGGGTGAAATGTCACGACCCTGGCAGCCTAGAACCTAGATGGGATGGACCCTACCAGGTGGTGCTGAGCACTCCAACCACCATCAAAGTTGCAAGAAAGAGGCACTAGAAATTGTAACCCCATCCTCCTCATGCCTCTCACCTGGTGAACTAACCAATGGGAAGGAGAAAGACATGGGAACTAAGACTCTATGTCAGTGGCCGAGACCCTGGCCAATTCTTCACCATCAAATTCCAGACTCTTCCCCGGTGGCTTGATCCCTGCATTGCCAAATGCTTCCTCAATTTCATATCGTAGAGGAAGGCACTGAATCAAAGATTTGATTCGGGCATAAGACCAGTAGGGAATGTGCTAGGGTGAGGGACTGCGCCATGGAAGGGTTACAGAATGTTACAGAATGTGCTGGGAGGGGGGACTGACATATGGGGAAGGATTGTGTTGCCAGGCTATGAGGATTGTGTATGTGCTGGGAGGAGGGACTGACGTATGGAGGGGGTTTGCAGGGTTAGGAACTGTGGAAGAAAAATTGCTAGATTGTCTTAGACCAGTCAGGTGTGACTCTGTTTACCCCCCCTTTGTGCTTATGAACTTTCTGTGAGCTTCTAAGGTAACACTGTTTTGCTATAAAAATCATAATGCACACTTGCTCTTTGCCACATGCCACGAGGCTTCCCAGAGGGGGAAGGTATGGGCTGTGGTCAGCTGGCCAGCTTAATAAATGGCTTTCAAATTTAAATTCTGAGTCGGTGGTCTATCTCGTTGAGCCAACCCATAACAAAAGCTGCCATGAAAAGTAGTACCCTAAAACATTTTATTTAACCAGCTATAGATTAACTGATGACAGGTTAAATTTCATACATACTTGACTTCTGCTTTGATCTAGTTTGTTCTTGAAATCTGGTTTCTTATCTTCTAAATGCACATGATGACGTGATTCAATCTCCTGAGAAGTCTCTATTGTAGATAGTTTTCTTTTGAAATCAGCCATTTCTTGTTGAAGTTTTCTCACAAATGCCTGGTAAGATATTTCTGTTACTGATTTTATAAATCAGATTATTTTAAATTATTTTACTAATTGACTAATTATTGTATTGTTCTCCATACAATCAACTATCAACCTACTTTTGCCCTACCCTGGGTATACCTTGTTAGAGTCATATATTATTATCATAATGTTATGACAATAATCTATGACTGGAAAAATATCACCAGCTACATCAATTCACCTTCTTTTCCTCATATGGACATGCTCCTGTTTGCTTAATCAGGTTAAAGTCACAGAAAATTTAACCCTCCTGCCTCATCAGACAGCTGATTCAGCCCTACTCTCAATTCCCCTCCCCCATAAATCTCAAAGCTTTACAATCTACTAACATCTCAAAGAGAAATGGGCACTAGGTGGATCAAGTGGTAGTGAATTTGATATTATGGAAAATTTTCTCTTTTTATTTATTTTTTAACCAGAGTCTTCAATTAACTTCAGAGTTCCTCACACATTTAGTCCCCTGCTCAAATCCTCCCAATAGGTTCCTAACTTAGAAGAAAAGTCATTCCAATGGCCTTCAAGGCCCTAGGTAATCAGGCCTTCACCTCCCTTCCTGCTACACATAAACCCTGCTACCCCTCACTAGTCTGAAATGGAGATCCAATTCCAAGTTCATGAATCACAGAGAGCTACAATTCTCTCTGTCTTGGACAAACTTATCTCCAAATGATAGTAATTAGGCCTCAAAATGAGAAACATAAGCACATTATTTGTAAAAGTATTCAAAGAAAATTATAAATAGGAGGGGGAAGATTAAATAAAGTATAGATTTGCTATAACTCATCATATTTGTCCCAAATTATGATGTAATGAAAAGTAGATGCCTTGAAAAGAGTTGAGAGATCATAGGAATATATTACTTGAGACTGCAATATTTTCAAATTTAATTCAAATTGGCATGAATAAAAATAACATTATACCAACTCAAATATATAAGATGTTACTGAAGGAAAGGTACTATGTGATACAGCATCTACATTTCAGTTCATCTGGAAATCTGATCTGAACTTAGCTGTCAAATTAATCCACTTAATTGAATCTTAATTTCAAAGTACTCTTTTAGGTAGAGCATTTCCATTTACCTACTTCCTAATAGTTTTAAATTTGGTGACAGAAAGATTTAAATTATTATTCTATCAATGTAAGACCAAATTATAATATAAATCTGCATGTATTAATAGTGTATAATGTAACATCTTAAAATTTCATGGGCAGCAAGTCTTTACTCAAAACAAAGCATCTCTCAGTTCTAAGGTCCATCTACTGACTACAATGTCTGCTTTGAAGCTGATAGAGCAAACATATTTATAAACTATACATTATATATATATATATATATATATATATACACACACACGTATATATATGTGTGTGTATATATATATATATATATATATATATATATATATATTTCAGAGAAGAAGGGAGAGGGAGATAGAAACATCAAAGATGAGAAAGAATGATTAATTGACTGTCCCCTGCACTCCTACTGGGGACTGAGCCAGCAACCGGGCATGTGTCCTTGAGCAAAATTGAACCTGGGACCATTCAGTCCTCAAGTCAATGCTCTATTCACTGAGCCAAACCAGCTAGGGCTATAATATCTACATTTTTAATATTCAACTAGATTCAGCATTTAGCCATCATCAAATATTACTCTGAATTTTCTCTTAGGAAATTTAAAAAATACTTATGTGTCTGGATACTTACATTTCTTTCTGCATTATCATTTTCATACTGAAGTACTGTTTCTTTAAAACTATGCCATTGTTTGAGTAAATCCATCATTATTCCATGCAGCCTAAGAACATACTTTTCATGTTCACAATCAAATATTTTCATGATATCCCGAATCTGATCTTGGGTGTTAATTACCGTCTTTTCTTCTCTGTCAGCTTGGTTGTGATCCTCATCCAGTTGCTGTTGAAGCAACATCATTTCAGTCTGTAGGTGAGAAAGCCTCTCCATTGAGGATTCCTGCTTTCCAATGTCTTTATCCACTTTACCTGGTTCCTTTTGATGCACGTGTCCAGTTTCCTCCTTTTGACACTGTTTTTGACTGAGGTCTCTTTCTACTCCTTCTAAAACCAATGTCCTTTCTTTCAGAGCATCTCTTATGTGGTGAAGCTCAATTTCTAAGCTGCTGTTTTTACTTTCCACTTCAGAAAGTCGTTGAGAAAGAATCTCATTGTTATGTTTCAGGTTAGACATATCCAAATTCATTTTGTCCCATAAACAAAACCATTCATCTCTTACTCTCTGGAAAGCAAGTTCTAGCTCTCTTTTTGATGTCTGACAATGCTCATGATCCTGTACAGCTGTAGCTAGTCTAGACCGATATGATTCAACTTGTGCTTCCAGTCTTCTTCTGTTTTGTTGTTCGATCGCCAGTTTATGGTTTAGCATCATAAGCTCAGCTCTCAGAACTTCAAGCTGCACATTGTGTTGAGATACTCTTTCTGTTATTGTGTTTTGAGGATGGTCCTTCTTTTCTTTGCCAATTGCAATGTTCTCCAAATATTCTTTTCCCATTTCCAGGGTCTGATTTTGTACTGAGTCCATTTCCAGGCTTAGCTTGGCAATTTCATCCCACAACATGCGATTTTCATCCAATTGACATTTTTCTTTTTCAGAACTCTCAGAAACCTAAGGAACACAAAGGAGACTTTTAGCTAAAACATTGAAATCACATGTCATGATAGCCTCTGAAATTAAAGAATAACCTATGTTATAATAAAAGGTTGCAATAAGTGGATATCTCACTGGAAAAAAATAGATTTGGATCCAAACCTCTAACTTTATACAAGCATAAATTCCCCAAAGTTCAAAAATATAATATAATATGATGAATTTTTAAGTGAAAAAATAACAACAGAATTTTAAGAGTCTCAGAATTAGACAGGGTTTTTCTAAATCACCACAAGTCCAGAATGCATTTAAGTAAAAGATGAATAATTTTAATTACACTTACAAATTGAGATGACAGTCTGAACATACCCCACAGGCGAGTAGTATGATCCATGCATATAATAGGATCAACTAAATTTCCCAAAATTCTTTTTGCCCAATATTATCCCATAGATATTCTACTGTTCTAATACTTTTATAGTCATTAATAAAAACTATCTCTGCTAATAACTGATAATCAAGCATTTTCCTGAGCACTTCTATATCCATCAATGAACTCATTCAGTTATCACAATCTGGAATGGAGGGGTTAAAAATATAAGGAAGTTTAGGATTTCCCCCAGGTTTTCAGACTCTACAATTTGTGATCATGCGCCAATCCATAGTTCTCCTCTAGTGTAGATACAGAAAAACAAAAGAAGCCTATTTTTCAAAAAACAGGTAATGAATAATATAAAATTTACAGAGCTCTTTTTAGAAAACCGTGAGATATTTGTTGCTTCAATAACATTTATTTCTTTTTTATGCTGTTTAAATTAGTATTAACTGTGATATGGGGAGGGTGGGTACTCTGATCTACTTTACTAGGAATAAATTACTTACCAATAAATTATTACTAAATATATATTATGGCCCGCATTCTCTTCAGAAGTCCCTTGTATTAAAATGGGATGCTACTTAGAACAAATTGTTAATTTTCTCAAAAGTAGAAGAATGACATCTAAAATATGATCTCTGAACCTGCTATACTTTCCTCCTTACCATCACTGGAAGTGAAAACTAACCTCTATATGAATATATCAAGGAAATGAAATCAACACCAAAATCTGGAACATTTGTTGTGAGTAGCAATACCTTTGAGACCATGGACAACACATTGATTCTTATGGTAAATATTAAAAGCCCTCTCTTTGGATGAGGCCATTGTGCATGCCACTGGTTGAGACAAATGGATTTGAATTAACAATATTATATCCAATGGGCTTCAAAAGCCATCTCTCTCTCTCTCTCTCTCTCTCTCTCTCTCTCTCTCTCTCTCTCCCCCTCTCTTATATGCTTTTTAAATCCTCTAGTTTCCATGTGTACAGTATTTTTTTTTAAATATATACAAACTCACACATACATACATTTGAAAATGACTAAATAAACTACCTCAGAGTTAATTTTTTATGGGCTATTTCTTTTTTAAAAATATATTTTATTGATTCTGTTTTTCAGAGAGGAAGTGAGAGGGATAGAAATTTAGAAGCATCAATGAAAGAGAAACATCGACGAGCTGGCTCCTGCACACCCCCTAAGGTACACGCCCTTGACCAGAATTGAACCTGGGCTGTCTTAATTTTGAGCTCTTATTCACATCACATCCACTCTTTGCTACCTAATATTCCCCTTACCCACCCCACCCCATTTATCTAGAAGAAACAGAGAAGTAAAAATAAAAAAAATGCAAAACGTATCCTCTTCTCTTTCCCACCTGGACTTTGCATTACAGCCAGATATAGAGGATGCGACAATGTGCATCAGTAGCAAGCAGGAAGCTATCAGTAGCAAGTAGGAAGCTATCCTCTTTCTGCAGGAAGCTATCCTTTCCCCCATTGCCTTTTACAATTTTTTTTCTTTAAGATCTTTAATGGCATAAAAAAGTGGTGGTATTCATAATACATATTAACATGCCCTGGTCAAGGGCAAGTACCTACGGGGGATATGCCGGAAACCAAGGTACATGCCCTTGACCAGAATTGAATCTGGGACCCTTCAGTCCATAGGCCCACGCTCTATCCACTGAGCAAAGCCGGTTAGGGCTCTTACGAGCTATTTCTATCACCTTTGTTTTGCAAAGTTATTTGGTAAGAATTCCATCTGGTAATATGCTGGCCTTCTGTTCTCAAGAAGGTCGCCTCTGAGTGTAATTTTGCTCTTCTACAACCTAGGACGTGGTCGGCAAACTGAGACTTGTGAGCCACATGTGGCTCTTTGGCCCCTTCACTGTGGCTCTTCCTAAGACTTAAGAGTACCCTAATTAAATTAATAACAATGTACCTACCTATATAGTTTAAGTTTAAAAAATTTGGCTCTCAAAAGAAATTTCAATCGTTGTACTGTTGATATTTGTCTCTGTTGACTAATGAGTGTGTCAACCACTGGTAGGGTCACATTTCATTTCATTTTCAGTCTCCTTTCATTAAGAAAAATTCCAAAGCATAAGAGCAGTACCTTAAATAAACTGTGAAGAGGATGTATCCTCTTAAAGCACAAGGATCTTTCCTTTCCATGGAAAACTAAAATTTTAAGTGATAGCTACATTTGTCATAGAGCAAAAATACAGTATACTGAAATAAAATTCCTTTATGAACATTTGACTAGTTCCATCACCATCTCAAGGCAACTTAGTTTGTATGTTAACATTTATTGAGAGTCAGAATGAACATTTATGCTAATGGGTAGGCTCAATTTATTTTCTATTTCTTCATTTAGAAAACATTTACAGAGCATCTATTAGATGCCAAGGATAGTAATAAGTTACTAATAATTGAAATCATAAAGGTCACAGTTCACATTTTGAATGAGAATATTTTTGGTTTGTTTTAAATTAATAATATACATTAAATGACAGGCTATAACTATTGATGAAGTACTGTTAGAAAGAAGAGATTTTCACCAAAGATAAATTTACCTTATTGTCTCTTATAATCGCCAGTGTGATATCTTGTGCTCTAATCGTGGTTTCAAGTGGGGGGTTCATTTCAACTTCTTTAATTGAGTGCTCTTCTTTTTTCCTTAACTGCACCCTATATTTTTCACATAACAGATCACCCTTTCGTCTCTTCTCTTTTTCTTTTCTTAAGATACACCTGCAGTTAAATATAACCAATGATATGATCCAGTAAGATAAACTGTTATAAGATGTCTTATATAAATCTCATGGTAACCACAAAGCAAAAACCTTCAGCAGATTCACAAAAGATAAAGAGCAGGAATCAAAGCACACTATGGAAAATTTTCAATTCACAAAAGAAGGCAGCATGAGAGGAAGACTGGAACAATGAATGTACAAAACTGCCACAGAAAAACTAGATCGCAGTAGTGAGTCATTACATGCCAATAATTACTTTGTATGTAGATTGAATTCTACAATCAAAAGGCAGAGGATAACATGGGGTCGTGAACACAGAATGCAGTGTACAGATGATGTGTTGTAGAATGTGCATCTGAAACCTGTGTAATTTGTTAACTAGAGACCCCTTAACAAATTCAATAAAAAGAAAACAAGTAGAGAATGTCTTCACGGATTAGAATAAGACCTAACTATATGCTGCCTACAAGAGACTCAATTCATTCATTTTCTTAATTTCTTAAATATTCAGCTGAGCACAATTCACCATAGCTAAGATCTGGAAACAGCCTAAGTGCCCATCAGTAGATGAATGGATTAGAAAACTGTGGTACATCTACACGATGGAATATTATGCTGCTGTAAAAAAGCAGGAACTCTTACAATTTGCAACAGCATGGATGGAACTGGAGAGCATTATGCTAAGTGAAACAAGCCAGTCAATGAAGGAAAAATACCACATGATCTCACTCATTCATGGATAATAAAGACCATTACAAACTTTTGAACAATAATAGATACAGAGACAGAGCTGCCTCAAACTGATTGTCAAACTGCAGTGGGAAGACCAGGGAGGGTTGGGGGGCAGGAGGGAGGAGGGTAAGAGATCAACCGAAGGACTTGTATGCATGCATATAAGCATAACTAATGGACATAAGACACTGGGGGTAAGGGAGGGCAGGGCGGGGAGGGGGGGAAGGACACATATGTAATACCCTTTGTAATACTTTTAGCAAAAAATAAAAAATTAAAAAAATATTCAGCTGAGATTATGCCCAGTGGTCTTAGCAAGAGGGGAATGGAAAGAGAGACAGACAGACAGACAGTATCAATGTGAGAGAGAACATCGACTGGTTGCCTCCCATACATAGCCAAACCAGAGATCAAACCCACAACCTAGGTATATGACTTGAATGGGAATCAAACCAGTAAACTTTTGGTATAAGGGATGGTGCTGCAACCAACTGAGCCACACAGGCCAGGGCTCAATTCATCCTTAGAAACACTTAAATGCTCAGTGTGAAGAGGTGGAAATGTTAACCTTGAACCAAACATTAGACCAATGGATATAACAAACATTTAGAGAGTAGTCATACATTATTAATCACCACCTCAAAGAGATAGCTGCACTCCCATGTTCACTGCAGCCTTATTCACAATAGCCAAGATGTATAACCTATGTGTCCACCAATTAATGAACAGGTAAGAGGATGTGGCATATATGTATGTATGTATGTATGTGTATTAAGTATGTGAATGTACATGTATATGTGTGCTTATATAGTAAATGTGTGTAAACACATATATATATGTGCTCGCACACACACACACACACACACACACACACACAGTGGAATTTTGCCAGGGAAAGAGAAAGAAGGAAATACTACTGCTAGAGGCAGAAATAGATTGTAGAGGCTAGCTATAGTTATAACAAATATTAATCATGCTCTGTTAAACGAGATCATTTTGTTCTAATTAAAGAAAACATATTCTCATCTGGCAGGGAGTTCCCCACACCCTACTTGAACTTGGACATTAACCAGGAAAAGTGGTCCATCCTCCTTAACTACCTATTATCATGGAAAGATTAACAACCTTGTTGATGAAGCACTGGAGTCCCAGCCTTCATTGGTGTAATCTGTAACCATTATACCCATTTTTATTCCTTCTGCATACTGCCCCATGCCTGTAATACCCATTTTATGGCATTTGCATCATACCCATTCTTATTTCTTTTGCCTACTTCCTCATGTAAGCTTTGTCTTTCCCATAGAAGCAGCTGGCATATGGTGTGGGGGTACAGAATAGATTTTCTTGGATGACCTCCTGCTCTCTCATATTGCCAGCATTATTTAAATAAGTGTCATACACGATTACACCCTGTCTGATGTGCAGCATAGTGCTTATAGTTAACAATACTGTATTACATACTTGACAGTTGCTTAGGGAGTAGATCTAAATGTTCTCACCACAAAGAAAGAATTGGTAACTATGTGATGTAATGGAAATATCAACAAAGAATCCCGTGGTAATCATTTAACAACATAAAAAGTGTATCGAATAAACACACTGTATCCTTTCAAAATATACAATGTTAATGTCAATTATAGCTCAACAAAACTGGAAAAAGTAGAAAATTGAAAAACATAAAAAACCTTCATGTCATTATATACGTAGTTAGAAAATGCAAGAATCCAATTAGTTATGGTTTTCTTTGAAAATGAAATTATTTGGTAACTTTTGCATCTAATCCTATCTAATAATAGACAAACATGGTAATTAACCATAACTTCGCTACCCTTTCCATTGGCTAAACAGCAAGATATGCAAATTAACAGCTAACCAAGATTGCGGCCAGCAGCAAGGCAACTGAAGTGAACAGGAGGCTTGTTTGCTCCAGTGAAGGATGAAGCCAAGGTTCCCTGCCTGCCGCTGCCGCTGCCAGCCTCTGAACTTGAACTCCAGGAAACTATATTGCAAATATAGAAGCTAAACAAAACCCAGAAACCTGCTTTCAGCCAGCCGAGATCTCAGAGCTGGAGTTGCAACAAAGTTTCAAATACAGAAGGTAAACAAAGCCCCAAACCTGCTTTCAGCAGCCGAGGTCTCAGAGCTGGAGCCGAGCCTTAGAGCTAAAGCTGGCTCTCAGTTCCAGTGACAGCCATAGAAGGTAAATAAATCCCAGAATAAAAATGGAAAAAGGAGAGGAGAAAATGGCGGAGGCTTAGACGGACGTGTTGGTGCTTCGTCCCGGACCAGATAGGGGCGAGCAGCTGAAACGGGTAACAATCAGCCCGTTCAAGCTGGGGAGGTTCAGCTGAGAGACAGTCTGCAGCCAGGAAAGACAGAAAACTCCTAAAAAATGCGGATGGTTAGAGATTGAGGCTGAAACCTCCCTCTGGGCGCCAGCGCAGCGGCGAGACCGCGCCATCTCAGGCAGCGTTTACCAGCATCCAGAGATCGGCTACTAACCCGGAGGCAACGATTCGCAAACAGCGCGACTGCAAGAGCCAAGGGGAGACCTGCACCCCTCCACGGAAAGATTCAAGCAACAGCGGCCTCCTGATCACCACACACTCTGCCTGGGGAACAGTTGCTGCGTCTGAAGCTTCCCTCCACCAGCCAGAAGAGCCACCACAACTGTGAACAGCACCCATCAGAGGCCCTGCTATCAACAGAGGAGCCGCTGCTACCACAACCGCCCAAGGAGCAACCACAGACCGAGGAGCCACTGCCACCCAGGGAGCAGCCACTGCCACCTAGGGTCCAGCCACTGAACGATTCAACAACTAGTAATGTCAGTGAGATCAAACATGGGTAGACAAAGAAACCCCCAAAGGAAAGAAAAGGAGGACTCGCCAGAAAAGCAGCTAAGTGAGACAGAGATATGCAACATGACGGAAAAAGAATTCAGAATAAGGTTCCTAGAGTACATGCACCGGATGTTCAAGAAGCAAGAAGAAACAGATGAAAAACTCAACTACGTATGCAAGAAGCTAGAAGAAACAGATGAAAAAATCAACAACTTAAGTAAGTCCCAAGAAGAAATGAAGAGCGACTTAGCTGCAATAAAAAACACCATTGAAAGTATCAATAGTAGACTGGGAGAAGCGGAGGACCGAATCAGTGAATTAGAAGACAAGGAAGCAAAACACACTCAAACTGTACTGCAAATGGAGAAAAAAATTAAAAGACAGGAGGAGAGCCTAAGGGAACTCTGGGACAACATGAAACGAAGCAACATACGAATAATAGGGGTGCCAGAACAACAGAAAGATGAACATGGATTAGAAAACCTATTCGAAGAAATAATATCAGAAAACTTCCCTGAGGTGGGGAAGAAAAAAGTCACACAAGCCCAGAGAGTCCCAAACAAGGTGAACCCGAAAAGACCCACACCAAGACACATCATAATTACCATGGCAAATGTTCAGGATAAAGAGAGAATCTTACAGGCTGCAAGAGAGAGACGGAAAGTAACATACAAGGGATCTCCCATTAGATTATCAAATGATTTCTCAACAGAAACACATCAGGCCAGAAAAGAATGGACGGAAATCTACAAAGTGATGCAAAGCAAAGGACTGAATCCAAGAATACTCTATCCAGCAAGGCTATCATTCAAAATTGAAGGGGAAATAAGAAGCTTCACAGACAAAAAAGGGCTAAGGGAGTTTATCACCACCAAGCCAGCCATGCAAGAAATGCTAAAGGGACTGGTGTAAAAGAAGAAATATCAAGCTCAGAAAGAAAACAGCCACACACACACACACAAAAGAAATGGCTACAAACAAGTACCTTTCAATAATAACTTTAAATGTAAATGGACTAAATGCTCCAAATAAAAGACATCGAGTGGCTGAATGGATAAAAAAACATGACCCATACATCTGCTGTCTACAAGAGACCCACCTCATTGGAAAGGACTCACACAGACTGAAAGTGAAGGGATGGAAAAATATCTTTCACGCAAATGGAAAGGAAAAGAAAGCTGGGGTAGCAATACTTATATCTGACAAAATACATCTCAAAGTGAAGGCCATAACCAGAGATAAGGAAGGCCACTTCATAATACTAAAGGGATCAATACAACAAGAAGATATAACCCTGGTAAACATATATGCACCCAATGCAGGAGCACCCACATACATAAGAAAACTTCTGGAAGATATCAGGGGAGATATCGACAATAACACAATCATAGTAGGGGACTTTAATACACCATTGACATCACTGGATAAATCCGCTAGACAAACGATCAGCAAAGAAACAGCAATCCTAAATGACTCACTAGATCAGATGGACTTAATTGACATCTTCAGAACACTACACCCCACAGCTGCGGAATATACATTCCTCTCAGGTGCTCATGGGACATATTCAAAAATAGACCACATATTGGGTCACAAGCAAAGTCTCCACAAATTCAAGAAGATTGAGATCATAAAAAGCATCTTCTCAGACCACGATGGCATAATGTTAGAAATAAACTACAATAAAAACAACCCAAAATACTCAAACACTTGGAAGCTGAATAGCATGTTATTAAATATTGATTGGGTTACCGATGACATCAAAGAAGAAATTAAAAACATCCTGGACACTAATGACAATGAAAACACAACAATCCAAAACCTCTGGGACACAATGAAAGCAGTCCTGAGAGGGAAGTTTATAGCTCTACAGGCCTATCTCAAAAAACAAGAAAAAATGGTAGTTAATCATCTAACTCTACAACTCAAAGAATTAGAAAGAGAGCAACAAGAAAACCCCAGAGTGAGCAGAAGGAAGGAGATAATAAAGATTAGAGCAGAAATCAATGACATAGAGACCAAAAAAACAATACAGAAAATCAATGAAACCAAGAGCTGGTTCTTTGAAAGGATAAACAAGATTGACAAACCCCTCGCCAGGCTCACCAAGAAGCAAAGAGAAAGGTCCCAAATAAACCAAATCAGAAATGATAGAGGCGAAATAACAACAGACCCCACAGAAATACAAATGATTGTTAAACAATACTACGGGCAACTCTACTCCAACAAACTAGACAACCTGGAGGAAATGGACAAATTCCTAGAAAAATACAACATTCCAAAACTCAATCAGGAAGAATCTAAAAACCTCAATAGGCCAATAACTATGGAAGAAATTGAAGCAGTCATCAGAAAGCTTCCAGCAAACAAAAGCCCAGGGCCAGACGGCTTCACAGGGGAGTTCTACCAAACATTCAAGGAAGAACTAAAACCTACCCTCCTCAGACTACTACAAAAAATTCAAGAGGAAGGAACACTTCCAAGCTCATTCTATGAAGCCAGCATCACCCTAATACCAAAACCAGGTAAAGACATCACAATGAAAGAGAATTACAGGCCAATATCCCTCATGAACATAGATGCCAAAATCCTCAACAAAATCTTAGCAAATCGGATCCAGCAGTACATCAGAAGGATCATACACCATGACCAGGTAGGATTTATCCCAGAGATGCAAGGATGGTACAACATCCGTAAATCAATAAATGTGATACATCACATAAACAAATTGAAAGAAAAAAACCACATGGTCATATCAATTGATGCAGAAAAAGCATTCGACAAAATCCAACACCCATTTTTGATAAAAACTCTCAGACAGGTGGGAATAGAAGGATCATACCTCAACATAATAAAAGCCATATATGACAGGCCCACAGCCAGCATCATACTCAATGGACAAAAACTAACACCATTTCCCCTAAGAACAGGAACAAGACAGGGATGCCCACTCTCACCACTCCTGTTCAACATAGTACTGGAAGTATTAGCCATTGCAATTAGGCAAGAAGAAGAAATAAAAGGCATCCAAATTGGAAAAGAGGAAGTAAAACTGTCCTTATTTGCAGATGACATGATATTATACATACAAAACCCTAGAGACTCCATCAAAAAGCTACTAGACTTAATACATGAATTTGGCAATGTAGCAGGATACAAAATTAACCCCAAGAAATCTGAGGCATTTCTATACACCAATAGTGAACTTTCAGAAAGAGAGATTAGAAAAACAATCCCATTTACCATCGCACCAAAAAAATTAAGATACCTAGGAATAAACTTAACTAAAGAGGTTAAAGACCTCTACTCAGAAAACTACAGGACGTTGAAAAAAGAGATAGAGGAAGACATAAACAGATGGAAGAACATACCATGTTCTTGGATTGGTAGAATCAACATCATTAAAATGTCCATACTACCCAAAGCAATCTATAAATTCAACGCACTTCCCATTAAAATACCAATGGCCTTCTTCAAAGATCTAGAACGAACTCTCCAAAAATTCATCTGGAATAAAAAAAGACCCCGAATAGCTGCAGCGATCCTGAGAAAGAACAAAGTAGGTGGGATCTCAATGCCAGATATCAAACTGTATTACAAAGCCACTGTTCTCAAAACTGCCTGGTACTGGCACAAGAACAGACATATAGACCAGTGGAATAGAATAGAGAGTCCAGAAATTAGCCCGAACCAATATGCTCAATTAATTTTTGACAAAGGAGGCAAGAACATACAATGGAGCCAAGATAGTCTCTTCAATAAATGGTGTTGGGAAAATTGGACAGATATATGCAAGAAAATGAAACTAGACCACCAACTTACACCATACACAAGAATAAACTCAAAATGGATAAAGGACTTAAATGTACGACAGGAAACCATAAAAATTCTAGAAGAATACAAAGGCAACAAAATCTCAGACTTATGCCAAAACAATTTCTTCACTGATACAGCTCCTAGGGCAGTTGAAACTAAAGAGAAAATGAACAAATGGGACTACATCAAAATAAAAAGCTTCTGCACAGCAAAAGAAACCATCAACAAAACAACAAGAAAACCCACCTCTTGGGAAAACATATTTGCCAACGTCATATCTGATAAGGGCTTAATCTCCAAAATTTATAGGGAACTCATACAACTTAACAAAAAGAAGATAAACAATCCAATCAAAAAATGGGCAAAGGATCTAAATAGACACCTTTCAAAAGAGGACATTCAGAAAGCCAAGAGACATATGAAAACATGCTCAAAGTCACTAATCATCCGAGAGATGCAAATCAAAACAACAATGAGGTACCATCTCACACCTGTCAGTATGGCCACCATCAACAAATCAACAAAAGACAAGTGCTGGAGAGGATGTGGAGAAAAAGGAACACTTGTGCACTGCTGGTGGGAATGCAGACTGGTGCAGCCACTATGGAAGGCAGTATGGAGGTTCCTCAAAAAATTGGAAATGGAACTCCCATTTGACCCTGTGATCCCACTACTAGGAATATATCCCAAGAAACCAGAAACACCAATCAGAAAGGATATATGTAACCAGATGTTCATAGCAGCACAATTCACCATAGCTAAGATCTGGAAACAGCCTAAGTGCCCATCAGTAGATGAATGGATTAGAAAGCTGTGGTACATCTACACGATGGAATACTATGCTGCTGTTAAAAAGAAGGAACTCCTACCATTTGCAACATCATGGATGGAACTGGAGAGCATTATGTTAAGTGAAACAAGCCAGTCAATGAAGGAAAAATACCACATGATCTCACTCATTCATGGATAATAAAGACCATTACAAACTTTTGAACAATAATAGATACAGAGGCAGAGCTGCCTCAAACTGATTGTCAATCTGCAGTGGGAAGGCCAGAGAGAGTTGGGGGGCGGGAGGGAGGGGAGGAAGAGTTCAACCAAAGGACTTGTATGCATGCATATAAGCATAACTAATGGACATAAGACACTGGGGGGTAAGGGAGGGTAGGGGTTTGTCAAGGGCGGGGGGGAAAAAAAGGACACTTATGTAATACCCTTTGTAATACTTTAAGCGAAAAATAAAAAAATAAAAAAATAATAAAAAAAAAATAAAAAAAAAATAAAATCAATTTTAGATGGAAATATCTTCAAAAAAAAAAAAAATGGAAAAAGAAAAAAAAAACACAGAGTTTTGGAGCTTCAGTCACCTGCCAGCCTGAAAACTGCCCTCAACCCTCACCCAGACTGGCCAGGCACCCCAGTGGGGACCCCACCCTGAAGAGGGTGTGACCAGCTGCAAACAGACATCATACCCTCACCCAGACTGGCCAGGCCCCCAAGGGGGACCCCCACCCTGATCCCGGACACCCTTCAGGGCAAACCAGCTGGCCCCCACCCATGCACCAGGCCTCTATCCTATATAGTAAAAGGGTAATATGCCTCCCAGCACTGGGATCAACGGAACCGCAAGGCCTCCCAAACCTGGGATCAGCGGGGCTGCGAGGCCTCCCAGGACCGGGATGAGTGGAGCAGCGAGGCCTCCCAGCACTGGGATCAGTGGAGCCGCAAGGCCTTCTGAACCCGGGATCAGCAGAGCCGCAAGTCCTCCTGGCACCGGGACCTGTGGAGCCTTGAGGCCTCCTAGGACCGGGTTCAGCTGAGCAGTGAGGCCTCACTGCCCCAATGTCAAACGGAGCAGCAAGGCCTCCCAGCACTGGGATCAGCTGAGCTGTAAGGCCTCCTGGCCTCTGGAGCAGCATGACAGGGGGCAGCGCACAAACACCCAGGTCGCCCTGCAGCTGTGTGTGTGACAGGGGGTTGGGCCACAACCTCCCTATTCCCTCTGCTCTGTTCCTGACAGGGGAAGGCACCCCAATCCCCTGGTTGACCCTGCTCTGTGCCTGATAGGGGGGAGCTCCCTAACCCCCCAAAAGGCCCTGCTCTGTGTGTGACACTGTGTGGCGCCCAACCCCGCCATGGGCCCTGCTCTGTGTGTGACCAGGTGGAGCCACAACCTCCCCATTGGCCCTGCCCTGATTGTGACAGGGGGAGCACCCCAAACCCCTGATCAGCCCTGCTCTGTGTGTGACAGGGGGCGTTGCCCCAACTCCCCTATCGGCCTTACTCTGTGCATGACAGGGGGGAGCTCCCCAACCCCCTGATCAGCCCTGCTCTGTGCGTGATGGGGCACGGAGCCACAACCCCCCTGATGGGCCCTGCTCTGTGCGTGACAGTTTGCTGTGCCCCAACCCCCTGATCAGCTGGCTCTGTATGTGATAGAGGTGGCACCACAACCCCCTGATCGGCCCTGCTCTGTGCGTGACAGGGGGTGGTGCCGCAACCTCCCCATTGTCCCTGCCTTGAGTGTGACAGGGGGAGGCGACCCAACCCCCCAATCAGCCCTGCCCTGAGTGTGACTGAGGGTGGCATCACAACCTCCTGATCCGCCTTGCTCTATGCATGATGGGGGCAGCGCCCCAACTCCCCAATCAGTCCTGCTCTGAGCCCGACCAGGGGCTGCGGTAAAGGCACCTAGGGATTGTGCCTGCCCTCTGCTATGCAGGAGCGGGCCTAAGCCAGCAGGTCCTTATCTCCTGAGGGGTCCCAGACTGTGAGAGGGCACAAGTGGGGCTGCGGTATACCCCACTCCCGCCAGTGCAGAAATTTTTGTGCACCAGGCGTCTAGTCTTAATATAAAAAGCTAAATTTACCAACAGAAAAGTATATTTCCTTTTTTTAATGGAATACATGCATGCATAGGAATATCATGATTATATACCTCCACAAATGTACAACAATGCCTGGCTGGGTAGCTCAGTTGATCTGATCATCATCTTAGACACGAAAAGGTTGCCAGTTTGGTTCCCTGTCAAGGCACCTACCGGGTTTTGGGTTCAGCCCCTGGATGGGAAGCATACCGGGGACAACCATTGGATGTTTCTCCCTCACACTGATGTTTGTCTCTGTCTCTCAAATCATTAAGAATATACCCTTGGGTAAGGAATGAAATAAAATTATAACCTACATATAGTCACACAAATTACTCTCCTGGTTAAAACTAAACATTTAAACACTAAGCATCAATGGATGAACATCGACCCATGAATCAAGAGGTCACCAGACCAATTCCCAGTCAGGGCACATACAGGGTTGCTGGCATGATCCTTAGTAATGGGCATGCATGAGCCAGCTGACTGATGATTCTCTCTCATCATTGATGTTTCTCTCTCTCTCTCTCCCTTTCCCTTCCTCTCTTTCTAAAATTAATTGAAACATATTAAAAAGGATCTCCCTGAGAGCAATTATTAAACAATTCCTCTTGACCCAAACTTCAAAAATAAGTCTATAATTATTGAATATGAAATAGTTTTTATTTTGAACATAGCAGATGGATCTGTACGTACCAAGGTTTTGGGTTCAATCCCTAGCTGGAAGGCCTGTGGAAGGCATGTACTTTGAGTGAAATAGGCAATTAGAAGGTATTGACCAGAGGAACAATATAATCTGACTTACCTTTTAATAGGCCTACTGTGTTTAGATTTGAACAAAAGACTAGAATTGATGTAGGAAAGTAAATAAAAAGAAGAAGGAAGGACAGAGGCAGAGAGGAAGGGAGGGAAGAAGAAAGGAGGAAGGAAAAGAGGAAGGAAGGAAGAAAGGAAGGAAGGAAGGAAGGAAGGAAGGAAGGAAGGAAGGAAGGAAGGGAGGGAGGAAAAAGTAAGAAGAAAATCAATAGTCAATTAGTTGACTATTAAGCTAATCTAGATAGCAGATGTTAGTGACCTGGCCTGGAAGATGTGATTGGATTCTGGATATACTGGTACAGTAAACTCTCGATTTTTGTGGACCTTGAATTAACAGACTTCGGATTTAACAGATAAAACTTCTGGTCTGTGTGTCATATGTGAATATTAATGAATGCAACCATTAAATAAAAAATGCAATCAAGATTTGCTTATAATTAAATTAACAGGTAATTTTTTGTGATTAATTCAGCTATTTTTAACAAATTTTATCAAATAGGCCATATGTTGTAAAACCACTAGAGTAATTTCACCACTTATCAACAACGATAGTCTGTGTGTTTAAATCCACGAGTCACTGCTCCTAAACAGTGTTAGGCAAATGATCAGGACGTGATCACACCACATGGCATGTGGGTAGTTGGTTTTGTTGGTGAGTGGAGTGACTTTCTGCAGAAGTTTTAACATGTGCCGCCTTCATTCCCAAGTGCACTGAGCCGTGCCCCAGCCATGTGCATTTGCTCATTCTTGGTGACTGGAACTCCTAGTCCTATTCAGTATAAGGTTAAAATTATGTATGTATCTTAAAACACATCATTCCAACCCTGACCTTAAAATACAATTATGGCAACCAAATGAATAGCTGCAAAAAGTTTTTAGAGGAAGTAATGGTTGTATTGCAGAAGGAAGGCAATGATGAACATACAAGAGGACAGCGTACCTTACAACACTTACGGTTTCAAAGAGTTACCATTTAAAATCAGCAATCTCTGAATTTTGCTGCAGCATGAAAAGAAGTGAAAGTACAAACCAAGGAAAATGGTTGGAAGAATTTGCTTGATGAGGAAGGGAGACTTGCATTTAGAAGGTGCTGAAGATTACTGATTACTATGGGATAACACAGAATATTGGTGGAGAAGTAGTAGCTGAGGAAGTTGTTTTAACAGCGGTTAGAAGATGAAGGTGACCCTGGGTATCACACTATGACTGAAAGTGAAGAAGCAGATGAGGTTCTGACCTGGGAAATGAGGATGGGAGTGAAGATGAGGAGGAAGAAGAAACAACACGCCTCAAACACAAAGTTATCATCGCTTGGATCCCATCTCCACAATCTAATAACATTTATTGACAAGCCATCAGATAAGAAAATTCAGCTTCATTAAACCCATTTTCAAAATATTAGGGAGGTAATTATAAGAAAAAAACCAGCAGACTTCAAATGTTTAAGCTAAACAGGATAGTTTTTTCAAAGCAGGATTACCTAAAGCAAGCCCCTCAAGATCACACATTAAAGTGATACCTCAATTGGAGTGTCGGGATATATCATCGCCCAAAAACGATTAAAAGAAAAACTTTTTTTCTGTTCTAATAAAATTAAAATTTTGTTTGTTTTTAGAACATTGTTCATTTGTTGAGTTAAATATAATTAAAATGTATTTTCTGGTTATTTCCATTTAGATTGTGTACTTATTACACTCTCAAAACTACAGTGAATATATTAGCAATAATGACTTTGGAAAACTTCTCTGTGAAATTAAAATTTTCATACATACAAATGTGTCTACATATGTAAAAGCCGGTAAGCTCATGTGTAAATTTTTTCACATACACATTCAGAAAACCTACTTTACTGTATATAACTGACTTTCATCTTTAAAGTATACCCCTTGCCCGAATTAGTCCCTTATATTCAGGTTCCACTGAATTTTGAAAGTAATCTCACAAGATCTCCTGACACATTACTTGATCCCAAGTAGGGGGTGTGCAGGAGGAAGCCTATCCATATTTCTCTCTCATCATTGATATTTCTATCTCTCTTTCTCTCTCTCCTTTCCTCTCTGAAGTCAAGAGAAATACATATATTTTAAAAAGAGAGATTAAGCCAACAGTTTGATATATAGGTCTGGCATTAAGGAGTGAGATCTGGGCTGGGGATATATTTTGAAGATCATTAGTATATCCAAGGTAGGAAAAGTCAATTTTGGTAGGAAAAAAGACCAAAGACTGAATCCCAGGACATTTGAACGTGTAAAGGTGGGAGATGAGGAGAAGCCAAACGACTAAGAGACAGGCTAGGCAGGCAAGGGGGAAACCAGGTGAGTGTGTTTTCACCCCTGAAAACTCAAAGTCCTGAAAGTCAAATGAAAAAAGAGTTTTCCATTGGGTCAAACATTGCTGATAAGTTATGTAAAACCAGGTCTAAAACATTATGTCTGGATTTATTAGAGGAAAAACAAGTACTAACCTTGAGAAAAACAATTATATAGAAGAGGAGGGGACTGAAAATTACTAGAGTGGGCTCAAGAGTGCATGGAAGGGAAATTGGAATCAGTGAGTATAGATAGCTCTTTGAAGGACTTTGTAGCTAAATGGCATGACCTTGGATGACCTCATCTTCATGTTTAGCTGTATCTTTCAATCCTTTCATAGCGACTAGGAAGGATTTCGTAATACTTACAAGTTTTTTCATATAACCGTGACATTCCACGGTTTAAAACATGCAAAATTTACAATACTGTACAAGTAAAAGAACCCATGAAATTTCTCTAGATATTTAATATTATATAACCTGATTGTGATGTTTCTCATGCTTACAAAGATCACAGAAGGATTTCTTGCTAGATGAAAATCATCCAACTCTAGAATATGTGACACTACTCAAATGTACAAAGTACACTGTAATTAGTCATATTAAACTGTAACAGAAATAAAGGGGGAAACATGCAGGTAATATTCTTACTTTATAAACTGAATTTTTGTCAATTGTGTAATATGTTAAAAAATTGGGTGTGGTGCATACTGAAATCTGTTCTCCTCAAAAAGGAAAGATAAAGGCATGCATGCAGGGTACCTTCCAAAAAGAAGATTCACTAAATTAGGAGCCCTATGGTTTATAATGCAACGGGTCAGCAAACGAATGCCTGCACACCAAATCCAGCCCAGAGGCATCTGGCACTTTAGAGAAAAGGTCTGTCAGCCCTTCACCTAGCAGATTAATCCCTTGATGTGTTTTAATAGGTTTTACACATCATGCTGAAATTTGTAGATAAGAAATGGAACAAATTGCCTTGTGAAATCACTCAGCTTTCAGATTAATTTGTGTGCCCAATATTTGAACACTCAGGTATTAGGAAGAAAACACAAAAATTTAGTAGCTAGCAATTCAGGTGGAAACAAAGTAGAGTGACAGCGTAGCATATAACTTCCTTTTATAACTGAACAGATATCAAGAGTATTCTCACAAAATTTGCTTAACACATGCCATTAAACCCAAATGCTTTAAATATAAGTCAATTGTGAAACAATCAGTACACTGTAGGCCAGAATTACCCCCATTTTTCCAGTGGCTGCATACTACATTATTTTTTGGGTATAAAAATGTATTACCTTATAAATAGGAATTTACAATAACTACAACATTTCTGTAAGCAATGTTGTAATAAATAAACATATATATGTATATTTATGTTAGTATCATTAATGCATAAATGTATATTATATATCCTTAACATCTGCCATAACATATATATATGCATATATATGTGTGTCTGTGTCTGTGTGTGTGTGTGTGTGTGTGTGTGTGTGTGTGTGTAATGCATATAATGACCTATTGCTGCAGAGGTGGGAGAGGCTCCTGCCACTGCTGCTGCTCCTGCCACTGCTGCTGCTCTGGCCAGCCCAACTTCTGGCTGAGTGGTGCTCTCCCTGTGAGTGCACAATGACCACCAGGGGGCAGCTGTTGTGTTGAGCATCTGTCCCCTGCTGGTCGCTGCATATCATAGCCACTGGTCATTCTGCAGTTCAGTTGATTTGCATATTACCCTTTTATTATATAAGATATTGCAAAATGATCACCACATTTAGTCTACCTTCTGTTCCTATACATATTTACAGAATTTTTTTTCTTGTGAAAGGAACTTTTAAGATATATTCTCTTAGACACTTTCTAATATGCAATACCATATCATTCACTATAGTCACCAAACTGTATATTACATCTCCATGATGTATTTATTTTATAGCTGATAATATATAATTGATGTCCTTAGAATGTGTATATGTGTGTATATCCAAGTCATGTTTTCCCGTAGGATTTAGTACTGGAAGTGAAGTTATTGGGATAAAGGAATGACATACTTAAAATTTTGAAACTAACTCAATTACCATTTGAAAAAGATTTGCCAATTTCATGTACCAGTAGTGCAGGGGAGTGCATTTTCCTCCACTGTGCCAATTCTGGTTGTTATTTTTTTAATAAAATATTTATCATTTTAAATTAAAAAATTGGTATCTCATTGTTTGTGGATTTACACTTTTCCAGGGAAGGATCAATCTCCCTAGTAAACATATAAAGTGTGTTAATCATGAATATCTGCTCCAATTGGAATTTGTTTTATAGGAAAAGAATAATTATCTACTATTAAATATTGCTGTAGGCTTACCTGTCAGAATCTTCATTCTCCATAATAGGAAGCTGCTGCTTCTCAGTTTGTACAACTTCGCTTTGTTGACTCCATGCATCACTGTCATCATCAGCAGCATTATACTTGGTTCCTGTCACTTTCTTTTTACTGTTTTTCTGCTTCTTCTTTACTTCTTCAGCCTTTGATGAAAGTTTGATATTAAGGATATTGCTATTACCTTAGTCATTAAAGAGACTGTTTATGTTTTCATTAATTTTATCATTTGGCTCTTAGTTTAATTGCCTTTAATCAATAAAAATATTTTGTGTTTTTATCGTTATAGGTCATTGAAGCTGTAAATTCTGCTTCATTTGTGTTTTAGTAAAGAAGCAGAATTTTCCAAGATTTTACAGGGCTGTCTTAATTTGGAGCTCTTATTCACATCACATCCACTCTTTGCTACCTAACATTCCCCTTACCCACCGCACCCCATTTATCTAGCAGAGTCAGAGAAGTAAAAGTAAAAAAAAATGAAAAATGTGTCCTCTTTTCTTTCTCACCTGGGTCTTGTATTACAGCCAGATTTCAAGGATGTGACAATGTGCGTCAGTAGCAAGTAGGAAGCTATCCTCTTTCTGCAGGAAGCTATTCCTTCCCCCATTGTCTTTTATAATTTTTTTCTTTAAGATCTTTAATGGCATAAAAAAGTGGTGGTATTCATAATAAGTATTAACAAAAGTTTACCACAACAGTGTAGCAGAGTGAAACCAATGGATTGATGGTTAATGGAATGCTCCACTAATGTCACAATCACTATAAAATCTTATAGCTAGAGGACATAGAAGTAGTTATCTACTTACTTTAGCCCATATTCACTGATAATGGGAATAAAACCAAGGTTTAATGATCTGTCCAAAGTTCCTAAAGATGCATTACCTAGCACTTTATGGCAGCAAAAGAAAGGCTATCGATAATAATAAAAGCATAAGATACTAATTGGACCGGACAGCCAAACGACCTTCCACACGTCATCCTGGACGTCCTTCTGGATGAAGCCACCATGGTGGGGGCCAAGGCAGAGGTGGTTAGGGAGTATTGGGCAGGTAGGCAGAGGGGTTATGAGCAATCAGGCAGGCAGGTGAGCAGTCGGGGGCAAGAAGGCAGGCAGCTAAATGGTTAGGGGTGATCAGGCAGGCAGGTGAGTTGTTAGGGGTGATCAAGCAGGCAGCTGGGTGGTTAGGGGTGATAATGCAGGGAAGCCAGTGGTTAGTGGCAATCAGGCAGTCAGGCAAGCAGTTAGGTATAATGAGGTAGGCAGGCAAGTGGTTAGGGATGATTAGGCAGTCAGGCAGAGTGGTTAGGGCCAAGCAGACAGGCAGGTGAATTATTAGGGGTGATCAGGCAGTAAGGTAGGTGGGAGGTTAGGAGTCAGTGGTCCTGGATTGTGAGAGGGATGTCTGACTGCTGGTTTTGGCTTGATCCTGCTATGGGAGGTGTCCTGGATTGCCAGAGGCTGCAGGCCAGCCTGAGAGACGACCCCACCCCAGTTTCTGAATTGCGTGCATCAGGCTTCTAGTCCTATATAATAAAAGCCTAACATGCTTAGTGTCTAGTCATCTAGTCAGCCATTCAACCAATCAAGGTGCAATATGCCAATGATATGCTAAGGTTGCTCAATTGCTCGCTATGATGTGCACTGACCACCAAGGGGCAGATGCTCTGACCAGTTGGTTAGCTTGCTGCTGGGATCCAACTGATTGAGCCTGAGAATGATGGCTGGACATGCCCCTGGAGCTTTCCCGTGGTCCCTTCCCACCTGGCCAACATCCCATGTTCTGCTCCAGGCCGTATCATGCACCAGTAGGGTCCCTTTGCCTGGCCTGTGCCCTCTTGGGACCCTTTGAGGTATGTTTGAGAGCCGGTTTTGGTCTGACCTTGTGCATGAATTATTGCACTGGGCTTCTAGGAATTCTATAATACTGAATCAAATAAATAAACAGAAAATTTCATCAAATTAACCAGGGAAATTAAGTATGACTTTTGAAAAGTAATTTATTGCCTTAGTGCAGTGATTCTCAATCATCTGGCCCTTTAAATACAATTCTTCCTGTTGTGACCCAATCACAAAATTATTTTCATTGCTAATTCATAACTGTAATGTTGCTGCTGTTATGAACTGTAATGTAAATATCTGATATGCAGGATGGTCTTAGGCGACCCCTGTGAAAGGGTCATTAGACCGCCAAAGGTGTTGCGACCCACAGGTTGAGAACCGCTGCCTCAGTGTAATGAGAGTGCTCATCCACTTTTTCAAATAAAGGAACATAATGTCTCAACTTTTTTTCCACCTCAAAACTCAGTTTTCTTTTTTAGAGACAAATATTGAGTTTATAGCTAATAATTCATGTGACCTATATGATACATACATGTCAAAATGATAATTGCCATGATTTTATTTTTGGAGGGTATTCTACATTTCTGTATTTTAATCTTTCCATTACAGTTCACATTCAACATTATTTGTATTAGCTACAGTTGTGCCGC
Source organism: Myotis yumanensis (assembly GCF_028538775.1). Lineage (NCBI taxonomy): Eukaryota > Metazoa > Chordata > Mammalia > Chiroptera > Vespertilionidae > Myotis > Myotis yumanensis. Next base: position 15,795,447 of record NW_027223771.1, on the reverse strand, counting down.
ATAGTGGTTAGACAATCAGATACTCTACAAAGTGGTCCTCCTGATATTTCAAGTGCCCACATGACACCACCTATACTTATTACAATAGGATTGACTACATTCTCTACCCTGAACTTGACATCTCTGTGACTATTCTGTCACTACCATTTTTTACTTTTTAATACCTTTACTTTTTGCCCAGTCTACTGACTCCCTTCCTTCTCACATCCATTGGTCAGATGTGTTATCTATGAGTCTCTCTTAAATTTCTTAGTTCATCAATTTTGCCCTTTACATTCCACATGTAAATGAAATCAGATGGGACTTATCTTTCTCTGTCTGACATACTTCACTTAGAATAATGCCCTCTAGGTCCATCCATGCTGTCACAAATGGTAAGGTTTCATTACTTTTGGCAGTACCATACTTTATTAAACAACACAATGTAAAGCTTTGACTCAACAAACACTTCTGAGAGTGGTGATAAACGTATTTGTGGAAGTTTATATGTTTGTTAGTAAAATATCTCAATAAAATTACAATGGTGATGTACAGTCCAGGTGGGTACTTCAAATATTGGGGAGACTAATTTGTAAAGTATATGATTATCTAACCATTATGCTGTTCATGTGAAACTAATATAAAATAATATTGAATGTAAGCTGTAACTAACATGAAATAAAAATATCCTGAATGATCATATTAGAATTCTAAGTTCCAAGGTTCTGAGTAAACCATAGAAGATTGTACACACTATAGCACAAAATAGAGGAGTTTAGCTGGGGGATATTTGTTTATAACCCTTCTCCCAGTTATAGCTTCTTTTCATTTTATTATTTCTGGGATGCAATTTATGGTTTGTTCTTTAAAAATATATTTTATTGATAGTTTACAGAGAAGAAGGGAGAGGGATTGAGAGCTAGAATCATCGATGAGAGAGAAACATCAATCAGCTGCCTCCTGCACACCCCCCACTGGGGATGTGCCAGCAACCAAGGTACATGCCCTTGACCAGAATCGAACCTGGGACCCTTCAGTCCGCAGGTCGACACTCTATCTGCTGAGCCAAACTGGTTAGGTCAATTTATGGTTTTTTAAATTGATTTTAGGAAAACAGCATAGGAGAGGGAAAGAGAGAAACATCCATGATTATACGAGAATATTTTCCTATACTCCTGCTATTTAGTTGACAGAATATATATATATACAATTGCATAATTAGACAACCTCATTTTACATACAATATATTTTTCAGGAGTGGATTATCAGAATGAATCAGAGAATTGATACAGAGAGAAAACAAAGAGTAACAGCAAGTGAAATTCTACCTCTTTTGGAAGTTGAGCTTTCTCTTTTTCCCCAGTCAGCTTCTTTACTTTTAACATTTCTATATCATTCTTAAGACTTTGCATATCTTGCTTTAGTTTTTCAATTACAGATACTCCAGATGTTCTGTCATTGTGCAGTGCAGAGGAACTCACATCTTTTAATCTAGAGTCCATGCTTGTACAATAATTAGCATTGAAATTATCTGCACATAATGGATTATGGAACAAGTCTTGATTTGGCTTTGATTCCCTATTAATATTTGTAATAGCAGGCATATCGTGGTTTTTTACTTCAGTGATGAGTTTTGTTCCATTCCAGCAGGGAAGCTCCAATTCAGGATGGCTTTTTGGATCATGAGACTGAGGTGTAGGTCCGATGCCTAATTTCCAATCTGTGGTATTTGGGTTCATATTTTTTGTCATCTGCATAGCAAACGCTTGGTCTTCTTTCACTCCAGATGTAACTACTAGGGTCCTTACTTTTTTATTTTCTGTATCGTTATAAATACTCTGCTTATTTTTGTTTAAAACTTGCTCAGCATTAGGTTTGTGATCATTTTCAGAGTGTAATTCCTTTTCTCTTAAAGAAAGCTCAGAAGAAGAGTCCCATGGAGAGTCTTCCGGGGACCCGGTGTGTCCATGAGATGGAGAAATAATTTTGAGAGTGGTTTCTTCTCGTTTAGGAAATGTTTGTAATGCTGCAGAGATAGACTTTCCAAATGCACCTTTTCCCTCACAATCAAGCATTTTCCTTGTCAAATTTGAATGCATTTGTCTTAAGCTTGCCTCGTCTTTAGAGTTGTCACTTAGTGGCTCTTCCTCACGACAATCCGTTTTTTTGAATTTTACAGAAAATTGATGTGACTTCTGCTTTGACTCATCTTTGGAAAGCTGTAAATTCTTCTTGTCTCTAATGTGCCTTGCTTGATGCACATTTTCCTCATCCTTTTGCACAAAAGAGTGTCCTGAATATGAAGATGTATCCTCTTTGTCACATGCCTTGTTTATTTGTGATTCTTGAGACATTTTTTCCAGATGCAACGGTGGGCGATGAATATGCTTTCTTTGAATTTTAGATGTCTTGGCTGTCAGGGTATGTGTTTCTGAAATAACTTTATCCTTAAGTAATCAAGTGTGGACAAAGAAACATTAGAATATACTTTAAAATTACTGTTAGAATTCTTAATCTATGTTTACCTATTCCCAAAATCAATAATTGTAACTCAGAAGAAAAAGAAAGGAAAATCTTGACTTGGTCTAAATTAATATAAAAACATATGCCCTCAAAACTAATTGTCACACTATTGGAATCAAAGAATTCATTAGGTGCTAAATATATCAGAAATAAATTAGTAGCTGAATTTTAACATTACAATGCCTTCCTCACTTAAAATATTTCACCTCACCATATCCTAAATAGTGAGTCCCTCTAGTGCATTTCAGAATTTTTCAGTGTGATCCAAGACGTAGGCAAAGTAGGAGAAAGTGACACTCACTTTCTCCATGGACCAGATAGGAATTACAACTCAATTATATAACTACCAACTTGAATAACCAACTGAAGACTAGCTGATTATCAGTATTATAACCAAGGATCTATAGAAGAAGCCTCCAGCACAGGGAGGGCACCCAGAGGCCATCCCCTCAGCGCTCTCTACCAGCGCCACACAAAGCAGTCTCCTCACATGACTCCCAGGACAGAGATTCAATTGGGCTGGCCCCACATTCACTTGTGATGGATGAGAATGCAGAGGCATGTCTCAGCGCAGTGGTCCCCCTGACGAGCTTGTTGTCTCAGCCCCATGCTGGGCTTCCAGCCCTGAGAACCAGAGCCTGGAAGAGGAGCCCACAGGACATCTGGCTGTAAAAATCAGCAGGGATTTTGCCCTCCAGGAAGAGGTAGGATTCTGCTAGAAATCCAGGAGCCCTCACAAATGACCCAGCTCACAAGTATCCTTCCCACCACCTACCTTGGGCCTATGAAGAAAGGGTGGCTCAGAGTGGCCTGGGAGTCATGTGAGGAGACTGCTTTCTGTGACGCTGGTAGAGAGCGCTGAGGGGATGGCCTCTGGGTGCCCTCCCTGTGCTGAGTCCCTCTCCCACAATGATGACAGCTGTCATCACACCTGATGTCATGCCCTCCCTTCCTATGGCCTTTGCCTGGGGAATGTTCTAGACCATTGCCCTGAATCCTTTCCCCCCATCCTGTGGAGCTACTTGCTTCAAAGGAGTGTGGGCCCATGGTGTTTCATGGAGATCTCTTTAGCAGGTCTGGGTGGCTTCAGGGGGTGTCTGAGACTGAGTTGTGTGACTTTGGATGGGGGGGGGGGGTCTTTATTCCCTTACTGATCTAACTAAAGCCACCATTCCAGTGCTGAGCCCTCCCTTCATACAGCCAAATCTTGATCTTTGGGCCTCGATGAATTTTGATAGCCTTCCCTTAATGTCTTCCTGAGGACGCACCCAAACACAGCAGTCCATGGGTATCTGGTGGCTGATAAGTGGCATTTGTGTACCCTGGGACTTGTGCTGAGTGCCCTGACACCCAAAAACAAAACGGAGTTTGAATCTGTATCAACATGGTAAACACCATTTGCACCTACCTGATGAGTCACTTACCTCATGCAACTCACATACCAATGGGCACTCTTTCAGTGAATGACCCCAACAGAAAGCTTGTAGGCAGAGATGGATCTCCAAGTGACACGGGCTTTTTGCTCAGCTGCCCCATGGGCTGGATGCTGGTGGAAGGAGGCATTGCTGTGCAGCTGGCCCCTCCCAGGTGCACCTGGGCCCAGCAGAGGCAGTCACAAATACTGGATCTTTTTACAGCTCCACACAGGTACCCCAAGGGAAATCAGAGGCAGAGACTGACAATGACTTGCAGAAGAGTACCTTCCAAGAAGCCCCAGAACCAACAAACCTGAGAGTTAGGTGGGGGGACTTGAGAGCATGACCCAATTAAATCCACAAGCAGAACACCCAAATGAAGATCGGGGCATACAGCAAACTGAGCTGGCATGAATTGCTCAACATAGGGTCAACTTTGCACAGCAGCTTGTGTACCGTGTATAGTCAGCCAGCTTGAAGATCAACCCATTCCACAAGCAGGCCAACAGCTATCAAGGGTTTAAAAAGGGGGGTTCACAGAACACACACAAGTGACATTCCAGGAGCACCTAACAGAGGTGATCAGAAAGATTGTGCCAATGAGATTCAAAGACACCTAGTACATAAGGCCATTATTCCAAGACTAGGATGCAAAGCAGATCTAACTAATATACAGAAACAAATAGCGAGAGGCAGACAAAATGAGGAGACAAACATGCCCCAAATGAAAGAACAGAGAAAGTTTCAAGAAAAAATATCTAAATGAAAGGGACGGAAAATACGCATCAGATACTGAGTTCAATAACATGGTTACAAAGATGCTCAAGGAATGTAGTAATAACTTCAACACAGAGATAGCAATTATTAAAAATGACCAAGATTCCACATAAATAACCACTCAGAATTGAAGAGTACAATATCTGAAATGAAGAATACAGCAGAAGGAATCAATGACAGATTAGATGAAGCAAAGAATAGGAATAGGATATTTGACTTAGAAGACAAGGTAGCAGAAAGCACCCAATTATAGCAGCAAAAAAAAAGTTCTGTTTTTCTTTTAAAAATCAGCTAGTTTCAATGACATCAGGGACAACACAAACCATAGTAACATCCACATTGTAGAGAAAGAGGAGAGAAAGTGCAGAAAATTGAGAACCTATTTGAAGAAATAATGACTTGAAACTTCCCTGGCCTGTGAAAAATAAGGATCACAAGTACAGGACACAAAGAGTCCCATGTAAGATGAATTCAAAGAGGCCCACTCCAAGACACTTCATAATTAAAATGGCAATGCTTAAAGACAAAGAGAGGATCTTAAAGGCTTAAAGAGAAAAAGTAGATAGTTAACTACAAAAGAGTGCCCATAAGACTGTCAGATGTTTTCTTGGCAGAAACATTTCAGGCTGGTAGGGATTGGCATAAAATATTCAAAATTATGAAAAAGAAGGACCTACAACCAATACTAATCTACCCAGCAAGGCTATTATTAAAAATTGAAGAAAAAATAAAGAGCTTCCCTTGTAAGCTAAAGGAGTTAATCATCGAAAACACACACACAAAAAAAAAACAACAGTATTAAAGGGAATGTTAAAGGGACTTCTACAGAAAGAAGAAGAAAAAAAGAAGGTGAAGAACATAATTATAAAGAATAAAATGGCAAAAAATATGTACCCATCAATTATAACTTTAATTGTAAATGGTTTAAATGCTCTAATCAAAGGCATAGAATAGATGAATGGATAAGAAAATAAGAGCCCTACTTGTGGTGTCTAAAACAGACCAACCTTAGTGAAAATACACACAGATTGAAAGCAAAGAGAAGAAAAATTATATTTCTTGAAAATTCAAACTAAAAAGGCTATGGCATGGTAACTCAATTGATTAGAGCATTGTCCTGATGTGCAAAGTTTGCAAGTTCAATCTTTCATCAAGGCATACACAAGAAACAACCAATGAATGCATAATTAAGAAGAATACCAAATCAATGTTTCTCTCTCTGTGTCTCTCCTCTCTCTCTCTCTCTCTCTCTCGCTCTCTCTCTCTCTCTCTCACACACACACACACACACACACACACACACACACACACCTGAAAACCTACAAACACATGGAGGCTAAATAACCTGTTACTAAACAGTGAATGGATTAACAATGAGATCAAGAAAGAAATCAAAAGATACCTGGAGACAACTGAAATGAGAACATGACAACCCAAAATCTGTGGAACAGGGAAAGCAGTCCTAAGAGTGAAATTCACAGCAATGTAGGCCTATCTCAAGAAACAAGAAAGTCTCAAATTAACAATGTAACCTTTCACCAGAAGACCCGTTTTAAATGAGCCTATTGTGTTGTTTTTAAAGGTGTAACATGATCTTAATTCAATTGATTGATTAATTATTATTATGACAGTTTTCTTTTTGTAGTGAATATAGTTCACCAAACACAAAATAAACCATTTTAATGTGAAAAATTCAGTAGCATTGGGTACATTTACAATATTGTACAATGATGACCTCGATCTAGTTCCAAAACTTTTCAGCACTCCAGAAGAAAGCCTCATTCTCATGAAATAGAGACTCCCCATTCCCCCTACCGCAGTCTCTGATTTCTATCTCTGTGTAGTTACTTATTATGGAAATTACATATAAAAGGAATCAGGCAATAAAATAAACATATTTTCTGGCCTGGCCTATGTGGCTGAGTTGGTTGGAACGTCGCCCCATGCACCAAAGGGTCATGGGTTCAATTTTCAGTCAGGGCACATACCCAGGTTGTCACTTCAATCCCAGTTGGGGCTCAGGGCAAGGAAACCAGTCCATGTTTCTCTCTCATGTCAGTGATTCTCTTTCTTTCTCTCTCTCTCTTCCTCTAACCCTTCCTCTCTCTCTCAAATCAATTTTTAGAAAAGCATATCTTGGTTGAGAATTTAACAATAAAAAGACTAATTTTGCATTAGAAACATAAATCAATGATAGGTAGGCTCCTACAAAATTATAAGAGTAAGCACCACACAAAATTAAATTGACAGCAGGAAAATTAATTTCACAAGAGAGCACTTTACCTTCAAGTCTTCATTGCATGATGTCGACCTTGAATCATCAATGCCAGGTTTGCTGCAAAGTCTTTACAGTAATATATACAACAAAATGAGTGAGTTTACTTCTTTAAAACAAGCAACAAAAAATTTAAGTTTAAGATAAGCCACCTGCATATCAAATAATGATTCCTGATATAATTAATGTTGAGGCTCTATTTACAAAAAGTTTCAGTGTTACCCAACTCCATTTCTGATTTGACATCTAGGCCTGCCCCTGCCCAGTCCTCCATGTACATGGAAAGCACATCAGCTAATTGGGAAACCAGGTAAGGGGAGAAGACACCTGCCTTGGGCCATAGATCTATAAAGTTCAGCAATCTCCATTCCCTAGGACTCAAGGGGACGTAAGCCCCACTCTGTGAGTCAGGCAGAGGAGACCACAGTCCTTTATGCGATCAAAAGAATCTTTCCAGTGGCTCAAATTCTATTCATATTTTTCTAAACAAACCTTGAATGCTGCTCATTCCTCCAAATAAACAACCAAGCAAAAGAGCAGCAACTACTTCAGGATATCCTTGAGCCCCATATTTTAACCTGCCTTTCTGAAGAAAAACCCACATTCAATGTCCTTCTTCTTTTTTTTAAAATATATTTTATTGATTTTTTACAGAGAGGAAGGGAGAGAGATAGAGAGTTAGAAACATCGATGAGAGAGAAACATCGATCAGCCACCTCCTGCACATCTCCTACTGGGGATGTGCCCGCAACCCAGGTACATGCCCTTGACCGGAATCGAACCTGGGACCCCTCAGTCCGCAGGCCGACGCTCTATCCACTGAGCCAAACCGGTTTCGGCGAATGTCCTTCTTCTTAAAACTTATCTTTAACATGTCATCAATTTCAATGTTTTCATATCTTCTCCAAAACTCTTATTTCAAACCCAACCCAGTGTTGTTCTGCTTGGAACTTGGTATTCCCTAATTCCATTCTTATCCTTTATTGACTGTGTTCACAACGCACTCCTTTATTTCTATTAGGAAAACTCACTTACAGAATGAAAAAAAGGGATGAGCATTGCATTTAGCAACCTGAATTTACCTCTCTGTTCCACCACTTATTATTATCTCAATGAGTCACTTTCATGTGCTTCCAATACTCCATGTGAACAACCACTTGGCCAGGATGTCAAACACAAGTTGAAGTGCTAGGGAAGGTTTTGTTTAATTAATTGCTAGGCTTCCTTAAAATTATGAAATTCTATGTGTCTTTGATTCTATCTATAAAAAAATGGATAATACCATAGCTGGAAGAATTGGAAAAAATAACACAAAGAAAGAAACACCAATAAAAGCAGAGAATAAAATAAATCAAAACTCATGCAAGAGGGAAGAAAACAACTCTAGAGACAAAGGAAAAACCTCATACAACTAGTCAAAGGTGCTAGCCTAAAGAGAAGAGCAGACTGGGAAGTCAGTAAAGAGGGGAATCAATTAGAAATATCCTCTAAACATATGCATAATAATTAAGATAACATGATCTACACATAGATATTCTTTACTTAGAATATCTCATTCCAAGAAGAATAAATATTATTTTACCTAAAAAAAATCTTGCCAGATTTGGTCTTGCTTTGGTAAAACCTTTATTCCTGTGGCCTTAGCTAACTGAGATGGGCTCTAAAGCTTTGGTGGGAAAAACAAGGTCCTATTTACCACTACACTTGTCAAGGAGAGTACGATAAATGCTTAGACTCACTGGGCCCCTTAGAAAAACTCTAAATTAGAGTTAACACACAATCAGATTTGACTTTCTGAGATGATCTGGTTTGCATCATTATCTCCATGCAGAGCTATACAGAAACTTATCAGTTTATGTTGAGGGACAACAGAATAATTTAGGAGCCAAAATGGTTGACAGTCGAATCATGGCTCAGCCTTTGCTAACTATGGAATCATGGATCAATTCATCCACTTTCCTGAATCGCAGACACCTCATTAATAAAAAGTAGGTTACTTTGCCAATCTATTGTGATGACTATATAACACAGGTTAATTACATAGAATAGGCTCTAGCCCACAATAGAACACTCTAGAAATGTTATTTTCTTTTCTCTGAATTCCCTTAATTAATATATAATTTTAAAAAATCCATAAAATCCTACCTGCTTAAAGAGTCTTCTTCAGAGGTATCAACCACTATTAAAAAAAAAAAAAAAACATTTTAAAGCAATAAAAATACAGGACTTTAAAAGTACTGGACTAATACATTGTTAGAAAGTATAACTTGGGGTCACACCTGAAGATGATAATAGAGTGAACATTAATCATATTATTGGTAGGCCATTAACACATAAGAACATTTACTTTCTCTTTTTAAATATATCAAGGACACACACACAGAGAGAAATGGGAGGTATCACAGTTTGATATCTTCCTGTGCACTGCGATGTACAATGAACATAATCCTAACCAAACCCCATGGGACTGACAGAAAATTATGTCATTAGTGGAAGCAGAATCATAGACTAACAATGTCAAACTTAAATAGTATGGGTTTTCTGGACTCCTCCTGTGAGCAGCAGTTAGAAGAGAGTATCCTTATTTTGCCTTAACACAATATAAATTGTCTAGCTCTTCAGTGAAGACTTGCTAATTTAGGATGAAACACTCTATGATAAGGTAGCTTAATCGCTAGACACTGCTCTAGACATTGCAGCACAGCTACACATAGGAAACAGACTCTCTCTGGCCCCATTTCATATTGCAGGATAAGTAGGAAATGCTTTGTGATTCCAGTTGTACGTAGTAGAACCCATTGAGACTGTCTCCTTGCATTGCTAGGGTGTAAAAGTTCCCACCTCATACCACAGGGTGGTCCAGACAGTTAGTGCTCTGCAGTAGTGCACAGGTCATTTTTCTCAACCCTCTCCCTTAGGTGGCAAATGCCTATAGAAATCCTTCTCTTTCAGCATGTATGGGACATGTCATCAGATCCTATGTTGATGGACAACAACAACAAAAAACTAAGGAAAAAACCTCTTGGATAATTACATCCATTTACCTTAGAATTTTCATTTGTTAAACATTCAAAAAGATACCCACTGTATGAATCCAATTATACAATATTCAAGAAAAGACAATCCTATGGAGACTAAGAAGTATCAGTGTTTTCCAGGGACTAGGGAGAAGGGAGGGGTGAAAAAGCAAAGCACAGAGGAGTTCTAGGATAGTGAAATGATTCTATATGATACTGTAATGGTGGGTATGTGCCATCATACATTTTTTCAGTGCACATCCATCCATTGTTATAAATGTTCCTCTCTGGTGCAGGATGTAAAAAATGAGCGAGGCTGTGTGTTTGGGGTTGTGTGGTTTATGGGCACACACTGTACTCTCCGCTCAATCTGACTGTGCATCAAAAACTGCTCTAAAAAATAAGTCTTAGTAATTTTTCTTCAAAATAATGTATCCCTTGAATCTTCTATTAACATATATAAACATACAGATGCTGTTTTCAAGACACAGTCACCTGAACAATTAAGATAAAGATCAAAGTATCAGAAAATGGGAATTAACCCTCACAATGGAGTGAAATATATGGAAAGACATAAATAAAGCAAATAGTGTTCAATGGATACTAGGGTAAGAAAATAACTAATAAATATGACTGAATAACTTGCTTTGAAATTATAAACAGGAATTTAGTGAAATATAAATAAAAAATAAAACATCCATATAATTAAAGGACACTTTTTATACTAATTTAAATCAAAAATCATTCCACTGATTTGATGTAAAAATTATCTTGAAACATTAATTGGATAAAAAGGAAAGCTGATCATTGCCTAAGATTGCCCTCGTAATTTAGGTACAAATAGCTGTGAAATACTCACCAAGAGTCACAAAAGTGGCCAGCATTGCAAGCAATTATACATGATGGGACTGAAACCAATACTATGTTATATTACCATATTACTTGCTTTAAAAACATAATTTTAGGCCAAAACCAAATATTCAGTCAGGGCTATACCTGCTGTGCAGAAAATTTCCATGCAGCAGGCCTAAGACTGCTATCCTTAGAAAGTCCTGCTTAAATGGCTACCCTTCAGTTACTGTCTGAAAACCTGAATCTAGGGAGGCTTTCAACCTTTCCCTAAATGATAAGTGTGGCTCCCTGTGCCTAAATACTTTGTAAAACTGATGAGGTTCTTACTTAACACTTGCTTTCCTTCTGGGAATCTAGAATTTGGGTACATGCTATGGGGAAGATGTCTATGTGACTAGCGTGCCGTAAAAACCTTGGCACTGAATCTAACCAGACCGGTAGATGACCTATTTCATGTGTGTTGTCAGAATTTGACACTGGAATAACTAAGCACATCCTGGTACCTCCACAGGGTGAGGACTCTTGGAAGCTTGTACCAGATGTCTGCCACACTTTGTCACATGCACCTTTCCTCTTTTGCTGATTTTGCTATAAACCTTTCACTGTAATAAAACTCACCTGTGAGCACACCTATATGCTGAGTCCTGTGGAATTTTCTAGTGAATAAACAAACCTAGGGGTGTGTTTAGAAACATCTAACACAATTGCATTATGTGAAAATGTTATTTGGATTGATGTGTTATACATGATTACAATAGAGAAGTTGATTTCACTGAATACCTGTCCTTGACTTTGCTTCCATCCTTCCTTGTTTTTGAGTTTTCTGTAGATCTATAACAATTGGGATAAAGACATGGAAGGGATAAATGAATCAATGGTGTCTGAAAATTATGTGAAACTAGCAACAGTCCTATTTAGTCAGAATAAGAAATACAGAATCCCAATGCTTGACAGTATGTTCTATAGCAAAGTTCCTATAAAGGAAAGGAAGACATCTCACTGACAAATTTCTCCAACCGAACAGGGTGTGATTCCCTTTCATAATCAACTAACTGGGATAACTGCAAAAAAAAAAAAATAATTATCATCTATTTATATAAAAGCCCAGCGATCATTATGCCAGAATGACCAGAAAGACTGGAGGCTATGACAGGCACTGCAACAACCAACCAGCCTCAACTGGGCCGGCATTGGCCCACCCTCCTGGCTGGCTCAGCCCCCAATCGGCCCCTAACACCATGATTGGGGAGCTCAGCCAACCGCCAACCGCTCACAGCCCCTCCTCCTGGCCTACCTCCACCCAGAATGACCCCAAACACTCCTAAATCACTGCCTGGCTCCCTGGTGCATGTACAGTTAGTGCAAGCACAAGAAAAATAATTATCAGTCCCTCTGACCCCAACCAGAGTCTCCAGCGGGCTCTGCTAATATTGCAGCCAAGGTGTGGAATTCTCCCTCCATGGCCTGCAGCCCCAGGAGACCTTCCAAGTTAGTCAAAAAGGCAACATAAGCATTAATGGATGGCGGCCCTTTGCTGAGAGATGTAGAGAGGCTGCTTGGGGATTTTGTGAAATTGCAGTGACTTGCAGATTAGGTGAGTTTTCAGTGAAACACAGGCACATTCAAAAAGAGAAAAACTTTAAAAAACAAGCATGAAGATCATATCAGGAAATTAAGAGTAGAGTCCCAGAAAGAATGCAAAAATCATTAAAGGGTATCATCCATCTTGATATATGTTTGCAAACAACACATAAACAACTTCATCTCATGGCATGTGAAATGCAAAACAATTCTGTGGTGGGTTTTCTTTTGGCCATCCTTTATAATTAGATCCAGCCGGAGAAAATCTATAGCTGTCAACATTAGATCTCCTGGCTGACCCCACCCCCAATCAGCCCCCATAGGGGCAGGCAGGCCTCTAGTATATAATAAAAGAGTGTTCTAATGATTGCAGAGTTCTTTTTCTTTATTACGAATCTTTTTAAAAATTTCTTCGTAAACTAATATCATGGCTCACCTATTAAAGGCAGCTGTTGACAGGGCAAGTAAAAAGTGAAAGACATGTTATCCAAAATATAGGGATATCTATGGATATTCATTAAACTCAGACTGTATGGGAAAATTCTGGTCTTTCTTCATGAACTGTTGCTCTTTCCTTCCAATCGGTTAAAGTCCTAGTCTTCATGTCCATTCCAAATGCCAATTCAGGCCATAACTGGTTTTGCTCAGTGAATAGAGCCTTGGCCCACAGACTGAACTATCCCAGGTGTGATTGTGTTCAAGGGCAAGTACCTTGCTTATAGGTTCCCTGTCCCTGGTTGGAGTGCATGCAGGAGGCAACCAATTGACATGTCCCTCTCACATCAGTGTTTCTCTCTGCTTCTCCCTCTCCCTTCCACTCTCTCTAAAAATCAATCAGAAAATACCTTCATGGGAGGATTAACAACAACTGAAAAAAATGCCAGTGCACGACCCAGAAACGTATGAATCACCTTAGATTTCTCTCTCCTCAGTAAGTCTTTACATGCCATCATCACAAAATCTACCATCTCTGCTTTATTTTGCTACTGTCAACTGCCCTAGTCAAATATGGGCTTTTAGACGATGGCTTTCACAGCAGGGAAAATACTACCAACTATTATTGTTCTTTCTTAAATTAATAAGATTTTTTTAAGCAAAACAAATGAGAAAGACATAAACGTAGAAAAACCTAAAAGGAATGAATTGTGCTTCCTGACTCATTTCAGCATGGATGCTTGAAAACTTCATAGTAGACTTATGCTAGTCCAGAAGCAAATTATTCTTTGGTCTCCCATATCTTTATGTGTTTTCCTTCCATCTATCCTCTACAGGAGGGGTCAGCAAAATAGGGCCCACAGGTCAAATACAAGCTGCCATCTGGTTTTGCAAATAGTCTCACTGGAACACAGTCATGCATATTCACTGACAGATTCTCTAGGACTGCTCTCACACTACAATGGCACACTTGAGTAGATATGACAGACCACATTGACAAAAATCAGGCCCTTTAAAAGAAAAATCTTGCTGATCCCTGCATCACACCACAACCAGAGGAACCTAATCATATGTAATCCTGTTAGTCTTCTGCCAAAAACTCCAGTGAATCCCTGTAGTAAGTATTGCTGGCTCCCTACCTTAATCTTCCTTATTGCTGGAGAACCACAACTGTATTTGGACATTTACTGTTCTGATACACAAAGAAGGTGTTATCTCCCCAGCTCCAAAGAGAGTTGTGATTATACTAAGCTGATTAAAGAAATTGGTTTACCTCTAAAGGATTTAAGAATGAGCATGGGATGTGACCCAAGTGCATCAAAAGTTAGGGGAAGTCAACTCCAAGTTTCTCAGTTTTTTCCCTACTTAAACGAAACCCACAGGCCAGGCCAGTAATGTTAAGTGAATGAAGAGTTGTCCCATGCACTGAGAGGTTCCTGGTTCAATTTCTGGTCAGGGCACATGCTCCAGTTGCAGGCTCAACCCCAACAGTGGCCTGCAGTAGGCAGCCCATGGATGTGATGGTTCTCTCTCATTGATGTTTCTCTCACTTTCCCTTCCTCTCTCTCTAATAAGAATTAAAAACACATTTAAAAAAATTCAAGGGAACAAATAGCTCAACATCACTAATCAGGGAAATGCAAATTAAATCCACAGAGAAGTACCACCTCACTCCTCTCAGAACGGCTGTTCTCAAAATATAAAGAGCAAGTGTTTTTGAGGACATGGAGAAGAGACAAAGCTTCACACACTGTTCATGTGAATATAAATTGGTACAGTAATTGTGGAAAACAGCATGGAGCTTTCTAAAGAAATTAGAAACAGAACTGCCATTCTTGTCTGCATATTTAACCAACAGATATATGTAAACACGAATTTTGGGGGGGAAAATATCTGTGCACTCCTATGTTCACTGCAACATTATTCACAATAGCCAGGATATGGAAGCAACCTAGGATTCTTTCCATAGATAAATGAATAAATAAGATGATGTGTTATGTATATGTGTTTTGTATATGTGATATATATATGCATATATATATATATATATATATATAGAGAGAGAGAGAGAGAGAGAGAGACTGATATACTACTCAGGCATAAGAAAGAACAAATAACTATATTTGTAAGCACTTAGTGTGATATGGCACCTAATAAGCACTGAATAAAGAATAGAAAATCATATAGATGGTGATGATATTAACAAGCTCTTGGAGGCAGGGACGGTATTTGAATTCTGCAACATCACACTAACAAGTACCTAAAAGATGCCTGAGAGTTAAATAGCAGATCACTAAGCTGAAAAATGAGTAACTGAATTTTTATATTTTCTGTGAAAATTTTGTTTTAAAAAAATAAAAGAGAAATAAACCTGGGGAAGCTCTCCCATATTACGCATATCTTCAAGGTCAAAACACTATTTCATCTTTGTGTTTCCTATCACTTGCAAAACCAACCTACACAAGTTCTCTGATAAAGTCGACTAAGTCCAAGGTGTCTTCACACAATTCAGATTGCACAATGAACTCGGTAACATATCTGGCATTTTTGTTACTGAGAAACATTTTTGTATGTTTATTGTAAATTGTTGAGCCGCATGTTGGGATATTTGAATATTTATTATGATTATTTTTTCACCAATGGCAATAGAGCATCTTGTTCTACAGCATGGTTCTCAACCTGTGGGTCGCAACCACTTTCGGGGGTCAAAAGACCCTTTCACAGGGGTCGCCTAAGACCATCGGAAGGAGAATCGAAGATGGCGGCATAGGTAAACACCGGAGGCTGCTCCCGCAAACAACCACTTCAAAAATACAACTAAAAGATGGAACGGAGAGAACAAAGATGGCGGCGTAGGGAGCGGACCTGTGTGTGCTGCTCTCTCACAGCATCATTGAAACTATCAACTATGAAGTAAACAACCGCCACTCAGAACCATGGGGAAGTTGGCCCAGTGGGAGATCTACAACTGGAGGAAAAGAAAGAAGCGCAGTGAGACTGAGTGGGAGCTACAGAGGCACCAAAACCAGAGGTACGCAGTCACACGCCACGCGGGCTGCAAATGGATTCTCGGTTTTTTACGAACCCTCGAATCCTCTGGGCTTGCGCGGGGTGGGTCTCTGAGGCCCCAGATCCCACAGGGAGAGGCGGCAACGGCCTTGCAGTGGTCAGAGAGCAAGGGAAGCTCTGACACGCGGCTGCTCGCCGGCACCGAGGGACAAGAAGTCCTGGTGTTCCGGGGAGGCGAGGGGCGCGGAGACGCCGCCATCGCTATTTCCTCCACGCTGGCGACTCCCTGTGACCCCGCCCTACCCTCAGGGCTGTGCCAGAGGCACAAGAGGGAATGACTGTGCTTTTACAAACTCTCAAATCCACTGAGCTGGTTCGGGCGGGTCTCTGAGGCCCCAGGCCCCAAGGCGAGAGACAGCACGGCCTTCCAGCGGTCAGGAAGCGAGGGAGGCTCTGGCGCTCGGCTGCTCGCCGGCACTGGGGGACGCAAAGTCCTGGTGTCCTGGATAGGCAAGGGGCCGCTGAGTCTCCGGCCCGGCGACTCTGTGTGACCCCGCCCTACGCAATTTACATTCCCATCTGGGCTGTGCCAGACTCACAAGTAGAAACGCCTTTGCTTCTGCAAACTTTCAAATCCACTGAGCTGGTTCAGGCGGGATCATGAAGCACCAGACCCTACGGGGAGAGGCAGCACGGCCTTGCAGCCATCAGAAAGCGAGGGAGACTCTGTTGCACAGCCGCTCGCCGGCACTGGGGGACACAAAGCCCAGGCAGAGAGTCAAGGTGCCGTGGAGACTCAGCCAGTGCTATTTGCTCCGCCATGGCGACTCCCTGAGTCTCAGCCCTAATCAATTTACATCCCCATCCAAGCTGTGCCAGGTGCACAAAAAGACCCACCTGCGCTTTTGCAGCCTATCCCAACAAATTGCAGACTTCAACTGCGCGCAGCCATGGGAGACACACTCAAGAAGCAGACCCAGGAGAACCAGGATGGCGGCATAAGGAAGAGACCTGTGCGTGCTACCTCACACAACAACATCGAAACTACCAAATATCAGACAAACACCTATCATACAGAACCATGGGAAAGTTGGCCCAGTGGAAGCTCTACAACTGGAAGGAGAGAAAGAACATTGAGACTGAGTAGGATGTGACACCAAGTACAGAGCCCAACCCAACAAACTGCAGATTTCAACTCCTCGCATAGAAAGAAGCGCATTGAGACTGAGTAGGATGTGCAGAGGCACCAAGTACAGAGCCCATCCCAGCAGGCTGCAGATTTCAGCTCCTTGCATCTGGGAGGGACGCAATCGGGGGGCAGAGTCGGGTCCGGGGCCGGCCAGGGCTGGGCCTGACTGGGCCGGCACTGTGGAACTGCTGTACCAGGAAGCGCACAAACATGCCCACTGGTCCCAGTCTCTTGTGGGGTGCTGGGGGACAGCAAACAGGCAGTCTGTGCACTTGGTGGAGGGCAGGAGTGCTGGATGTTCAACCACCAGGAACGCCTGGAGATTTTGTCTAGTGGGGAGCCGCCAGCAGGGGACAGAGGGCCAAACTTCCTGTTTCCCCGGTAAGGCTGGGATGGCCCCGGTGAGGTCGGGATGGCACCGGTGAGGTTGAAACGGTCCTGGTGTGGTAGGGACGAATCTGGTCAGGTCGAAAAGGCCCCGGTGTGGTAGGGACGACCCCGGTGAGGTTGAAACGGCCCCCATGAAGTAGGGACGACCCCGGTGAGGTTGAAACGGCCCCCGTGAGGTAGGGACGACCCTGGTCAGGTCGAAACGGCCCCGGTGTTGTAGGGACGACCCCGGTGAGGTTGAAACAGCCCCCGTGAGGTAGGGACGACCCCGGTCAGGTCGAAACGGCCCCGGTGTGGTAGGGACAACCCCGGTCAGGTTGAAACAGCCCCGGTGTGGTAGGGACAACCCCGGTGAGGTTGAAACGGCCCCCGTGAGGTAGGGACGACCCCGGTGAGGTTGAAACGGCCCCCGTGAGGTAGGGACGACCCCGGTCAGGTTGAAACGGCCCCGGTGTGGTAGGGACAACCCCGGTGAGGTGGAAACGGCCCCCATGAGGTAGGGACGACCCTGGTCAGGTCGAAACGGCCCCGGTGTCGTAGGGACAACCCCGGTGAGGTTGAAACAGACCCGGTGTTGTAGGGACAACCCCGGTCAGGTTGAAACGGCCCCCGTGAGGTAGGGACGACCCCGGTGAAGTTGAAACGGCCCCCGTGAGGTAGGGACGACCCTGGTCAGGTCGAAACGGCCCCGGTGTGGTAGGGACAACCCCGGTCAGGTTGAAACTGCCCCAGTGTGGTAGGGACGACCCCGGTGAGGTTGAAACGGCCCCCGTGAGGTAGGGACGACCCCGGTCAGGTTGAAACGGCCCCGGTGTGGTAGGGACAACCCCAGTGAGGTTGAAACAGCCCCCGTGAGGTAGGGACGACCCTGGTCAGGTCGAAACGGCCCCGGTGTCGTAGGGACAACCCCGGTCAGGTTGAAACAGACCCGGTGTTGTAGGGACAACCCCGGTCAGGTTGAAACGGCCCCCGTGAGGTAGGGACGACCCCGGTGAAGTTGAAACGGCCCCCGTGAGGTAGGGACGACCCTGGTCAGGTCGAAACGGCCCCGGTGTGGTAGGGACAACCCCGGTCAGGTTGAAACTGCCCCAGTGTGGTAGGGACGACCCCGGTGAGGTTGAAATGGCCCCCGTGAGGTAGGGACGACCCCGGTGAAGTTGAAACGGCCCCAGTGTGGTAGGGACGACCCCGGTGAGGTTGAAACGGCCCCCGTGAGGTAGGGACGACCCCGGTCAGGTCGAACGGCCCCGGTGTGGTAGGGACGACCCCGGTGAGGTTGAAACGGCCCCCGTGAGGTAGGGAGGACCCTGGTCAGGTCGAAACGGCCCCGGTGTGGTAGGGACAAATAAAGGGGACCAGTATGGACTGATGAACAGGGGTAGATACATAAGCAGAGCAACATTGAACAGAATGTTAAACTACAGTGGGAAGCCTGGGGAGGGTTGCGGGGGGGGATTAAGAGACCAACTGAAGGACTTATATGCATGCAGATAAGATTAACCAATGGACACAAGACACGGGGCGGGGGGGGGCGGGGGTAGGGGCCGGGGGAATGTCAAGGGGGGGAAAAAAGGAGACATTTGTAATACTCTTTGTAATACTTTAAGAAATAAAAATTATTAAAATAAAAAAAAAATTATAAAAAAAAAAAAAAGATGGAACGGACATCAACCAGAATCACAGGAAGGCTGGCTGAGGAGAGACTCTTCAACTAGAAGCAAAGACAACAGCATTACGAGGCTCAGAGGAGGCGCCGTGTGGAAAATTTAAAGGTAACGAGGTGCGCCCGCAAAGCGGGCTGGTGGCTGAGGGCGTGGTCATCGTTTTCGGTCGGGAGTGAGTCTCAGACTCTGAGCTCCAGATCCGGGCAAGTCTCTTGGGACCCAGACTCAAACGGGAGAAGCGGGGCTATCTGGCTTCGGTCCCTCCGAGGTTTGCAGCGGTTGCTGGGACAGAGAGGCAGAGCCCCTGGGGACGGACTGAGAGCAGCCATAACTGCTACCTCCGCCCGTCCTGTTGAGCCCGCCCCGCCCAAGCCCTGGGCAGAGCCATTTGCCTGATCGCCTCAGGCAAAGGCTAGATTAGCACCTCCCCAGAGGACAGAAGTTTTCCACAGAGCTGATTCTCACAGCCAGTCGGCCTGGTGGTCAAATCCCTCTAGTATTAACTACAACAATTAAGGCTTAACTAGAACAAGATTGCGCACAAAGACCACAAGGGGGTGCACCAAGAAAGCATAAAAGATGCGGAGACAAAAAAACATGACAGAAATGGAGGATATAGAGCTAAAAAACACAATTTTGAGGGCTTGCAATAATATGCTAAAAGCTGCCAATAAACTTGATGAGACCCTCACGAAATCTAATGAGATCCTCCATGCTGTGATAAAGAACCAATTAGAAATTAAGCATACACTGACTGAAATAAAGAATATTATACAGACACCCAATAGCAGACCAGAGGAGCACAAGAATCAAGTCAAAGATTTGAAATGCGAATAAGCAAAAAACACCCAACCGGAAAAGCAAAATGAAAAAAGAACCCGAAAATACGAGGATAGTGTAAGGAGCCTCTGGGACAGCTTCAAGCGTACAAACATCAGAATCATAGGGGTGCCAGAAGATGAGAGACAGCAAGATATTGAAAACCTATTTGAAGAAATAATGGCAGAAAACTTCCCCCACCTGGTGAAAGAAATGGACTTACAGGTCCAAGAAGTGCAGAGAACCCCAAACAAAAGGAATCCAAAGAGGACCACACCAAGACACATCATAATTAAAATGCCAAGAGCAAAAGACAAAGAGAGAATCTTAAAAGCAGCAAGAGAAAGAGACTCAATTACCTACAAGGGAATACCCATACGACTGTCAGCTGATTTCTCAACAGAAACTTTGCAGGCCAGAAGGGAATGGCAAGAAATATTCAAAGTGCTGAATACCAAGAACGTACAACCAAGATTACTTTATCCAGCAAAGCTATCATTCAGAATTGAAGGTCAGATAAAGAGCTTCACAGATAAGGAAAAGCTAAAGGAGTTCATCACCACTAAACCAGTATTACACGAAATGCTGAAAGGTATCCTTTAAGAAGAGCAAGAAGAAAAAGGTAAAGATACAAATTATGAACAACAAACATGCATCTATCAACAAGTGAATCTAAGAATCAAGTGAATAAATAATCTGATGTACAGAATGAACTGGTGATTATAATGGATCAGGGACATAGAAAGGGAATGGACTGACTATTCTTGTGGGGGAAAGGGGAGTGGGAGATGCGGGGAGAGACTGGACAAAGATCGTGCACCTATAGATGAGGACAGTGGGTGGAGAGTGAGGGCGGAGGGTGGGGCGGGAACTGGAAGGAGGGGAGTTATGGGGGGCGGGGAAAGAGGAACAAATGTAATCTGAACAATAAAGATTTAATTTAAAAAAAAAAGACCATCGGAAAACACATATATAATTACACATTGTTTTTGTGATTAATCACTATGCTTTAATTATATTCAATTTATAACAATGAAATTGGGGGTCACCAGAACATGAGGAACTGTATTAAAGGGTCACAGCATCAGGAAGGTTGAGAACTACTGTTCTAAAGAAATGCCAGTGTCCTGATAATTATCAAATTAATGAAGTCAACATATCTCCTTCTGTTTTGACTTCTGAGGATTGAAGCTGATATAATGAGATTTCTTGGCATAATGTGAAAAATACGCTATGCTTCTCAGCAGGTATTGTTTTTCTGACTTCCGCTCTATGGGTAGACATCTTTAAAACACTATCTCATTGAGATTCTTGCACTCTGGCTAAGGGGTATATTTCTTTTTGTTTGCCATTTGTTTGTGCTATCAGGAAAGTATTGAGTTCCTAGTTTTAGTTTCTTTCTTTTAGTGAGACAAATCTCTATGTAATAACAAGTACTTGCAAAATATAACCCATCACAATGAAAATTGAACAAAAGATCCATTTTAATACAGGTCCAATTTGGTATAATGTGAACATAGAGGAAACATACACCATCCAAACATAATTTTTTTTACATAAAGATATTTTATGGAATTTTAGGGATAAGGACTAACTAAATGAATTTCTTTTCAAATGAAATTGCCCCAGATTGTAATTTTGTTATCAATACTGAATACTATGCTAAGAAGAAATAGATTAAGAAAAACTATACATGCAACTTACACATCGTTTGGTATTATTTCCCTGCTCTCTCATTATCAAACTTTCTCACTCTTACTTCATCTATGGCAGGAGCACCAAGAGGAATTCACTATCAGAGGTCTTACCAGGAGTGCTATTTTCAGATTTTTGAGGCCTCCTTTCTTCTTTATATTTAGAAGTTAGCTGTTGCTTGCTGTGCAAAAAACTGGTGATAAATAACATTACTCTCTTAATATTAACATAAAAATATTTTCAAAATATAGTAAATTCTTAGGATATTTCAGCTATTAGAGCTAATATTGCAATGTTAATGATACCATACACTCTAAATTTGTAAGTTCCACAACTGTTTTATGAAGTACAAAATAAAAAAATGTAACCGTCATGATTTTAGAGAAGTATAATTCAGTGAATTAATCAGTGTTAGCTTGACATAATTACAAGTTTCTAGAACTCAGACACCCTAGTTCTATAACCAGTAGCTATTTGTTATTAAACAAGTCACTTATCTTTGGCTCAGTTCTCCTCTACAAAAATAAGAAACTTACTGCCTTATTTTAAAGTTTGCTAGGAAGATTGAAAGAGATGATACAGTAAAAAGATATGCTCAGAAAATTATAAACCAAAGAAAAATCTAGTCCTGACATTTATTTCTTGAAATTATTTTGGATTCCCAAATAAATACCAAGGTGGATTTTTCATAGTTTCTCATATTCAAATGTTGCAGTTTTCTGAAAATGTTATGCATTTTGGTTATTACCTGTACTTACATTGTGGTTTGTATTTCAGAGTAACTCAGCTATTGTGCAAGTGGCAACTAAATTTATGTACAAATGGACTTCCCCAGGAAGTCAGATAACACCATGCTCCCTTCTTTATGCAGCAAATCTTACCAACCACAGAAAACTGATAAAGGTCAGGACCTGGCCTGGACTAAGACTATCCCTTCTCTACCTACTCAAACTGTGACCCAGCAAATCTTTATGAGAATGGTGCTTAATCTCCCTGTCCATTCCCAATTGGCTTTGAAGATGCAATCCTACTGGTCACCCGTGGATATTTACGGGTCATGGATGGGCCCTTAGCAATTTTAAGGAACAATAACCTACTTTTGATTCAGAGATTTCTGTTGACTGGCTTCCATGTGAGGAATAATTTAAAATACTCTGAAACCTAAGGTAAATTTAAGTCACTTGGTAAACTTTCATTGTTATGGCAAAGAGATCACTTGAGGGGCCAACCTCAATTACGGAACTTCAGGCAAGTTGGTGCCTACTGCTCTGGGAGAGTGATGTGGGACCTTCCACTACCTAATAAAGGTGCTCAACAGAATAAAAAGTCACCTTGTGGTGCAGATCCTGTAACAAAGGAGAAAGGATCATCTGGCCCTTTCCTGCAACATTATTTGAATATCCCTGGCAGCTTAAATGTTTCCAACTAACACTTTCTAGCAGGAGAAAAAAACACAACAAGCTCAAAAGGTAACTAGTCTGAAAAGATCTGGGCCGAAAAGTAAGCTCCAAAAAAAAAAGAAAAAAGAAAAAAAGGATACATATGTAATACTCTTTGTAAGTCTTTAAGCAATAAAACAATTTTTTTTAAAAAAGTAAGCTCCACATAAGCTTTTCAGTTGTGTGTGTGTGGGTGGGGGGGCTGTGGATGGGTAGAGCTAGGAGGCCCAGGTGCCAGAATAGGGTGCTGGTAATTGGAATAGTGGATAAGCATATAGAGCATAGGTATATAAGCTAAAAAAAAAAAAAAAAAATACAGAGCAGTAACTCAAGTCCAAGTGTGAATCAACATAAATACTCAGGAATCTGAATCAGCAAGGCCAACCAGGGAGCAAAGATGGGTTTCAATGGCAACTCAGCAGCAATAGAATCAATGGAGAAGATGGAAAAGTTAGAATGTCCTTTTTCACCTCTCCATCTGACGTGTGAAAGAAGATTGTCTCCCTTGAACTTGGAGAATCGTCTATATTCCTGAAGAATTAAAAGGGGAATGGATAGGAGATACTCCCAGACACAACAGATTTTTCTGCTCCAATGAATACTTCAAGACCAAAATAACTAGTTAGAAAAATCAAAGATGAGACTTTATTTATAATCCCATGCATAGGAGTTCTGCTGGAATGCAATGAGTAAAAATCTTAAAAGTTTTAAGATAAGGAATCTGGCCCATTGCTCCCTCTAACTAGTTGAGCCTTGTGTTTCTGGCTGATGCCCTAGCCCAGTGGTAGGCAAACTGCGGCTCGTGAGCCACATGCGGCTCTTTGGCCCCTTGAGTGTGGCTCTTCCACAAAATACCAACTTCTGCCCATGGGCCACAAAGTTTCAATCACACAGTATGTGCGTGCCTGCACGTGGTATTTTGTGGAAGAGCCACACTCAAGAGGCCAAAGAGCCGCATGTGGCTCAGGAGCCACAATTTGCCTACCACTGACCTAGACTGACTGGCATCCCCAAACTACCTGACTCAAACTATGAAATCCTATCTGTCACAAAAATAGTAACAGTGAAATGATTTTAAACCTCAATTAGTGATAACTAGTATCTTAAAACAAACATAAATTAAAACCACTAACAGAAGCATATTCTTCTGCAACCCACCCACAGTAAACTTGAGAAAAGACATCAGTACCTTGCTGAAGAAGAAGCCTGACTGTATTTCTGGACTCATTATTTCCTGCAAGCATGCAGGCTCTGCATATAACACAGAGGTCACTTCACTCTCAGCGCCTTCTATTGTGTTACTTAACTTGATTTCTCCCCAAGTTAATGCCCTGTTTGTCTGTCTAGAATTGACCATTTACATGCTGAAGTGTTCATCTGTGTACATTACCTCCAAGGCTAAAATGAAGGGAGGAAAAAGGCCACCTCCTATCCCACTTGGGTACTGCTCATTTAAAGTCCTCATACAGATAAGAAACCCTACTGAGGTCACTAATCTGAAGTAGGGGAAGATTTAAATAAGGAACCACAACTTGGCCAAGATGGTAAACACAGGTTGAAGTACAAGAGGATTTTTTTTATTAATTAATTGATAAGCTTCTTTAAACACCTGAATATCTACCTGCCTCTCATTCTGTCTACAGAAAAATGGAGAACACTGGAGATGCCAGAAGAGCAAATAAATAACACAACAAAAGAAACACCAGAAAAAGTAAAGAAAGTAAAAGAATCAAGGAAAGCAATGGAAGATGAAAAAAGGACTCTAGGAAAAAAGAAAAAACCTTCATACAACTGGGCAAACATACCAGCCTGAGAGGAAAGCCAGACTGGGAAATACGTACATAGAGAAATCTATTAGAAATATCCTCTAATTAGATGCTGAATGTAATGAATATAACATAGATATTTTTTACTCACAGATAAATAATTCCTCCCAAGAAGAATAGATATCATTTTACCTAAGATCACTTGTCTGTTTTGGCCTTGTTTAGATCAAATCTTTTGTTCTATGGCCATAGCTAACTGAGATAGGCCCTAAAAGCTTTGATGGGAAGAACAGGGTCCTATTTACTACTACATTTGTCAAGGATAGTAAGATAACTGCTTAGACTAACTGGGCTACCAAGGAAAACTCTAAATCAGAGTTAACACACAATCAATTTGACTTTCTGATATGATCTGGTTTGCATCTGTATGTCCATGGCAGAGCTACACAGGAACTGATCAGTTTATGTTGAGAGACAACAGAATAATTTGGGAGCCAAAATGGTTGACAGTCATATCATGGATCAGCCCCTTGCTAACTATGGAATCATGGTCAATTCATCCATCTCCCTGAATCACAGTTGCCTCATTAATAAAAAGTAGGCTACAATAGCACAGTTACTTTACAGAGTTATTGTGATGACCATGTAACACAGGTTAATCACATAGTATAGGTAGGATCTACCCCACAGTAGAAGACTCTGGAAATGTTAGTTTCTCTCTGCATTTTCTTAGTTAACATATAATTTTGAAAAAATCCATAAAATCTTACCTGAATAAAGAGTCTTCTTCAGAGGTCTCAAAAACTATTTTAAAAAAGTAAAATACATTTTAAAGCAGTAAAAATACAGGACTCTAAAAGTACCAGATTAATGCATTGCTAGAAAGTATAACTTTGGGACCACGCCTGAAGACTATTCTAGACTGAATATTATTGGTAGGCCATTAATGCACTAAGAACATTTACTTTCTCTTTTTAAATATATCAAATGCAACAAAAGGATGGGATGTATCAAAATTTGATACTTACCTATGAATTGCTGTGTACAATGAACATAATCCTAACCAAACCCCATTAGAATGACAGAAAACTGTATCATTAGTGGAAGCAGAATCATAGACTAACAATGTCAAACTTAAATATCATGGAGTTTTCTGGATTCCTTCCATTAATAGCAGTAAGAAGACAGTTATTTTACCATAACAGAATGCATCTTCAGCTCTTGAGTGAAGACTAGCCAGTTTAGGATGAAATACTCTACCACAAGAAGCTTGATGACTAAGCAGTACATTTTGCTTCAAAGCAAACCATAGAAAACAGATGCTTTCTTTCCCCATTTTCAATAGCAAATGAGTAGGAAAGACCTTGTGATTCCAGTTGTATAAAGTAGAACGCCTGGAGACTGCTTCCTTCCAGTGCTAGGGTGTATCTGTCCCCACCTCAGAGAGAAGGTGGGAGAGACACCTAGTGCTCTGCAGACGTGCATCAGGTCATTTTTCTCAGCCCTCCCCAATAGGTGGCAAATGCCTGGAAGAAGCACTCTCTTTCAGCATGTATGGCACGGAGAATTTTTAGGGGAGCGAAATGACTCTATATGATACTGTAATGGTGTGTATGTACCATCATACAAAGACCATAGGATGTACAATACCAAGACTGATCCTTAATGTAAACTATGAACTTTGGTTGATAATGACTAGTCATTGCATGTCCTTCCATTGTAATAAATGTCCCTCTCTGGTGCAGGATGACAAAAAGAGGAAGACTGTGTGTGTTTGGTGTGGGGGGGGAACATTCTCTGTACTTTTAGCTCAATTTTAATGTGCACCTAAAACTGATCTAAAAAATAAGGATTATTAATTGTTCTTTAAAATAATGTATTTACTGAAGCTGCAGTTAACATATATCAACATATTAACGCTATTTTCAAGACACAGTCACCTTGGAAATTAGGTTAAAGATCCAGTTATCAGAATATAAGTATTTTCCCGGCAAATGAGTTAAGCATATGGGAGGCATAAATAAAGCAAGTACTTTTAAATGTATACTAATGCAAGAAAATAACTGATTGCCAAAACCGGTTTGGCTCAGTGGATAGAGCGTCGGCCTGTGGACTGAAGGGTCCCAGGTTCGATTCCGGTCAAGGGCATGTACCTGGGTTGTGGGCACATCCCCAGTGGGAGATGTGCAGGAGGCAGCTGATCGATGTTTCTCTCTCATCGATGTTTCTAACTCTCTATCTCTCTCCCTTCCTCTCTGTAAAAAATCAATAAAATATATTTAAAAAAAAAAGAAAATAACTGATAAATATGATTGAATGTCTTGCTTTGTGATTTTAAACAGGGGTCTAAAGCAATATAAATCTAAACTGAATCATACATATGATTAAAGGACACTTTTTATTCTAATTTTAAATCAGGAATCATTAAGCTGATTTTACCTAAAAATTATCTTGAAGCATTATTTCGATAAAAAGGAAAGCTTATAATTGCCTAATATCACCCTACTAACTTACAAATACCTATGAAATGCTCACTATGTGTCACAGAAGTAAGGAGTATTACAAGCAATTAGGCTGATGTGACTGAAACCAGTAGCAAGCTATATTATCAATAGAGGCCCAGTGCACCAAATTTGTGCATGGAGGGGTGTTCTTCAGTCTGGCCTGCACCCTCTCCTATCTGGGACCCTTTGCGGGATGTCTGACTGCCCCGTTGACAGGAAAAGTCAAAAAGTAAAAAAAAAAATTGTATCCAAAATGTAAGGATATCCATAGATATTCATTAAACTCAACCTGTCTGGAAAAATATTGGTCTTTCCTGTTGAACTGTTGCTCCTTCCTGCTCATCTGACAACGTTTTATTCTTCATGTGCAATCTAAATGCCAGTGCACTACCTGCAAACCTATGAATCACCTTAGATTTCTCTCTCCCTGCTAAATCTTCCCCTGCAATCATCACCACAATCATATGGACTAGACCTCTCTACTTTCTCTGCATTACTTTGCTACTGTCAACTGCCCTAATCAAACACAGGCTCTAACAGATGGCTCTCACAGGGGGCAAAATACCAACAACTATAATTGGTCCTTTTTAAATTAATAAGATTTGTTTAAGCAAAACAAATGAGGGAGACATCGACCTAGAAAAACACCAACATTTTAAATGGAATACATTGAGCTTCCTGACTCATTTCTGCACAGATGCATGAAAATTTCATAATGGACTGAAGCTAGTCCAAGGAGGCAAAAATGTTCCTTTTGTCTCTCAGTCTCTTTATGCTTCTATCTATCCTCTACAGAAGGGATCAGCAGACTAGGGCCCACAGGCCAAGTAGAAGCTGCCATCTGGTTTTCCAAATAAAGTCTCACTGGAACACAGCCGTGCCTGTTCACTTACAGATGCTCTGGGGCTGCTCTCACACTACAATGGCAGACTTGAGTAGATATGCCAGACCACATGGACTAAAACCAGGCCCTTTACAGAGAAAGCTCGCTTATGCCTGGTTCATACCACCTCCACAGGGCACTTATCAAATCTAATGTTGTTCATCTCAAAACTCCAGTAAATCCTGCAGTATATACTGCTGGCTCCCTTCCTTAGTCTTCACTTTTGCTGGAGAATCACAACTCTATTGGGACATTTACTGTCCTGATAAACAAAGAAGGTGGTACCTCCCCCACTCCAAAGACAAAGGATTATAGTAAGCTCATCAGAGTCACTAGTTTACCACTAGCTGGTTTAGGAATGAGCATGGGATTAACCCAAGCCTATATAAAGTTAGGGAAGTTGACTGCAAGCCTCTCAGTTCCTTCCTATTTAAAAGAAAGACATAAGCCCAGTCAGTGTGGTTCAGTAGGTGGAGCCCATAGCCCCATTCACCAAGAGATCGCTGGTGACATCCCGGGGCACAGCAGATGCCAGGGGGGCAGGCTTGATCCCCAGGAGTGGGTGTGTAGGAGGCAGCCCATGGATGTGATGGCTGTCCCTCATTGATGTTTCTATCTCTGCCACCCTTTTCTTTCCTCTCCCTCTAAAGTCAATAAAAACGTATTTTAAAAAAATGCCAAAACCGGTTTGGCTCAGTGGATGGAACATTGGCCTGCGGACTGGGGGGTCCCGGGTTCGATTCCGGTCAAGGGCATGTACCTGGGTTGCGGGCACATCCCCGGTGGGAGATGTGCAGGAGGCAGCTGATCGATGTTTCTCTCCCATCGATGTTTCTAACTATCTAACTCTCTCCCTTCCTCTCTGTAAAATATCAATAAAATATGTTTTTAAAAAAATTAAGGAAACACATAGCTCACCATCACTAATCTGGGAAATGGAAATGAAATTCCTAAGGAAGTACCTCCTCACTCCTCTCAGAATGGCTATCATCAAAATATAACTAACTAACTAGTGTTGGGAGGATGTGGAGAAAAGAGAAAGCCTAGAGCACTGCTCACATGATTGTAAATTGGCACAGTCACTGGGGAAAGCAGCATGGACATTCCTCAAAAAATTAGAAATAGAACTGCCATCTATTTCTGGGGATTTATCCAATAAGAACATAAACACTGTCACCCTCACATCTGCACAAAGGACAAAAACTGGAATCCTGATGACATCACTGAGTCACCAAATCAATCCTGGTTCCTATTGTTTCAGCCTATATTTATTTAGGCCACCTATTATCTGAAGCTGAATCATTCTAGCTGATAATTTCCCAAGCCTGGAGGATATGATCCACATCTGTCAGTGGTAGTAAAGACTTTCATAAGCCTGCCTTAGCTAGGCACTCACCTCATTCCCAACCATCCCCATGGTACACATGTTGCACCGCTGAAACTGTACTGCTCATAATTCCAGCAACATTCACTTGCGCATCTGAGACCTTGCCCTGCCCTTCCTGCTGCCAAATGTGCAATCCTATATAATAACGAGGTAATTTGCAAATTGACCCCTCATGCCTTCATGTCACAAGATGGCCACCCCATGTCATCACAAGATGGCTGCCCCCATGTCATCACAAGATGGCCACTCCCACATTGTCACAAGTTGGCCACCACCACATTGTCAAAAGGTGGCCAGCAGGGGAGGGCAGTTGGGGGGGACCAGGCCTGCAGGAGAGCAGTTAGGTGTCAATCAGGCCGGCAGTGGTGCAATTAGGTGGTGATCGGGCAGGCAGTCAGGCAAGTGTTTAGGAGTCAGCAGTCCCGGATTGCAAGTGTTATGTCCAACTGCTGATTGGACATCCCCCGAGGGGTCCCGGATTGGAGGGGTGCAGGCGGGCTGAGGGACACCCTCCTCCAGGGCAGGAATTCCATGCACCGGGCCTCTAGTCATAATATATATCACTCCTGCCTAACATCACCATTCTGCCCCTTTACCTGGAAAACGTCTTTGTGGTCTGCATGCTTATTTTATTTATTTTTTTTAATTAAATCTTTATTGTTCAGATTATTACATTTGTTCCTCTTTTTTCCCCCCATAACTCCCCTCCTTCCAGCTCCCACCCCACCCTCCACCCTCACTCCCCACCCACTGTGTTCATCCATAGGTGCATGATTTTTGTCCAGTCACTTCCCGCATCTCCCACACCCCCTTTCCCCCCAAGAATAGTCAGTCTATTCCCTTTCTATGTCCCTGATTCTATTATAATCACCAGTTCATTCTGTACATCAGGTTATTTATTCACTTGATTCTTAGATTCATTTGTTGATAGATGCATGTTTGTTGTTCATAATTTGTATCTTTACCTTTTTCTTCTTCTTCCTCTTCTTAAAGGATACTTTTCAGCATTTCATATAATACTGGTTTGGCGGTGATGAACTCCTTTAGCTTTTCCTTATCTGTGAAGCTCTTTATCTGACCTTCAATTCTGAATGATAGCTTTGCTGGATAAAGTAATCTTGGTTGTAGGTTCTTGGTATTCAGCACTTTGAATATTTCTTGCCATTCCCTTCTGGCCTGCAAAGTTTCTGTTGAGAAATCAGCTGACAGTCATATGGGTATTCCCTTGTAGGTAATTGAGCCTCTTTCTCTTGCTGCTTTTAAGATTTTCTCTTTGTCTTTTGCTGTTGGCATTTTAATGATGATGTGTCTTGGTGTGGTCCTCTTTGGATTCCTTTTGTTTGGGGTTCTCTGCGCTTCTTGGACCTGTAAGTCCATTTCTTTCTCCAGATGGGGGAAGTTTTCTGCCATTATTTCTTGAAATAGGTTTTCAATATCTTGCTGTCTCTCATCTTCTGGCACTCCAATAATTCTGATATTAGACCGCTTAAAGCTGTCCCAGAGGCTCCTTACACTATCTTCACACTTTCGGATTCTTTTTTCATTTTGCTTTTCCAATTGGGTGTTTTTTGTCGAATCTTTTGTTTGATTATTGTGCTCCTCTGGTCTGCTATTGGGTATAATATTCTTTATTTCAGTCCGTGTATGCTTACTTTCTAATTTCTTTATCGTAGCATCGAGGGTCTCATTAGTTTTCGTGAGGTTCTGCACAAATTTATGGCAAGCCCTCAAAATTGCGATTCTTAGCTCCATATCCTCCATTTCTGTCATGTTTTTTTGTCTCCGCATCTTTTATGCTTTCTTGGTGCACCCCCTTGTGGTCTCTGTGCGCAGTCTTGTTCTAGCCAAGCCTTAATTGTTGTAGTTAACACTAGAGGGGTTTGACCACCAGGCCGACTGGCTATAGGAATCAGCTGTATGGAAAACGTCTGCCTTCTGGGGCGGCGCTAATCCAGCCTTTGCCTGAGGTGCTCGGCAAATGGCTGTGCGCAGGGTTTGGGCGGGGCGGGATCAACAGGGCGGGCGGAGGGAGCAGTTATGGCCACGCTCAGTCCCGTTCCCAGAGGCTCTGCTTCTCAGAACCCCGGCAGCCGCTGCAAACTTCGGAGAGAAAGCTGCCCTCAGGTTCCAACTGATGCCGGATAATCCCGCTTCTCCCGTTTGAGTCTGGGTCCCTAGAGACTCGCCCGGATCTGGAGCCCAGAGTCTGAGACTCACTCCCGACAGAAAACGAGAACCGCGCCCTCAGCCACCAGCCCGCTTTGCGCGCGCACCTCGGTACCTTTGTATTTTCCACACTGCGCCGCCTCTGAGCCTCGATTTGCTGTTCTCTTTCCTTCTAGTTGTAGAGTCTCTCTTCAGCCAGCCTTCCTGTGGTTCTGGGTGATGTCCGTTCAGTCTTTTAGTTGTGTTTTTGAAATGGTTGTTTGCGGCAGCGGTCTCCAGTGTTTACCTACGCCGCCATCTTCTGCATGCTTATTTTATAACTAATCCACATTTTTAAATTTTTATTAAACTTTAAAAAAATGATTATAGATAGATACACATTGATTTGTTGTTCCACTTATTTATGAATTCATTGAGTGAATCTGGTATGTGCCCTAAGCTGGCATCAAATCCACAACCTTGGCATACCAGGGACAATGCTTTCAGCAACTGAGAAACCCAGCCAAAGCTCAACCTACATTTTTAAAATTCTAATATGCATAATGGACCTAAAGTAGCTGGCATATACTAAACTCCAATAAAAAGAATAAACAAGGGTTATATAAGTTCCTAATGTGATCTGGCATGTGGTAAGCAATAAATAAAGTAATGTAAAGAATAGAAATGACAATGATCCTAACAAGCTCTTAAAGGGCAAGGACTATCTCTAAAATGTTTCAGTTCTGCAACATCAGAATAGCACTTAGTACCTGGAAGACACCTGAAAGGTAAATGGAAGACCATTCAGCTGAAAAATGAATAACTGAATTTTGACATTTTCTTTGATAATTAGTTTAAAGAAAGTAGCAGAGAAATAAACCAGGGACAGCTCTATCATATGATTAGTACACTCAAGGTCAAAATGCTGTTTTATCTTTGTGTTCCCTATAACTTGCAAAACCAACCAACACAAGTCCTCTGATAATTGTGTCCTAACCCCAAGGTGTCTTCACACAATTCAGACTGCATAAAGAACTAGGTGACATACCTGGCATTTCAGTCTTGAGAAACATTTTTACACTTTTATTAAAATTTGTTGAGTCCCAGGTTGGACTTTTTGAATATTTATTATCATTATCATTACCAATGACAACAGAGCATCTTGTTTTAAAGAAATCCCAGTGTCCTGACAATTATCCAACTAATGAAGTGAACATATCTCATTCTGTTTTGACTTCTGAGGAATGAAGTTGATAATGGTAAGGCCATGTGGGTATAATATGAAAAATTTGCTATGCTTCTCAACAGGCATTGCCTCTCTGACCTCAGTACTCTGGGTAGATGTCTTTAAAGAACAATCTCATTGCGTTTCTTGCACACTGGCTAAGTGCTGTAGCTCTATTGTGTTCCATTTGTTTGTGCTACCAGAAAAGTATTGTTGAGTTCCTAGTTTTAGTGAGACAAATCACTATGTAATAACAAGTATTCATTTACTAAGTGTAATCCATTCACATTTAAAACTAAACCAAAGATCCGTTTTTAGAACAAGTCCAATATGGTATAGTGTGAATATAGAGAAAACATACAGCATCCTAACTTTAAATCTTTTTTCTTTTTTACATAAATATATCATATGGGATTTTAGGGGTCAGGACTAAATAAATGAACATCCTTTTAAATGATATTGCCCCAGATTTTAAATTGCCTCTGATTAACTTTTTTAATAACACTGATTACTATTCTATTGAGAAAAACTATACATGCAATTTAAACATTGTTTGGTAGTTTTTCCCTGCTCTTTCATTATCAAAATTTCCTTACCCTTACTTCATCTATGGTAGGACCACCAAGAATAATTCACTATTTGAAGTCTTACCAAGATTGAAATCTTCAGATTTTTGGAATCCCCTTCCTTCTTTATATTTAGAAGTTAGTGGTTGTTTGCTGTGTGGAAAAAAAGGTGTTATATAATATTACTCTTTAATATTAATATAAAAATATTTTCCAAATGTAATAACTTCTTAGAATATTTCAGATAATGTCAGAACTAATATTTAAACATTAATTATCTCATACGCTTTAAGTTTGTAAGTTATATAACTGTCTTATGAAGTATGTAATTTAAAAAAATAAGGTATCATAGTCATGATTTGAGGAAAGTCTAGTTCACTGAATAAATTAGAGTCAGCTGAACTCAATGGCAAATGTCACACGTCCTAGTTGTATAACCAACAGCTCTTTGTTTTCAAACAAGTAACATTTTTGGCTCAAGGTCCTCCTCTACAAAATATGAATCTTACTACCTTACTTTAGAAGGTTGGTAGGAAGATTGAATGAGATAATAGAGCAAAAACATATGCTTAGAAAACAGTAAAGAAAAGAAAAAATTGAGTTATGAACTTTATTTGTTGAAACTATTTGTGAATCCCAAATATACCCCGATGTGGGCTTTTTATGGTTTCTAACATTCACATGTTGCAGTTTTCAGAAAACGTTATGAATCTTGGTTACTACCTATACTTATGTTGTGGTTTGTAATTCGAGGCATCTCAACTATTATGTAACTGGCAAAAAAAAAGTATGTACAAATAGATTACAGACATCACTTTACCCTGAGCATATTCTATTATGTTATTTAATCCTAATATTTAAAAACCCTGGGTCTGTCACAACCAGAGGCTCCATCAACCTGAAGTCAGTCCTGCAGTCAGCCCTGGGTTGCTGTGGCAACGTAGCACTGACTGCTTTGGCTGCAGGCATGGTGACCCAGCACTCACTGCTGAGGGGGCTGCGAGTCAGGCCTGGAGAGAGGCCTAAAGAGAGAAGCAGGGTCTGATCCGTAGCATCTGTGGCAGCTCTTGATCAGCACTTGCCTCTCTCTTTCTTTCCAGCAGCTCCGCCTCCATTTCTCTCCAGGCCTCCCCTGGGGCTGAAGATCAGCCCCGCCTTTCTGATTAGGCCCCGTTGATAGGCCCAGCGATGCTGACTGGCATAGAAACTGACCAGTGAGAACCAAATCTGGTTGAAGTGTGAGGAGCCAATGGCTGCCTTGGAGGCGGACTTTTGACCCTGACTGGCATAGAAACTGACCAGTCAGACGCAAACTGGCCAGAAGAGGGGGGCAGTTAGGGGCAAGATCAGTCCTGCAGAAGAGGGCAGTAGGGGGCAAGAACAGGCCTGCAGCGTAGGGCAGTTAGGAGTGGTCAGACAGGCAGAGGCAGTTAGAGGCGATCAGGCTGGCAGTGAAGGACAGTTGGGGGCAAAATCAAACAAGCAGAGCAAGGCAGTTGGGGAAAAGATCAGGCCAGCAGGGGAGGGTTGTTGGGGGCAACCAGGCTGGCAGGAAAGGGCAGTTGGGCGTAAGATCAGGCCTGCAGGGGAGAGCATTTGGGGGCGATTGGGCTGGGAAAAGAGCAGTTAGGTGTTAATCAGGCTGGCAGGGGAGCAATTAGGGGGTGATCAGGCTGGCAGGCAGGCAGGAGTTAGGGGAAATCAGACGAGCAGGCAGGCGAGCAATTAGGAGCCAACATTCCAGGATTGTGAGAGGGATGTACAACTGCCGGTTTAGGCCCATTCCCATGGCAGTAGTCAGACATCCCCCGAGGGATCCCAGGTTGGAGAGGGTGCAGGCTGTGCAAGGGACACTCCCCCCAATGCACGAATTTTGTGCACCGGGCCTCTAGTATAACATAATGAAGTCAGATAACACTATGTTCCCTTCTTCATGTAGCAAATCATACTAACCACAGAAAACTAATAAAGGTCAGGGCCGGGCCTGGGCTAATACTACCGCTTCGCTACCTACTCAAACTGTGACCCAGCAGATCTTTATGAGAATGATGCTTAATCTCCCTGATACAATTCTTCTGGTCACCCATGGAAACTGATGAGTAATGCATGGTGCTTTACCAATTGTAAGAACCAATAACCTACTTTTAATTCAGAGCTTTCTGTTGACTGGCTTCCATGTGAGGTAAACTTAAATTTTTTAAAACCTGAGGTAAATTCCAGTCACCTGGGAAATTTCATTGTTATGGCAAAGAGATTTCTTGAGGGTCCAATCTAAATTATGGAACCTCAGGCAAGCTGGTGCTTACTACACTTGGCGAGGACGTATGTGACCATCCACTACCTAAAGAAAGATGCTTCATAGGATATAAAGTGACCTTGGAGTATAGATATGATACAATAAATATAATAATAAGAGAAAAAGGAACATCTGATCTTTTCCTGCAGCATTATTTGAATCTCCTGGGCAGTTTAGAATTGTTCTAAGTAACACCTGCTATCAAAAAACAAACAAACATGAAGCTCAAAGAATAACTCATTCCCAAAGATTTGGGCTAAGACGTGAGCTCCATATAAGCATTCCAGTGTGTGAGGGAGGCTGTGGATGGCTAGAGCTAGGAGGCCCAGGTGCCAGAATAAGGTGTGGTAATTGGAATAGTGGCTAAGCACACAAGCTTATGTGTGTAAAGTGAAAATAGGTGTGACCCTGAAGTCCAAGTGTGAGTCAACATGAAGACTGAGGAATCTGGAACAGCAAGGGCAACCCGGGAGCAAAGATCAATTGTGACCACAGGAAGGGTTTAGATGGCAACTCAGCAGCAATAGATTCAATGGATTCAACAGAAATTTTAGAATGTACTTTTTGACATCTTCATCCAACTTATGAAAGAAGATTGTCTCCCTTGGACTTAGGGAATCCTATATGTGCCTGAAAAATTAAGGGCGAAGGTGTACAGATTTTTGTGCTACATTGAACACTTCAAGATCCTGAATAAGTAGTTAGAAAAATCAGAGCTGAGATTTTATTTGTAACCTCATATATAGAAGTTTTACTTGGAATGTAATGGGTAAAAATCTTAAAAATTCTGAGACAAAGAATATGGCTCATTGTTTCTTCAAACTAGGTGAGCCTTTGCTTGCTTTGGGCTAATTACCTATTCTAACTGACTGGCATTCCCAAAGTGCCAGAACCAAACTATGATATCTCACCTGGTACATAAAAAGGAACAGTGAAATGATATTAAAGACTCAAAATGGATGCTGAATTTAGTTAATCTAACATGAACTATACATAGACATTCTTTTCTTACAGATAAGCAATTCATTTCAGGAAGATTTCATATGATTTAACCTAAAAACACTTGTCTGATTAAGACTTGCTAAGGTTAAACCTTTCGTTCTTTGGCCATAGCTACCCGAGTTGTGCCCTAAAAGCTCTTGTGGGAGAAACAAGGTCCTATCTACCAGTACAGTTGTCAAGAATAGTGAGATAAACGGTAGAACTAACTGGACATCTTAGCAAACTCTAAATCAGATTTAACACATAATCAGATTTGATTTGATGAGTTGTTCGGATTCGCATCAATATCTAGATGCCTGAGCTACACAGGAACTTATCAGTGTATAGTGGGGGACAACAGAATAATTTGGTAGCCAGGCTGGTTGTCAGTCAAATCATCAGTCAGTCCCTTGCTAACAATGGAATCATGGGTCAATTCATCTACCTCCCTGAACCACAGTTGCCTCATTAATAAAAATGTAGGCTACATTAGCACACCTATTTTGCAAAACTATTGTGATGACTATATAACACAGGCTAATTATATATTACTAGAGGCCCAGTGCACAAGAATTTGTGCACTCGGGGGGGAGGGAGTCCCTCAGCCCGGCCTGTGACCTCTCGCAATCTGGGACCCCTCGGGAGATAACGACCTCCTGGCTTAGGCCTGCTCCCGGGTGGCAGAGGGCAGGCCCAATCCCTAGGTGCAGTCCCTGGTTGGGCTCAGAGCAGGGCTGATTGGGGAGTTGGGGCGCCACCCCCTGTCAAGCACAGAGCAGGGCGGATTGGGAGGTTGCGATGCCTCCCTCAGTCATGCTCAGGGTAGGGCCGATTAGGAGGTTGGGGCACCGCTCCCTGTCATACTCAAGGCAGCATCAATGGGGAGGTTGTGGCACCACCCCCTGTCATGCACAGAGCAGGGCCAATCAGGGGGTTGGGGAAATCCCCACTGTCATACACAGAGCAGGGCCCATCAAAGAGTTGGGGCACCGCCCCCTGTCATGCCCAGAGCAGAGCCCATTAGGGGGGTTGGGGCTCCATACCCTGTCACGCACAGAGCAGGGTCAATCAGGGGGTTGGGGAGCTCCCCTCTGTCACGAACAGTGTAGGGCCCACCAGGGGGTTGAGGAGCTCTCCCCTGTCACTCACAGAGTAGGGCCGATAGGGGAGTTGGGGCACCACCCCCTGTCACACACAGAGCAGGGCCCGTGGGGTGGGGGGTTGGGGCACTGCCCTCTATCACCCACAGAGCAGGGCCGATCAGTGGGTTGGGGCACCGCCAATGTCACACACGGGGCAGGGCCAATGGGGAGGTTATGGCTCTACCCTGTCACACACAGAACAGGGCCCGTGGGGAGGGGGGGGGGGTTGGTGTGCCATGCACCCTGTCACAAAGAGAGCAGGGCCGATCAGGGGGTTGGATCGCCTTCCCCTGTCACAAACAGAGCAGGGCGGATAGGGAGGTTGTGGCCCCTGCCCCCTGTCACACACAGAGCTGCAGGTCGATCAGGGGGTTTGGGCACTACCCCCTGTCACGCTGATCCCGGTGCCGGGAGGCCTCATGGCTCCGCTGATCCCGGTGCTGGGAGGTATATTACCCTTTTACTGTATAGGATAGAGGTCTGGTCCATGGGTGGGGGCCGGCTGGTTTGCCCTGAAGGGTGTCCTGGATAATGGTGGGAGTCCCGCTTGGGTGCCTGGCCAGTCTGGGTGAGGGACTGATGGCTGTTTGCAGCTGGTCACACCCCCTTCAGGGTGGGGGTTCTCACTGGGGTGCCTGGCCAGTCTGGGTGAGGGGCTGAGAGCTGTTTTCAGGCTGGCAGGTGACTGAAGATCCCAACCTCTCCTTTTTTTCTTTTTTTTTTTATTCTGGGCCAGCTTTAGCTCTGAGGCTTGGCTCCAGCTCTGAGACCACAGCTGCTGAAAGCAGGTATCTGGTTTGTTTGGGTTCTATAATTGAAACACTGTTTCAACTCCAGCTCTGAGATCCCGGCTGGCTGAAAGCAGGTTTCTGGGGTTTTGTTTAGCTTCTATATTTGTAACAATGTTTCAAACTGCAAGCTCACAGGCCGGCAGCGGCAGGCGGGGAATGTTGGCTTCCTCCGTCACTGAAGCAAGCAAGCTTCATGTTCGCTTCAAGCTGCCTGGCTGCCAGCCACCATCTTGGTTGGCATTTAATTTGCATATCGCCCAATTAACCAATGGGAAGGGTAGCGGAGGTACGGCTAATTACCATGTTTCTCTTTTATTAGATAGGATACAATCTAGACCACAGTCGAGTACTCTAGAAATGTTAGTTTCTTTTTTCTGCATGCTGGTAGTTACCATAACATTTTAAAAAATCCATAAAATCCTACCTCCTTGAAGAGTCTTCTGAAGATACCTCAATCACTATTTTAAAAAAAAGAAGTAAAATACATTTTAAAACATAAGAATACAGGGCTTTAAAAGTGCCGGTTTAATGCATTGTAAGAAAGTATAATTTCAGGACCACATCTGAAGACTATCTTAGATTAAACAATAATCCTATCATTGGTAGGCTATTAATACATTTGGAACATTTACTTTCTCTTTTTAAACATATATAATGCAAAAAAAGAATAAAGAATGGGACCTATCAAAATGTATACTTAATTTTGTACTGCCATGTGCAATGAATGTAATCCTAACGGAAGACCACCAGGCTGACAGAAAATAGCACTTTGGGTGGAAACAATCATGAACTAACCATGTCAAACTTAAAAAACATGAGTTTTCTGGCTTCTTCCACTAAGAGCAGTTAGAAGAGAGTAGACTTATTTTACTGTAACACAATACAACATCTCCAGGTCTTGAGTGAAGACTAGCCAGTTGAGGATTAAACACTTTTATCATAAGGAAGCTTGGGCATGAGGCAAAGCAAAATATAGGAAACAGTTTCCTTCCGACCCCTTTTCCAATTGTAAGATAAGTAGGAAAGACTTTGTGATTCCAGTTGTATAAAGTAGAACCCTTTGAGACTGTCTCTTTCCATTGCTAGAGCGTACCTGTTCCCATCTCAGAGAGCAGGGTAGGCCAGAGAGTTAGTGCTCTGTAGCAGTGTGCAAGGCCATTTTTCTCAACTCTCCCCATTAGGGGTCAAATGCCTATAGAAATCGTTCTCTTTCTGCTAGTACAGCATATGTCATCAGATCCCATGCTTATGAAGAACAACAAACCTCTAAGGCCAAAGAACATCTTGGATAACTACATCCAATTACCTTGGAATTCATTTATTTAAACATTCAAAAAGATATCAACTGTATGATTCCAACCGTCCAACATTCAGGAAAATTCAAATGTAGGGAGACGTGAAAAAGATCAGTGGTTTACAGAGTTTAGGAGGAAAGGAAAGATGAATAAGTAGAGCATGGAGGATTTTCAGGTATTGAATGGATTCTATATGATACTGTAATGGTGAGTATGTGCCATCATACATTTGTCAAAACCCATAGGATGTTCCACACCAACGGTGAAATTTAATGTAAACTCTGGAATTTGGTTGATAATGATGAGTCAATGCACGTCCATCCATTGTAAAAAAATGTACTTCACTGTTACTGGAGGTCAAAAATGAGCAGAGCACCAGACCTGCATGGCTCAGTGGTTTAGAATCCAGTTAGGAACCAGGAGGTCAAGGTCTGATGCCCGGTGGGGGCACATGCCCCAGTTGTGGGCTCAATAGAGGAAGACATGAACAAATGGAAGAATATACTGTGTTCATTAATTGGTAGAATCAACATCATTAAAATGTCCATACTACCCAAAGCAATCTATAAATTCAATGCAATCCCCATTAAAATACCAATGGCATACTTCAAAGACCTAGAAAAAACTCTCCAAAAATTCATCGGGAGTCAAAAAAGACCCGAATTAGCTGCAATAATATTGAGAAAGAAGAGCAATGTTGGAGGGATGACAATACCAGATATCAAGCTATATTACAAAGCCAGTGTTCTCAAAACTGCCTGGTACTAGCGCAATAATGGAAATATAGACCAATGGAACAGAACAGAGAATGCAGAGATCAACCCAAGCCATTACTCTAAATTAATATTTGAGAAAGGAGGCATGAGAATCCAATGGAGTCAAGACAGTCTCTTCAATAAATGGTGCTGGAAAAATTGAACAGATACTTGCAAAACATATGAAACTAGAACATAAACTTACACCATACACAAAAATAAACTCAAAATAGATAAAGGACTTAAACGTAAATGGGAAATCATAAAATTATCAGAAAAAGCCAAAGGCATTAAAATAGCAGACATATTTCATAGCAATATCTTTACTGATACAGCTCCTAGGGCATTGGAAACTAAGGAGAAAATAAACAAATGGGACTACAATAAAATAAAAAGCTTCTGCCTAGCAAAAGAGACCATCAACAAAACAAAGAGAAAGTCCACTGCAAGGGAGAACATATTTGCCAATGTTATCTCTGATAAGACATGAACAAATTTAAATCTCCAAAATTTAAAGGGAACTCATACAACTCAACAAAAGGAAGGTAAACAATCCAATCAAAAAATGGGCAAAGGTCCAGACCAGTTTAGCTCAGTGGATAGAGTGTCGGCCTGTGGACTGAGGGGTCCCAGGTTTGATTCTGGTCAAGGGCACGTACTTTGGTTGCAGGCACATCCCCGGTGTGAGGTGTGCAGGAGGCAGCTGATCGATGTTTCTCTCTCATCTATGTGTCTAACTCTCTATCCCTCTCCCTTCCTGTCTGTAAAAAAATCAATAAAAATACTTTAAGAAATGGGCAAAGGATCTAAATAGATACATTTCGAAAGAAGGCATACAGAAGGGCAAGAGACCTATGAAAACATGCTCAAAGTCACTAATCATCTGAGAGATGCAAATGAGACATCAATGAGGTACCATCTCACACCTGCCAGAATAGCTATCATCAGCAAATCAATAGACCACAAGTGTTGGCAAGGATGTGAAGAAAAAAAAACCCTCATGCATTGCTGGTGGGAAGGTAGACTGGTGCAGCCACTGTGGAGAACAGAATGGAGTTTCTTCAAAAATTTAAAAATAGAACTCCCATTTAACCCAGTAATCCCACTCCTAGGAATATATCCCAAGAAAACGGAAGCACCAATCAGAAACGATATATGCACCCCTATATTCATAGGAGCACAACTTACAATAGGTAAGATTTTGAAACAGCCTAAGTACCCATCAGCAGATGAGTGGATTAGAAAATTATGGTACATCTACACAATGGAATACTATGCTGCAGTAAAAAAAAAAAAGGAATTCATACCATTGGCAACAGCACAGATGGAACTAGAGAGCATTATGTTAAGTGAAATAAGCCAGTCAGAAAAAGATAAATATCACATGATCTCACTCATTTGTGGAATATAATGACCAACATAAACTGATGAACAAAAATAGAGCCAGAGACATAAAAGCATCAAACCGACTGAACAACCTATGAGGGAAGGTGGTGGGGGGAGGGGGTAAGAGATGAATCAAAGGACTTGTATGCATGCATATGAACAAAACCAATGAACACAGGCAGTAAGGGAGTGATGGCTTGTGCTTGGGAAAGAGGAGGTGTGAGGGAGGTCAATGAGGGACAAAAGGAGATTCATGTAATACTTTAAACAATAAAGAATTGTTAAAAACTGTATTTCCTGAATCTGCTATTAACATATATCAACATATTAATGCTATTTTCAAGAAACAGTCACCTTGGAAATTAAGATAAATATCCAAGTATCAGAATATGGGTGTAATCCCTACAACTGAGTGAAGCATGTGGAAAGATAAATAAGGCAAATAATTTTCCTTGTATTCTAAGTAAAGAAAATAACTGACAAATGTTATCTCTGATTGAATATCTTGTGTTATTATTATAAACAGGAGTTTAGTGCAGTATACATCAAAACTGACTCAGCCATATAATTAAAAGTCAAAGTTTCTTCTCATTTTAAATCATAAATCTATGCTGATTGTATCTAAAGGTTATTTTGAAGCATTAATTGGATACACAGGAAAGCTTTTAATTGCCTAATATTGCCCTAGTAATTTATGTACAAATACCTGTGAAATACTCACCAAGAGTCTCAAATGTAACCAGCATTGCAAGCAATTATGGATGATGTGAATGGAACCGGTACCATGTTATGTTATAATATTACTTGCTCTTAAAATAAATTCTTAGGTCAAGGCTAAAAGGTCAGTCAATCTTACTGTGCAGACATTTCATGTTGCAGGCCTCAGACTGCTCTCCTTAGAAAGTCCTGCTTAAATGGCTACCCTTCATTTGGTGTCTGAAAAGCTGAATCTGGGGAGGCTTTCCACCTTTCCCTAACTGAGAGAGTGGCCCCATGTGTCTAAGCACTTTGTACAAACAATGGGGTTCATGCTGAACACCTGCTTTCCTTCTGGGAATCTAAAATTTTGGTGCATGCTATGGCGAAGACGCCTATGTGAAGACCATGCCATAAAAACCTCTCCTTGAGTCTAAGAAGACTGGTAGATGACATATTTCACGTGTGTTGTCATGATTATATACTGGAATTACTAAGCACATCGAGGTAACTCCACAGGAAGAGGACTCTTGGAAGCTTGTGCCTGGTGTCCTCCACCCTTTGTCACACACACCTCTTCTCTTGGCTGACTTTACTCTGGGCTTTCACTATCAAAAATCTCAGGTATGAGCACAACTACTACATAATGGGTCCTGTAAGGTTGTCTAGTGAATGAGCAAACCTAGGCGTGGATTTAGGAACCTCTAACAAAATTGCATTATGTGAAAATATTCTTTGGATTGATATGTTATACATGATTACAATACATAAGCTGATTTCGACGAATACCTATCATTGATTGTGTTTCGGTCCATGCTCCATTTGGAATTTTCTGTAGATCTATAACTATTGAAATAAAGACATAAAAGGGATAAATCAAACGTTGATGTAAGAAAATAATGTGAAATAAGCAACATTCCTATTTAGTCACAGTAGAAAATGCAGAATCCTACTGATTGACAACATGTACTACAGTATCAATGTTGCTAGAGGCCCGATGCACAAAATTTATGCAAGGTTAGGCCTTCAGATCCCCGGTTGCTGGGCCTCTCGAGCCACAGGGGCCAGG
This sequence comes from Myotis yumanensis, assembly GCF_028538775.1. NCBI lineage: Eukaryota > Metazoa > Chordata > Mammalia > Chiroptera > Vespertilionidae > Myotis > Myotis yumanensis. The sequence goes on along the minus strand of NW_027223771.1, from coordinate 15,751,501 downwards.
GCCCTCGAAGCCCTGGCTGCCACATGGCCAGGGGTGCCTCACAGCCGTGTGCCTCCCACTCCCACACCCACCTTGACCTGGTGCTGCCCACTTCCGCAGCCACACACCCAGAGTTCCCTTGTTCTGAGGAGCCCCCCCCCCCCCCATTGATCACCCTGCAGTCAGTGGCCTGGGCCTCCCTCTTTGGGGCGATCATGGAGCCCCCTGATTCATTATCCCAATGGCTGGTGGTCTGGGCCTTCCTCCACAAGGCAATTGTGGCGCAGTGGCGGGACACCCCACCAATCACATCGCACCCACTTTGGCTGGCCTGGCGCCTGTGCATGCCATAGCATGGTCTTCCTGTTCTTTATGCCGAAACTAAATGCTAGTGCACTACCTGGAAACCTATGAATCACCTTAGATTTCTGTCTCTCCACCAGTTCTTTACATGCAATCATCACCACAGTCATATGACTAGACCTCTCTATTGTCTCTGCTTTACTTTGCTACTTACTGTCAACTGCCCTAGTCAAACATGAGCTCTTAAAAGATGTCTCTCTTGTGTTGTGTGAGAATACCAACAAACATTATTGTTTTTTCTTAAATGAATAAGATTTGATTAAACAAAAGAACTGAGAAAGACATAGGCCTAGAAAACATTTCAAATGGAATCAATCTAGCTTCCTATCTCAATTGAGCATGAAAGCATAAAACTTTCTAAGTGGACTGATGCTCATCCAAGGAGGCAAAATATTCCTTTGTCTTCCAGGCCCTTTATGCAGTTTCCTTTCATCTGTTCTCTACAAGAGGATTCAGCAAACCAGGGCCCACAGGCCAATACAAGCTGTTTTGCAAATAGCCTCACTGGAAGACAGCCGTGCCTACCTGCTTACAGATTCTCTAGGACTGCTCTCACACTACAATGGTAGACTTGAGTACATATGACAGACCACATGGACTAAAATCAGGCCCTTTTCAGAGAAAAGTTGGTGATCCCTGCTTCACACCACAATCAGGGGGCCCTCATCAAATCTAATCTTGTTCCTCTTCTGCTCAAAACTCCAATGAATCCCTGCAGTAAATATTTCTGGCTCTCGAACTTAGTCTTCATTCTTACTGGAGAACCACAATTCTATTGGAACATTTATTGTCCTTATACAAAGATAAGCTGGTGTCTTCATTGTGTATCAGTTCCAAAGAGAGAAATGATTATAATATCCTCATCCTAGTCACTAGTTTACCACTAACTGGTTTAGGAATGAGCAGGGGATTAACCCAAGCCTATAAAAAGTTAGGGAAGTCAAGTGCAAGCTTCTCAGTTCCTTCCTATTTAAAACAAAGACATAGGCCCAGCAGGTGTGGTTAAGTAGATTGAGTCCTTTGTCCCATTCAACAAGAGATCCCTGGTGATATTCCAGGGCAGGGCAGATGCCAGGGTGGCAGGTTTGATCCCCAGGAGTGGGTGTGCAGGAGGCAGCCTCAGGGATGTGACTGGTCTCCCTCTCTGATGTTTCCATCTCTCCCTTTTCCTTCCTCTCCCTGTAAAGTCAATAAAAACATATTTTAAAAAAAATTAAGGAAACACATAGCTCAGTATCGCTAATCTGGGAAATGCAAATGAAAGTCATAAGGAAGTAAATCCTCACTCCTCTTAGAATGTCTGTCATCTAAATATAAATAAATAACAAGTGTTGCTGAGGATGTGGAGAAAATAGAAAGCTTTGAGCACTGCTTATGTGAATGTAATTTGGCACAGTCACTGTGGAAAGCAGTAGACATTCCTCAAAAAATTAAAATAGAACTGCCATCTAATCCTGGGTATTTATTCAACAGAAGCATGAATAAGAATTTAAAAACTTATTTGTACCCTTATGCTTACTACAGCATTATTTACAATAGCCAAGATATGGAAGCAACATAGGTGCCCTTCAATACATAAGTAAATAAATGAAAGACTACTCAGACATAAAAAACACACAATGAACTCTTGCCTTTTATGGCAACATGGATGGACTAGGAGGGTCTTAAGAAGTGAAATATGACAAAGAAAACAAATACCATAGGTTCTCACTTACAGGTGCAATATAAAACAACAAAACAGAAACAGATTCCATAGCCACAGAGAAAAAACTGGTGGTTGCTAGAGCATAGTAAGCAGAGGTGATGGGTGAAATAAAAGAATATAATGTGCAAAATTCCAGGTATAAATTACATAAGCCAGAGGGGTGCAGTGTGCTGTGCAGCACAGGAAATGGGTCAATATCATAATAACTTTGCTCAGTGATGGAGGATTACTAGACATATCATTGTGAACACATCATAAGGAACATAAATGTCAAACCACTGTGGTTGTTCACCTTAAAGTAATACAATGTGTGCATACTCTACTTTAACAAAATGTTGTAGAAGGAAAGAGAAATGTTTACGGAAAAGCAGTCCCTTTGGCCTTCACATACTGACATGTGAGAATAGGAGGCTTTGGAACCAGAGCTGATTACTGAGCAGGAAAGCAGACATAAATGAAGACAACTTCACAGCTGAGAAAAGGACAATATCTGTGATCCTGATGACATCACTGAGTCACCAAAACAATCCTGGTTCCTACTGTTTCCGCCTCTGTTAATGAGGCCACCTAATCCCGAAGCTAAAAGCATCCTATCTGAGAAATTTCCCAAGGCCTGGAGGGTAAGCTCTAGACCACTCTGTGGTAGTAAAAACTTCCATAAGCCTGCCTTAGCTAGGCACTCACCCATTACCAACCATTCCCATAGCACACACGTGGCACCGCTGCAACTGTACTGCTCCGAATTCCCGCAACATTCACTTGTGCATCTTAGCCCTTGCCCTGCCCTTTCTGCTGCGAACGGTATAATCATAATAGACATTCCTCCTGTCAAACATCACCCCTCCTGCCCTTTACCTGGAAAACTGCTTTGTGGTCTGCATGCTTACTCTAAAACCCATTCACATTTTTTTGAACTGTTTAAAAATTGATTGAAGGTAGAGAGACAGATAGAAACCTTGGTTTGTAGTTATACTTATTTATGCATTCATTGGTTCAGTCTGGTATTTGACCAGGCATCAAATCCACAACCTTGACATGTCAGGGACAATGCTTTCAGCAACTGAGAAACCCAGCCAAAGCTTAACCTACATATTAAAAACTCTAATTCTCATCATAGACTTAAAGGGGCTGGTGCATACTAAACACCAATAAAATGAATAAATAGGGATAATTGTAAAACCTAATGCAATCTGGCACCCAGTAAGCACTAACTAAAGTATAGCAAATCATGGGAATTAAAATAAACTTAACATGATCTTAAAGGGCAATGACTGTTTTTAAAATGTTCCAATTTGGCAGCATCAGAATAACACTTAGTACCTGAAAGACACCTGAGAGTTAAATGGCAGACCATTCAGCTGAAAAATGAATAACTGAGTTTTGACAATTTCTTTGAAAATTTTGTTTAGAAAAACAGAGAAATAAACCAGTAACACTTCTCTCAGATTATGAGTAATTTCAAGGTCAAAATGCTATTTCATTGATTTCCTGTAACTTGCAAAGCCAACCTACACAAACCCTCTGATGATGATCTACCAAGTGCAAGGTGTCATCAGACAGTTCAGACTGTACAATGAAGTAGGTTCCACATCTAGCATTTTTTTACTGGGAAATATTTTTGTACATTTATTATAATTGGTTGAGTCCCAGGATGGGCTGTTCAAATATTTATTATCATTTTTTTTCCTGAATACTGGACACAGAACCTCTTGTTCTAAAGAAATTCCAGTATCCTGATAATTACTAAATTAATGAAGTCAACCTATACCATTCTGTTTTGACTTCTGAGGAATAAAGTTGAAAGTAGTGAGACCTTGTTGGTATAATATGAAAATTCTCAACAAGCATTGCCTTTCTGAGTTCAGAACTATGGGTAGATGTCTTTACAAAACAATGTCATCAGGAATCTTACACAATGGCTAAGTGTTGTAGCTCTTACTGTTTGCCATCTGTTTCTGCTACCAGGAAAGTATTGTTGAGTTCCTCGTTATAGTTACTTTTTTTGGTGCACAAATCACTATGCAATAACAAATATTCATTTACTAAATATAATCCATTCACAGTTAAAACTAAAGATTCATTTTCAGGACAAGTCCAGTTTGGGATAATGTGAATATAGAGGAAACATACACCATCTTAATATCTTTTTTCTTTTTAACATAAAAATATAATGTGGGATTTTAGGGGTCAGAACTAAATAAATGAACTTTGCAAACCATATTGCCCAGATTTTAAATTACCTACAATTAACTTTTTTAATAATACTGATTACTATTCTATTATGAAAGAGATAAAGAAAAACTATACTTGCAACTTACACATTGGTATTTTTTCCCTGCACTTTCGTTATCAAAACTTCCCTACTCTTACTTCATCTATGGTAGGAGAGCCAAGAGGAATTCATTATCAGAAATCTTACCAGGAGTGAAACTTTCAGATTTTGTGGGTTTCTTTTTTTCTTTATGTTTAGAAGTTAGTTGTTGCTTTCTGTGCAGAAAAAAATGGTGATAAGTAATATTACTTTCTTAATAGTAACATAAAATATTTTCCAAATATAGTAAATTCTTAGAATATTTCAGGTAATATCAGCACTAATGTTAAAACTTCAATTATTCCATCCACTTTAAATGTGTAAGGTATACAACTGTTTTATGAAGTATGTAATTTAAAAACATAAGGTATAACAGTCATGATATGAGGGCAGTATAGTTCAGTGAATTAATTAGAGTTAGCTAGACATAATCACAAATGTCTTAAACTCACACATCCTAATTCTATAACCAACAGGTCTTTGTGTGGTTCAAGGTCCTCCTCTACAACATAATAATCTTATTATTTATTTCAGAAGGTTAAGGAGGGTCAAATGATATAATACAGCAAAAGTTATGCTCAGAAAAACAATAAAGCAAAGAAAAAAGCTGGTTATGAACTTTATTTGTTGAAACTATTTTAAATCCCAAATAAATCCCAATGCAAACTTGTCATGGTTACTAAATGTTCCAGATTTCAGAAAATGTTATTAAGTCTGTTTATTACCTGTACTCAGATTGTGGTCTGTATTTCTGGGTATCTCAGCTGTTACATAACTGGTAACTGAATTTATGTACAAATATATTACCTCATAAAGTCAGATAACACAACGCTCCCTTCTTTTTGTAGCAAATCATACCAACCACAGAAAACTCATGAAGGTCAGGACCTGGCCTGGACTAAGACTACCCCTTCTCTACCTACTCAAACTGTGACCCAGCAAATCTTTATGAGAATGGAGCTTAATCTCCCTGTCCATCCCCAGTTGGCTTGGAAGATGCAATCCTAGTGGCCACCCATGGATATCTATGGGTCATGGATGGACCCTTAGCAATTTTAAGGACCAATAACCTACTTTTGATTCAGAGATTTCTGTTGACTGGCTTCCATGTGAGGCATAATTTAAAATACTTTGAAACCTGAGGTAAATTCAAATCACTTGGGGAAGTTTCATTATTATGGCAAAGAGATCATTGAGGGGCCAACCTCAATTATGGAACCTCAGGAAATCTGGTGCTTACTACTCTGAGAAAGCCATAAGGCTCCTTCCACTACCTAAACAGAGATGCTCCACAGGGTATAAAGTGACCTTCAGTATAGATATAGTAACAAAGGTGAAAGATCTTCTGATTTTTTTCTTGTGTCATTATTTTGATCTCTTTGGCAGCTTAGTATTGTTGTAAGTAACACCTGCTAGCAGAAAAACAAAACAAAACAGAAAACCGCAGGAAGCTTAAAGGATAACTCATCCCCAGAAATCTGGGCTAAGAAGTGAGCTGCACATACGCTTTCCAGTGTGTGAGGGAGGCTGTGGGTGGCAGGAGCTAGGAGGCCCATCTGCCAGAATAGGCTGCTGGGAATTGGAGTACTGGATAAGCATACAAAGTATATGTATGTAAACTAAAAAAAGGTGTGACCCCCCAAGTCCAAGTGTGAGTTGACATGAAGACTCAGGAATCTAGATCAGCAAGGCCAACCTGGGAGCAAAGATCAATCATGATTATGTGATGGGTTTCAGTGGCAAATCAGTAGCAATAGAATCAATGGAACCAACATAAAAATTAGAATGTTGTTTTTTTACATTTCCATCTGACTTGTAAGAGAAAATGTCTACCTGGACCTAGGGAATCCTTTATGATCCTGAAAAATTCAAGGGATGGTAGAGGAGTATTATATTGGAAATTCAGTGAGCTAACCAGAAGAGGCCATAATCAGAGAGCCGAATTTGGAGTCTTTCTTTCAAAAGCCAGTGGCCGTAGGAGGACTTGGGTATCTCAAATTCTCGCGGCCCCAAATTAACTTAGTTAGGGGTTAGCTTACAAAGGCAAACACACACACACACACACACACACACACACACACACATACACACAAAGAAACATGTGCTGGAATGCGGGCAGTGTGTTTAGTAGATACCTTGCAGAAAGCTTTCAGCCTTGAGCACAGCTCAGATAACCAGAAGACACCTGGCATGGGAGGAACCAAGGATGGACCAGACCCCCACACTGACAGAGCGGCATACAGGATCAGATCATTAAGAGGGGGCAGTGACTAGACTATAGGCTAACAAGGATATGCATTAGGTTACTGGCACAGATTCAGATTGCTAACCCCTCCTCCAAAATGTCTTATTTTCCCCATTATTCGAGCAAGCGTGCTTACAGAAGCTAGAAATAGCAGTGTTACTTTCATCAGGGAGGATATCTGGTTTAGTTACTTCCTGTAATTAACAGAACAAAGGACCATCTGTGTTTAGGGGAAATTTCAAAATGTCATTTCTTAGAAAATGGAGGTTATGGGAACAAGATGGAGTTCCTATGGTTCAGATGGAGCTTGAGGGACAGGATGGAGTCAGTCCTTTCAAGGCCCTTTGTTCTGGAGATAGCCCCCAGGAGCTACAGTGAACACTTCAAGACCCCAAATAACTAGTTAGAGAAATCAGAGCTTAGATTTATAACCTCATGCATAGCGGTCCTACTTGGAATGAAATAGGTAGAAATCTTAAAAGTTCTGAGATAAAGAATTTGGCCTATTGCTTCTTCGAACTAGCTGAGCCTCTGTTTGTTTTCTGGCTGATGACCTAGACCTGTGGTCAGCAAACTCATTAATCAACAGAGCCAAATATCAACAGTACAAGGACTGAAATTTCTTTTGGGAGCCAAATTTTTCAAACTTAAACTATATAGGTAGGGGAGAAAAAATGGCGGAGGTTTAGACGGACGTGTTGGTGCTTTGTCCCGGAGCAGATAAGGGCGAGCAGCTGAAATGGGTAACATACAGCCCGAACAAGCAGAGGAGATTCAGCTGAGAGACTGTCTGCAGCCAGGAACGACAGAGAACTCCTAGAAAATGGGGATGTTTAGAGATTGAGGCTGAAACCTCCCCCTGGGCGCCAGCTCAGCAGCGAGACCGCGCCATCTTGAGTAGCTGTTATCCGCATCCAGAGATCGGCTACTAACCCAGAGGCAACAGCTCTCAAGCAGCACGACTACATGAACTCAGAGGAGACCTGCTTCTGCCCACGGAAAGCAGATTCAAGCAACAGCGGCCTCCTGATCACCACACACTCTATCTGGGGAACAGTTCCTGTGTGTGAAGCCTCCCTCCACCAGCCAGAAGAGCCACCAGAGCTACGAACATCACCCACCAGAGACCCTGCTACCAACAGAGGAGCAGCTGCTACCACAACTGCCCAAGGAGCAACCACAGACCGAGGAGCCACTGCCACCCAGGGAACAGCCACTGCCACCCAGGGAGCAGCTACTGAATGACTCAACAACTAGATATGTCAGTAAGATCAAACATGGGTAGACAAAGAAACCCCCAAAGGAAAGAAAAGGGGGACTCACCAGAAAAGCAGCTAAGTGAGACAGAGGCATGCAACATGACGGAAAAAGAATTCAGAATAAGTGTCCTAGATTGCATGCACCAGACGGAGGAAAAAATCAATACCATTTTCAAGAAGCTAGAAGAAACAGATGAAAAAATCAACTACCTATGCAAGAAGCAAGAAGAAACAGATGAAAAAATCAACAACTTAAGTAAGTCCCAAGAAGAAATGAAGAGCGATATAGCTGCAATAAAAAACACCATTGAAAGTATCAACCATAGACTAGGAGAAGCGGAGGACCGAATTAGAGATTTAGAAGACAAGGAAGCAAAACACACCCAAACCGTACTGCAATTGGAGAAAAAAATTAAAAGACAGGAGGAGAGCCTAAGGGAGCTTTGGGACAATATGAAACGAAACAATATACAAATAATAGGGGCGCCAGAACAACAGAAAGATGAACAAGGATTAGAAAACCTATTCGAAGAAATAATATCAGAAAACTTTCCAGAGGTGGGGAAGAAAAAAGTCACACAAGCCCAGAGAGTCCCAAACAAAGTGAACCTGAAAAGACCCACACCAAGACACATCATAATTACCATGGCAAATGTTCAGGACAAAGAGAGAATCTTACAGGCTGCAGGAGAGAGACGGAAAGTTACATAAAAGGGATCTCCCATTAGATTATCAAATGATTTCTCAACAGAAACACATCAGGGCAGAAAAGAATGGACAGAAATCTACAAAGTGATGCAAAGCAAAGGACTGAATCCAAGAATACTCTATCCAGGAAGGCTATCATTCAAAATTGAATGGGAAATAAGAAGCTTCACAGACAAAAAAGGGCTAAGTGAGTTTATCACCACCAAGCCAGCCAAGCAAGAAATGCTAAAGGGACTGGTGTAAAAAGAAGAAATAAAAAGCTCAGAAAGAAAACAGCCACACACAAAAAAAGAAATGGCTACAAACAAGTACCTTTCAATAATAACTTTAAATGTAAATGGGCTAAATGCTCCAACCAAAAGACATCCAGTGGCTGAATGGATAAAAAATATGGCCCATACATCTGCTGTCTACAAGAGACCCACCTCATTAGAAGGGACTCACACGGACAGAAAGTGAAGGGATGGAAAAATATCTTTCAGGCAAATGGAAAGGAAAAGAAAGCTGGGGTAGCAATACTTATATCGGACAAAATAGACCTCAAAGTGAAGGTCATAACAAGAGATAAGGAACGCCACTTCATAATACTAAAGGGATCAATACAACAAGAAGATATAACCCTGGTAAACATATATGCACCCAATGCAGGAGCACCAAATTCATAAAAAAAACTTCTGGACGATATCAGGGGAGAGATCGACAACAATACAATCATAGTAGGGGACTTTAATACACCATTGACATCACTGAATAAATCCGCGAGACAAACAATGAGCAAAGAAATAGCAATCCTAAATGACTCACTAGATCAGATAGGCTTAATTGACATCTTCAGAACACTTCACCCCAAAGCCATGGAATATACATTCCTCTCAGGTGCTCATAGGACATATTCAAAAATAGACCACATATTGGGTCACAAGCAAAGTCTCCACAAATTCAAGAAGATTGAAATCATAAAAAGCATCTTCTCAGACCACGATGGCATAATGTTAGAAATAAACTTCAATAAAAACAACCCAAAATAATCAAACACTTGGAAGCTGAATAGCATGTTATTAAATATTGATTGGGTTGCCAATGGCATCAAAGTAGAAATTAAAAACATCCTGGACACTAATGACAATGAAAACACAACAATCCAAAACCTCTGGGACACAATGAAAGCAGTCCTGAGAGGGAAGTTTATAGCTCTACTGGCCTATCTCAAAAAACAAGAAAAAATGGTAGTAAAACATCTAACTCTACAACTCAAAGAATTAGAAAGAGAGCAACAAGAAAACCACAGAGTGAGCAGAAGGAAGGAGATAATAAAGATTAGAGGAGAAATAAATGACATAGAGACCAAAAAAACAATACAGAAAATTCTTTGAAAGGATAAACAAGATTGACAAACCTCTAGCCAGGCTCACCAAGAAGTAAAGAGAGAGGTCCCAAATAAACCAAGTCAGAAATGATAGAGGCAAAATAACAACAGACCCCACAGAAATACAAATGATTGTTAAACAATACTACGGGCAACTCTACTCCAACAAACTAGACAACCTGGAGGAAATGGACAAATTCCTAGAAAAATACAACATTCGAAAACTCAATCAGGAAGAATCTAAAAATCTCAACAGGCCAATAACTATGGAAGAAATTGAAGCAGTCATCAGAAAGCTTCTAGCAAACAAAAGCCCAGGACCAGACGGCTTCTCAGGGGAGTTTTACCAAAATTTCATGGAAGAACTAAAACCTATCCTCCTCAGACTACTACAAAAAATTCAAGAGGAAGGAACACTTCTAAACTCATTCTATGAAGCCAGCATCACCCTAATACCAAAACCAGGTAAAGACAACACAATGAAAGAGAATTACAGGCCAATATCCCTCATGAACATAGATGCCAAAATCCTCAACAAAATCTTAGCAAATCGGATCCAGCACTACATCAGAAGGATCATACACCATGACCAAGTAGGATTTATCCCAGGGATGCAAGGATGGTACAACATCCGTAAATCAATAAATGTGATACATCACATAAACAAATTGAAAGAAAAAAACCACATGGTCATGTCAATTGATGCAGAAAAAGCATTCGACAAAATCCAACACCCATTTTTGATAAAAACTCTCAGCAAAGTGGGAATTGAAGGATCATACCTCAACATAATAAAAGCCATATATTACAGGACCACAGCCAACATCATACTCAATGCACAAAAACTAACACCATTTCCCCTAAGAACAGGAACAAGACAGGGATGGCCACTCTCACCACTCCTGTTCAACATAGTCCTGGAAGTATTAGCCATTGCAATTAGACAAGAAGGAGAAATAAAAGGCATCCAAATTGAAAAAGAGGAAGTAAAACTGTCCTTATTTGCAGATGACATGATATTATACATACAAAACCCTAGAGACTCCATTAAAAAACTACTAGACTTAATACATGAATTTGGCAGTGTAGCAGGATACAAAATTAACCCCAAGAAATCTGAGGCATTTCTATACACCAATAGTGAACTTTCAGAAAGAGAGATTATAAAAACAATCCCATTTACCATCGCACCAAAAAAATTAATATACCTAGGAATAAACTTAACTAAAGAGGTAAAAGACCTCTACTCAGAAAACTACAGGAAGTTGAAAAAAGAGGTAGAGGAAGACATAAAGAGATGGAAGAACATACCATGTTCTTGGATTGGTAGAATCAACATCATTAAAATGTCCATACTACCCAAAGCAATCTATAAATTCAGTGCACTTCCCATTAAAATACCAATGGCCTACTTCAAAGATCTAGAACGAACTCTCCAAAAATTCACCTGGAATTAAAAAAGACCCCGAATAGCTGCAGCGATCCTGAGAAAGAACAAAGTAGGTGGGATTTCAATGCCAGATATCAAGCTGTATTACAAAGCCACTGTTCTCAAACCTGCCTGGTACTGGCACAAGAACAGACATATAGATCAGTGGAATAGAATAGAGAGTCCAGAAATTAGCCCGAACCAATATTCTCAATTAATATTTGACAAAGGAGGCAAGAACATACAATGGAGCCAAGATAGTCTCTTCAATAAATGGTGTTGGGAAAATTGGTCAGATATAAGCAAGAAAATGAAACTAGACCACCAACTTACACCATACACAAGAATAAACTCAAAATGGATAAAGGACTTAAATGTACTACAAGAAATCATAAAAATTCTAGAAGAATCCAAAGGCAACAGAATCTCAGAAGTATGCCGAAGCAAATTCTTCACTGAAAAAGCTCCCAGGGAAGTTGAAACTAAAGAGAAAATGAACAAATGGGACTACATCAAAATAAAAAGCTTCCGCACAGGAAAAGAAACCATCAACAAAACAACAAGAAAACCCACTGTTTGGGAAAATATATTTGCCAGTGTCATATCTGATAAGGGCTTAATCTCCAAAATTTATAGGGAACTCATACAACTTAACAAAAGGAAGATAAACAATTCAATCAAAAAATGGCAAAGGATCTAAATAGACACCTTTCAAAAGAGGACATTCAGAAAGCCAAGAGACATATGAAAACATGCTCAAAGTCACTAATCATCCAAGAGATGCAAATCAAAACAATAATGAGGTACCATCTCACACCTGTCAGACTGGCTATCATCAACAAATCAACAAACGACAAGTGCTGGAGAGGATGTGGAGAAAAAGGAACACTTGTGCACTGCTGGTGGGAATGCAGACTGGTGCAGCCACTATAGAAGACAGTATGGAGTTTCCTCAAAAAACTGGAAATGGAACTCCCATTTGACCCTGTGATCCCACTTCTAGGAATATATCCCAAGAAACCAGAAACACCAATCAGAAAGGATATGTGCACCCCTATGTTCATAGCAGCACAATTCACCATAGCTAAGGTCTGGAAACAGCCTAAGTGCCCATCAGTAGATGAATGGATTAGAAAACTGTGGTACATCTACACAATGGAATATTATGCTGCTGTAAAAAAAAAAAGGAACGCTTACCATTTGCAACAGCATGGATGGGACTGGAGAGCATTATGCTAAGTGAAACAAGCCAGTCAATGAAGGAAAAATACCACATGATCTAACTCATTCATGGATAATAAAGACCATTACAAACTTTGGAACAATAATAGATACAGAGGCAGAGCTGCCTCAATCTGATTGTCAAACTGCAGTGGGAAGACCAGGGAGGGTAGGGGGGCAGGAGGGAGGGGAGTAAGAGATCAACCGAAGGACTTGTATGCATGCATATAAGCATAACTAATGGACATAAGACACTGGGGGGTAAGAGAGGGCAGGGGATTGTTAAGGGCGGGGGGGGGGGGGGAAGGACACATATGTAATACCCTTTGTAATACTTTTAGCAAAAAATAAAAATTTATTTAAAAAAAGAAAAAAAACTATATAGGTAGGTACATTGTGATTAACTTAATTAGGGTACTCCTAAGGCTTAGAAAGAGCCACACTCAAGGGGTCAAAGAGTGGCATATGGCTTGCGAGCCACAGTTTGCCGACCACTGACCTAGACTAACTGACTGGCATCCCCGAACTGCCAAAAGCAAACTATGAATTCTCAGCTGTTTCATAAAAAGTAACAGTGAGGCCCTGACCGGTTTGGCTCAGTGGATAGAGCATTGGCCTGCGGACTCAAGGGTCCCAGTTTCGAGTCTGGTCAAGGGCATGTACTTTGGCTGCGGGCACATCCCCAATGGTGTTGAGGTTGGTGCACAAGAGGCAGCTGATCAATGTTTCTCTCTCATCGATGTTTCTAACTCTCTAGCCCTCTCCCTTCCTCTCTGTAAAAAATCAATAAAATATTTTTTTAAAAAGTAACAGTGAGACTTTGAGATTTGGAGTACATGACTCCCTCGTAGTCCCGGATTACAATAAATGTGACTCTTTAATTCAGAAAAAACAGTAAGAGTGAAATGATTATACCTTAATTTATTGATTACTAGCATTTTAAAACAAACACTTATAAATTAAAGCCACTAATAAATACTTATCCTTCTGCCATCTACCCACAGTTCTCTTGAGAAAAAACAGCAGTACCTTGCTGTAGAAGAAATCTGACTGTATTTTTGTAAGCATTATTCCTGCACGCATGGAACTATGTATATAACACAGAGGTCACTTCACCCTCAGCCTCTTCAATTACGTTATTGAAACAGCTAACTTGATATATTGCCCAAGTGAATTCCCTGTTTGTCTGTCTAGAGTTGACCATTTACCTGCTGAAGTGTTCATCTGTGTACATTACCTCCAAGGCTAAAATGAAGGGGGGGAAAGGCCACCACCTATCCCACTTGGGTTTGCTCATTGAAGTCCTCTCACAGATAAGAAACTCTGCTGAGGTCACTCATCTGACATAGGGGAAGATTTAAAGGAAGATCCACCACTTGGCCAGTGTGGTAAACAGAGGTTGCAGTACTAAAGGGTGTTTTGATTAATTAATTGCTAGGCTTCCTTAAACTTCTGCAATTCTACCTGCCTTAGATTCTATCTACAGAAAAATGGAGAACACCAGAGCTGGATGAAGTGGAAAGAAATAACACAATGAAAGAAACACCAAGAAAAGGAGAGAAGAAAGTTCAAAAAATCAGGAAAAGCTAAGGTAGAGAAACAAAGGACTCTAGGCAAAAAGGCAAAACTTCATACAATTTGGCAAAGGAGACTGGGAAAACAAGACTGGGAAGTGGGTAAATAGGAAAATCAATTAGAAATATCCCCTAATTAGATGCTGAATATACTTAACATGACATAACCTATACAGAGATATTCTTTACTAACAGATAAACAATTAGTTTCAGGAAAAATTCATATCATTTTCCTAAAAACACTTGCCCCATGAGGCCTTGCTTAGGTAAACTTGGTTCTGTGGCCATAGCTAACTGAGATGGGCCTTAGAAGCTTTGGTGGCAAAAACAAGGTCCTATTTACCACTACAATTGTCTAGGAGAGTAAGATAAATGCTTAAGTTAATGCCATGACCCTTCAATACAGTTCCTCATGTTGTGGTGACCCCCAACCATAAAATTATTTTCGTTGCTTCTTCATAACTGTAATTTTGCTACTGTTATGAATCATAATGTAAATATCTGATATGCAGGATGCATTTTCATTGTTCACGACCCACAGGTTGAGAACCGCTGGCTTAGATTAACTGGGCCTCTTGGACCAGTGGTCAGCAAACTCATTAGTCAACAGAGCCAAATATCAACAGTACAGCGAATGAAATTTCTTTTGAGAGCCAAATTTTTTAAACTGAAACTATATAGGTAGGTACATTGTGATTAACTTAATTAGGGTACTCCTAAGCTGGCCTTTGCTAAAAACATCCTCAATCTGATTGAGGTACATTCGCTGAGGTCTACCCCTTCCAACTCTCCTATCCACACTCGTCTTGTATACTTGTTTCCTCTACCTTTTGCAACCCGCGCATAATTTGCGGATGCGACTAGCACTAACCACTGCACAATGAGACTGCTGACTGACTGGCTCACACAACTTGTGCATGAATCGCGCACGCCTCCCCTGCGCTGCATATCCAAGGTATCCAGTGACCCGCCTGCGCCCTGTCTCCCATGGCCCAACCAATCGACACACCACACTTCTTCTAAGGCCATTTTTTCAAAATCAACTCAAACAGGCCGAAAACTGACTTCTTTGAGTGGGCCACCAATTTTCAATTGCACTGTACGTGTGTGGCCGCACATGGTATTTTGTGGAAGAGCCACACTCAAGGGGCCAAATAGCCGCATGTGGCTCATGAGCCGTGGTTTACCAACCACTGGTATAGGGTATAGACAACAGTAGAACACTCTAGAAATGTTAGTTTCTTTTCTCTGCATTTTCTTAGTGAGCATATAATTTTGAAAAATCCATAAAATCCTACCTGCTCAAAGAGTCTTCTTTAGAGACATCATTCACTATTTTTAAAAAAAGAAAAATACATTTGAAAACAATAAGAATACAGGACTTTAAAATTACTGAATTAATGCATTGCTAGAAAGTGTAACTTTGGGACCACACCTGAAGACTATACTAGAGTAAATATTATTGTAGGCCACAAATGCATTAAGAACATTTACTTTCTCTTTTTAAACATATACAACTAAAAAAAGAAAAGAAAAGAAAATGGGATCTATCAAAATTTGATACTTACTTGAGCACTGCTATATACAAGGAACAATAATCCCAACCAAACCCCATCAGACTGACAGAAAATATTATTGTTAGTGGGAACAGAACTATAGACTAACCATGTCAAACTTAAGTAGCATAAGTTTTCTGCCTTCTTGCATTAGGAGCAGTTAGAGGAGAGTATACTTATTTTTCCCTAACACAATACAAATTCTCCAGCTCTTACTAGTAGGTGCAGATTAGCTAGTCCAGGATGAAACACTCCTATCATAAGGAAACATTGTCGGGAGGCACTACATGTTGCAGCACAGTAAAATATAGTAAACAAATTCTTTCTGGCTCCATTTCCAATTGGAATGTAAATAGAAAAGACTGTGATTCCAGGTGTATGAAGTTGAACTACTTGAGGCTGTCTCCTTCAATTGGGAGAGTTTCTCTGGACCCAGCTCATAGAGCAGGGTGGTCCAATTGTTAGTGCTCTGCAATGGTGTGTGAGGTCATCTTTCTTAACCCTTCCCATTAGATGGAACATGCAAATAGAAATCATTCTCTTTCAGCTTATATGGCATATGTCATCAGATGCTATGCTAATGAAAAACAACAACGAAGGCCACAGAACTTCTTGGGTAACTCCATCCAATTGCCTTGGAATTCATTTTTTAAATATTCCAAAAGATACCCACTGTGTGATTTCAACTACACAATATTCAGGAAGAGGCAAATCTAGGGAGACAGTGAAAAAGATCAGTGGTTTCCAGGGGTTACGGAAAAGTGCAGGATGAATAAACAGAGCACAGAGGATTTTTGTGGTAGTGAAGCGATACTATCTAATATAATAATAGAGGAATATACAAATTAGGCACGATACCATAACGTCACAACCAATCTACAAGTGGTGGAGAGCTCCAGGAGATTGGGGCAACAAGTGGAGAGCTACAAGAGGGTGGGCAGCAATTAGGCGCAGCAGAGAGCTACCAGCATTTGTGGGCAGGGTGGCCAGCTGAGGCAAGCAGAAGCGAGCTACTCACACACAGATTCGTGTGCAGGGCTACTAGTATGATATGATTCTACATTCTAATGGTGGGTATGTGCTTTCATGCATTTGTCACAATGTATAACATGCACAATACCAAGAGTGAACCTTACTGTAATTTAAGGATTTAGTTGATAATGATAAGTCAGTGCACATTCATCCATTGTAATAAATATACCTCACTGTTACTGGAGGTCCAAAATGAGCAAGGCATCAGGCCCACGTGGCTCAGTCATTGAGCATTGACCTAGGAACCAGGAGGTTAAGTTTCGATTCCCAGTAGAGTCACATGCCTGGGCTGTGGGCTCAATACCCGGTGTGGTGTATGAGGAGGCAGCCTATCAATAATTCTATCCCATAACAGATGTTTCTATCTATGTCTCTTTATCGCTTTCTCTCTGAAATTAATAAAAATAAATTATTAACAAAAATGAATAAGGCTGTGTATGATTGCATTTTTGTGGTCTATGAGCACTCTCTATACTTTCTGATCAATTTTACTATGCACCAAAAACTGCTCTAAAAATATGGCTTATTAATTTTTGTTCAAAATAATGTACTCCCTGCATCTGCTATTAACACATATCAACATGTTAATGCAATTTTCAAGATAGTAACCTTGGAGTTTAAGATAAAACCACAGTATTAGAAAGTGGGTATTATCCCTGCAATTGAGTGAAAGATGTGAAAAGACATAAAAAACACCAATACTTTTAAATGTATGCCAGTGCAAGAAAATAACTGATAAATATGATTGAATATCTTGCGTTGTATTTATAAACAGGGAATTAGTACAATATAAATCAAAACTGAATCATCCATATAATTAAAAGACACCTTTTCTTCTCATTTTAAATCAGAAATCATTTTGCTGATTTTATCAAAAAATTATCTTGAAGCATTAATTGCATAAAAAGGAGAGCTTATAATTGCCTAATATTGCCCTAGTAATTTATGTACAAATATCTGTGAAATACTCACCAAGAGTCTCAAATGTAACCAGCATTGCAAGCAATTATGGGTGATGTGAATGAAACCGGTACCATGTTATGTTATAATATTACTTGCTCTTACAATAAATTCTTAGGTCAAGGCTAAAAGGTCAGTCAATCTTGCTGTGCAGACATTTCATGTTGCAAGCCTCAGACTGCTCTCCTTAGAAAGTCCTGCTTAAATGGCTACCCTTCATGTGGTGTCTGAAAAGCTGAATCTGGGGAGGCTTTCCACCTTTCCCTAACTGAGAGAGTGGCCCCGTGTGTCTAAGCACTTTGTACAAACAATGGGGTTCATGCTGAACACCTGCTTTCCTTCTGGGAATCTAAAATTTTGGTGCAGGCTATGGCGAAGACGCCTATGTGAAGACCATGCCATAAAAACTTCTCCTTGAGTCTAAGAAGACTGGTAGATGACATATTTCACGTGTGTTGTCATGATTATATACTGGAATTACTAAGCACATCGAGGTAACTCCACAGGAAGAGGACTCTTGGAAGCTTGTGCCTGGTGTCCTCCACCCTTTGTCACACACACCTCTTCTCTTGGCTGACTTTACTCTGGGCTTTCACTATCAAAAATCTCAGGTATGAGCACAACTACTACATACTGGGTCCTGTAACGTTGTCTAGTGAATGAGCAAACCTAGGCGTGGATTTAGGAACCTCTAACAAAATTGCATTATGTGAAAATATTCTTTGGATTGATATGTTATACATGATTACTATACATAAGCTGATTTCGCCAGATACCTATCATTGATTGTGTTTCCGTCCATGCTCCTTTTGGAATTTTCTGTAGATCTATAACTATTGGAATAAAGACATAAAAGGGATAAATCAAACATTGATGTAAGAAAATAATGTGAAATAAGTAACATTCCTATTTAGTCACAGTAGAAAATGCAGAATCCTACTGATTGACAACATGTACTGTAGTATCAACGTTTCTATAAGGAAAGTGAAGGCATCATACTGCACAGTTTCTCCAACTAAACAAGGTTTAATTCCTTTGTACAACAGTTGTGAATCAATCAAGTAATGAGTAACTGGAAGACAACAGTAATGATCATAAACTAGAGGCCCGATGCACAAAATTTATGCAAGATTAGGAATTCAGAGCCCCGGTTGGTTGCTGGGCCTCTCCAGCCCCAGGGGCCAGGGCCCTGGAAGCCCTGGCTGCCACATGGCTGGGGGTGCCGCACAGCCGTGTGCCTCCCACTCCCACACTCACCTTGGCCTGGTGCTGCCCACTTCCGCAGCCACACACCCAGAGTTCCCTTGTTCTGCGGAGCCCCCCCATTGATCACCCTGCAGTCAGTGGCCTGGGCTCCCTCTTTGGGGTGATCATGGAGCCCCCTGATTCATCATCCCAATGGCTGGTGGTCTGGGCCTTCCTCCACAAGGCAATTGTGGGGCAGTGGTGGGCCGCCCCACCAATCACATCGCACCCACTTTGGCTGGCCTGGCGCCTGTGCGTGCCATAGCATGGTCTTTCTGTTCTTTATGCCCAATCTAAATGCTAGTGCACTACCTGGAAACCTATGAATCACCTTAGATTTCTGTCTCTCCACCAGTTCTTTATATGCAATCATCACCACAGTCATATGACTAGACCTCTCTACTGTCTGCTTTACTTTGCTACTTACTGTCAACTGCCCTAGTCAAACATGAGCTCTGAAAAGATGTCTCCCTTGTGGTGTGTGAGAATACCAACAAACATTATTGTTCTTTCTTAAATGAATAAGATTTGTTTAAGCAAAAGAACTGAGAAAGACATAGGCCTAGAAAACATTTCAAATGGAATCAATCTAGCTTCCTATCTCAATTGAGCATGAAAGCATAAAACTTTCTAATTAGACTGATGCTCATCCAAGGAGGCAAAATATTCCTTTGTCTTCCAGGCCCTTTATGCAGTTTCCTTCCATCTGTTCTCTACAGGAGGATTCAGCAAACCAGGGCCCACAGGCCAATACAAGCTGTTTTGCAAATAGCCTCACTGGAAGACAGCCGTGCCTACCTGCTTACAGATTCTCTAGGACTGCTCTCACACTACAATGGCAGACTTGAGTACATATGACAGACCACATGGCCTAAAATCAGGCCCTTTTCAGAGAAAAGTTGGTGATCCCTGCTTCACACCACAATCAGAGGGCCCTCATCAAATCTAATCTTGTTCCTCTTCTGCTCAAAACTTCAATGAATCCCTGCAGTAAATATTTCTGGCTCTCGAACTTAGTCTTCATTTTTACTGGAGAACCACAATTCTATTGGGACATTTATTGTCCTTATACACAGATAAGCTGGTGTCTTCATTGTGTATCAGTTCCAAAGAGAGAAATGGTTATAATATCCTCATCCTAGTCACTAGTTTACCACTAACTGGTTTAGGAATGAGCAGGGGATTAACCCAAGCCTATAAAAAGTTAGGGAAGTCAAGTGCAAGCTTCTCAGTTCCTTCCTATTTAAAACAAAGACATAGGCCCAGCAGGTGTGGTTCAGTAGATTGAGTCCTTTGTCCCATTCACCAAGAGATCCCTGGTGATACTCCAGGGCAGGGCAGATGCCAGGGTGGCAGGTTTGATCCCCAGGAGTGGGTGTGCAGGAGGCAGCCTCAGGGATGTGACTGGTCTCCCTCTCTGATGTTTCCATCTCTCCCTTTTCCTTCCTCTCCCTTTAAAGTCAATAAAAACATATTTAAAAAAAAATTAAGGAAACACATAGCTCAGTATCGCTAATCTGGGAAATGCAAATGAAAGTCATAAGGAAGTAAATCCTCACTCCTCTTAGAATGTCTGTCATCTAAATATAAATAAATAACAAGTGTTGCTGAGGATGTGGAGAAAATAGAAAGCTTTGAGCACTGCTTATGTGATTGTAATTTGGCACAGTCACTGTGGAAAGCAGTGGACATTCCTCAAAAAAATTAAAATAGAACTGCTATCTAATCCTGGGTATTTATTCAACAGAAGCATGAACAAGAATTTAAAAACTTATTTGTACCCTTATGTTCACTACAGCATTATTTCCAATAGCCAAAATATGGAAGCAATATAGGTGCCCTTCAATACATAAGTAAATAAATGAAAGACTACTCAGACATAAAAAACACACAATGAACTCTTGCCTTTTATGGCAACATGGATGGACTAGGAGGGTCTTAAGAAGTGAAATATGACAAAGAAAACAAATACCATAGGTTCTCACTTACAGGTGCAATATAAAACAACAAAACAGAAACAGATTCCATAGCCACAGAGAAAAAACTGGTGGTTGCTAGAGCATAGTAAGCAGAGGTGATGGGTGAAATAAAAGAATATAAAGTGCAAAATTCCAGGTATAAATTACATAAGCCAGAGGGGTGCAGTGTGCTGTGCAGCACAGGAAATGGGTCAATATCATAATAACTTTGCTCAGTGATGGAGGATTACTAGACATATCATTGTGAACACATCATAAGGAACATAAATGTCAAACCACTGTGGTTGTTCACCTTAAAGTAATACAATGTGTGCATACTCTACTTTAACAAAATGTTGTAGAAGGAAAAAGAAATGTTTACAGAAAAGCAGTCCCTTTGGCCTTCACATACTGACATGTGAGAATAGGAGGCTTTGAAACCAGAGCTGATTACTGAGCAGGAAAGCAGACATAAATGAAGACAACTTCACAGCTGAGAAAAGGACAATATCTGTGATCCTGATGACATCACTGAGTCACCAAAACAATCCTGGTTCCTACTGTTTCCGCCTCTGTTAATGAGGCCACCTAATCCCGAAGCTAAAAGCATCCTATCTGAGAAATTTCCCAAGGCCTTGAGGATAAGCTCTAGACGACTCTGTGGTAATAAAAAGATCCATAAGCCTGCCTTAGCTAGGCACTCACCCATTACCAACCATTCCCATAGCACACACGTCGCACCTCTGAAACTGTACTGCTCCGAGTTCCCGCAACATTCACTTGTGCATCTTAGCCCTTGCCCTGCCCTTTCTGCTGCGAACGGTATAATCATAATAGACATTCCTCCTGTCAAACATCACCCCTCCTGCCCCTTTACCTGGAAAACTGCTTTGGGGTCTGCATGCTTACTCTAAAACCCATCCACATTTTTCTGAACTGTTTAAAAATTGATTGAAGGTAGAGAGACAGATAGAAACCTTGGTTTGTAGTTATACTTATTTATGCATTCATTGGATCAGTCTGGTATTTGACCAGGCATCAAATCCACAACCTTGACATGTCAGGGACAATGCTTTCAGCAACTGAGAAACCCACCCAAAGATTAACCTACATTTTAAAAACTCTAATTCTCATCATAGACTTAAAGGGGCTGGTGCATACTAAACACCAATAAAATGAATAAATAGGGATAATTGTAAAACCCTAATGCAATCTGGCACCCAGTAAGCACTAACTAAAGTATAGCAAATCATGGAAATTAAAATGAACTTAACATGATCTTAAAGGGCAATGACTGTTTTTAAAATGTTCCAATTTGGCAGCATCAGAATAACACTTAGTACCTGAAAGACACCTGAGAGTTAAATGGCAGACCATTCAGCTGAAAAATGAATAACTGAATTTTGATATTTTCTTTGAAAATTTTGTTTAGAAAAACAGAGATATAAACCAGTAACACTTCTCTCAGATTATGAGTAATTTCAAGGTCAAAATGCGATTTCATTGATTTCCTATAACTTGCAAAGCCAACCTACACAACCCCTCTGATGATGGTCTACCAAGTGCAAGGTGTCATCAGACAGTTCAGACTGTACAATGAAGTAGGTGCCACATCTGGCATTTTTTTACTGGGAAATATTTTTGTACATTTATTATAATTGGTTGAGTCCCAGGATGGGCTGTTCAAATATTTATTATCATTTTTTTTTCTGAATACTGGACACAGAACCTCTTGTTCTAAAGAAATTCCAGTATCCTGATAATTACTAAATTAATGAAGTCAACCTATACCGTTCTGTTTTGACTTCTGAGGAATAAAGTTGAAAGTAGTGAGACCTTGTTGGTATAATATGAAAATTCTCAACAAGCATTGCCTTTCTGAGTTCAGAACTATGGGTAGATGTCTTTACAAAACAATGTCATCAGGAATCTTACACAATGGTTAAGTGTTGTGGCTCTTATTGTTTGCCATCTCTTTGTGCTACCAGGAAAGTATTGTTGAGTTCCTCATTATAGTTACTTTTTTTGGTGCACAAATCACTATGCAATAACAAATATTCATTTACTAAATATAATCCATTCACAGTGAAAACTAAAGATTCATTTTCAGAACAAGTCCAGTTTGGGATAATGTGAATATAGAGGAAACATACACCATCTTAACATCTTTTTACTTTTTAACATAAAGATATAACGTGGGATTTTAGGGGTCAGAACTAAATAAATGAACTTTGCAAACCATATTGCCCACGTTTTAAATTACCTACAATTAACTTTGTTAATAATACTGATTACTATTCTATTAAGAAAGAGATTAAGAAAAAGTATACTTGCAACTTACACATTGGTATTTTTTCCCTGCACTTTTGTTATCAAAACTTCCCTACTCTTACTTCATCTATGGTAGGAGAGCCAAGAGGAATTCATTATCAGAAATCTTACCAGGAGTGAAACTTTCAGATTTTGTGGGTTTCTTTTTTCCTTTATGTTTAGAAGTTTGTTGTTGCTTTCTGTGCAGAAAAAAATGGTGATAAGTAATATTACTTTCTTAATATTAACATAAAATATTTTCCAAATATAGTAAATTCTTAGAATATTTCAGGTAATATCAGCACTAATGTTAAAACTTCAATTATTCCTTACACTTTAAATGTGTAAGGCATACAACTGTTTTATGAAGTATGTAATTAAAAAACATAAGGTATAACAGTCATGATATCAGGGCAGTATAGTTCAGTGAATTAATTAGAGTTAGCTAGACATAATCACAAATGTCTTAAACTCACACATCCTAATTCTATAACCAACAGGTCTTTGTGTGGCTCAAGGTCCTCCTCTACAACATAATAATCTTATTATTTATTTCAGAAGGTTAAGGAGGGTCAAATGAGATAATACAGCAAAAGTTATGCTCAGAAAAACAATAAAGCAAAGAAAAAAGCTGGTTATGAACTTTATTTGTTGAAACTATTTTAAATCCCAAATAAATCCCAATGTGAACTTGTCATGGTTACTAAATGTTGCAGATTTCAGAAAATGTTATTAAGTCTGTTTATTACCTGTACTCAGATTGTGGTCTGTATTTCAGGGTATCTCAGCTGTTACATAACTGGTAACTGAATTTATGTACAAATATATTACCTCATAAAGTCAGATAACACAATGCTCCCTTCTTTTTGTAGCAAATCATACCAACCACAGAAAACTCATAAAGGTCAGGACCTGGCCTGGACTAAGACTACCCCTTCTCTACCTACTCAAACTGTGACCCAGCAACTCTTTATGAGAATGGTGCTTAATCTCCCTGTCCATCCCCAGTTAGCCTGGAAGATGCAATCCTAGTGGCCACCCATGGATATCTATGGGTCATGGATGGGCCCTTAGCAATTTTAAGGACCAATAACCTACTTTTGATTCAGAGATTTCTGTTGACTGGCTTCCATGTGAGGCATAATTTAAAATACTTTGAAACCTGAGGTAAATTCAAATCACTTGGGGAAGTTTCATTATTATGGCAAAGCGATCACTGAGGGGCCAACCTCGATTATGGAACCTCAGGAAATCTGGTGCTTACTACTCTGAGAAAGCCATAAGGTGCCTTCCACTACCTAAACAAAGATGCTCCACAGGGTATAAAGTGACCTTCGGTATAGATATAATAACAAAGGTGAAAGATCTTCTGATTTTTTCTTGTGTCATTATTTTGATCTCTTTGGCAGCTTAGTATTGTTGTAAGTAACACCTGCTAGAAGAAAAACAAAACAAAACAGAAAACCGCAGGAAGCTTAAAGGATAACTCATCCCCAGAAATCTGGGCTAAGAAGTGAGCTGCACATAAGCTTTCCAGTGTGTGAGGGAGGCTGTGGGTGGCAGGAGCTAGGAGGCCCACCTGCCAGAATAGGGTGCTGGGAATTGGAGTAGTGGATAAGCATACAAAGTATATGTATGTAAACTAAAAAAAAGTGTGACCCCCAAGTCCAAGTGTGAGTTGACATGAAGATTCAGGAATCTGGATCAGCAAGGCCAACCTGGGAGCAAAGATCAATCATGATTATGTGATGGGTTTCAATGGCAAATCAGTAGCAATAGAATCAATGGAACCAACATAAAAATTAGAATGTTGTTTTTTACATCTCCATCTGACTTGTAAGAGAAAATTGTCTACCTGGACTTAGGGAATCCTTTATGTTTCTGAAAAATTCAAGGGACGGTATAGGAGTGTTATATTGGAAATTCAGTGAGCTAACCAGAAGAGGCCATAATCAGAGAGCCAAATTTGGAGTCTTTATTTCAAAAGCCAGCGGCCATAGGAGGACTTGGGTGTCTCAAATTCTCGTGGCCCTGAATTTACTTAGTTAGGGGTTAGCTTATAAAGGCAAAACACACATCCACACACACACACACACACACACACACACACACAGAAACATGTGCTGGAATGCGGGCAGTGTGCTTAGCAGATACCTTGCAGAAAGCTTTCAGCCTTGAGCACAGCTCAGATAACCAGAAGACACCTGGCATGGGAGGAACCAAGGATGGACCAGACCCCCACGCTGGCAGAGCGGCTTGCAGGACCAGATAATTAAGAGGGGGCAGTGACTAGACTATAGGCTAACAAGGATATGCATTAGGTTACTGGCACAGATTCAGATTGCTAACCCCTCCTCCAAAATGTCTTATTTCCCCATTATTCGAGCAAGCGTGCTTACAGAAGCTAGAAATAGCAGAGTTACTTCCATCAGGGAGGATATCTGGTTTAGTTACTTCCTGGAATTAACAGAACAAAGGACCACCGGTGTTTAGTGGAAATTTTTAAATGGCAGTTCTTAGAAAATGGAAGTTATGGGAACAAGATGGAGTTCCTATGGTTCAGATGGAGCTTGAGGGACAGGATGGTGTCAGTCCTTTTAAGGCCCTTTGTTCAGGAGATAGCCCCCAGGAGCTACAGTGAACACTTTAAGACCCTAAATAACTAGTTAGAGAAATCAGAGCTTAGATTTATAACCTCATGCATAGTGGTCCTACTTGGAAGGAAATGGGTAGAAATCTTAAAAGTTCTGAGATAAAGAATTTGGCCTATTGCTTCTTCGAACTAGCTGAGCCTCTGTTTGTTTTCTGGCTGATGACCTAGACCTGTGGTCAGCAAACTCATTAGTCAACAGAGCCAAATATCAACAGTACAAGGACTGAAATTTCTTTTGAGAGCCAAATTTTTTAAACTTAAACTATATAGGTAGGGGAGAAAAAATGGCGGAGGTTTAGACGAACGTGTTGGTGCTTTGTCCCGGAGCCGATAAGGGTCAGCAGCTGAAACGGGTAACATACAGCCCGAACAAGCAGAGGAGATTCAGCTGAGAGACTGTCTGCAGCCAGGAAAGACAGAGAACTCCTAGAAAATGGGATGGTTAGAGATTGAGGCTGAAACTCCCCCTGGGCACCAGCTCAGCAGCGAGACCGCGCCATCTTGAGTAGCTGTTATCCACATCCAGAGATCGGCTACTAACCCAGATGCAACAGCTCTCAAGCATCGCAACTACATGAACTCAGAGGAGACCTGCTTCTCCCCACGGAAAGCAGATTCAAGCAACAGCGGCCTCCTGATCACTACACACTCTGTCTGGGAAACAGTTACTGTGTGTGAAGCCTCCCTCCACCAGCCAGAAGAGCCACCACAGCTGTGAACAGCACCCACCAGAGACCCTGCTACCAACAGAGGAGCAGCTGCTACCACAACTGCCCAAGGAGCAACCACAGACCGAGGAGCCACTACCACCCAGGGAGCAGCCACTGCCACCCAGGGAGCAGCTATTGAACGACTCAACAACTAGATATGTCAGTGAGATCAAACATGGGTAGACAAAGAAACCCCCAAAGGAAAGAAAAGGAGGACTCACCAGAAAAGCAGCTAAGTGAGACAGAGGCATGCAACATGATGGAAAAAGAATTCAGAATAAGTGTCCTAGATTGCAATCACCAGACGGAGGAAAAAATCAATACCATTTTCAAGAAGCTAGAAGAAACAGATGAAAAAATCAACTACCTATGCAAGAAGCAAGAAGAAACAGATGAAAAAATCAACAACTTAAGTAAGTCCCAAGAAGAAATGAAGAGCGATATAGCTGCAATAAAAAACACCATTGAAAGTAACAACAGTAGACTAGGAGAAGCAGAGGACCGAAGTAGTGATTTAGAAGACAAGGAAGCAAAACACAGCCAAACTGTACTGCAATTGGAGAAAAAAATTAAAAGAGAGGAGGAGAGCCTAAGGGAGCTTTGGGACAACATGAAACGAAACAACATACGAATAATAGGGGTGCCAGAACAACAGAAAGATGAACATGGATTAGAAAACCTATTCGAAGAAATAATATCAGAAAACTTCCCTGAGGTGGGGAAGAAAAAAGTCACACAAGCCCAGAGTGTCCCAAACAAGGTGAACCCGAAAAGACCCACACCAAGACACACAATAATTACCATGGCAAATGTTCAGGACAAAGAGAGAATCTTACAGGCTGCAAGAGAGAGATGGAAAGTTACATACAAGGGAATCTCCCATTAGATTATCAAATGATTTCTCAACAGAAACACATCAGGCCAGAAAAGAATGGATGGAAATCTACAAAGTGATGCAAAGCAAAGGACTGAATCCAAGAATACTCTATCCAGCAAGGCTATCATTCAAAATTGAAGGGGAAATAAGAAGCTTCACAGACAAAAAAGGGCTAAGGGAGTTTATCACCACCAAGCCAGCCATGCAAGAAATGCTAAAGGGACTGGTGTAAAAAGAAGAAATAAAAAGCTCAGAAAGAAAACAGCCACACACAAAAAAAGAAATGGCTACAAACAAGTACCTTTCAATAATAACTTTAAATGTAAATGGGCTAAATGCTCCAACCAAAAGACATCCAGTGGCTGAATGGATAAAAAATATGGCCCATACATCTGCTGTCTACAAGAGACCCACCTCATTAGAAGGGACTCACACGGACAGAAAGTGAAGGGATGGAAAAATATCTTTCAGGCAAATGGAAAGGAAAAGAAAGCTGGGGTAGCAATACTTATATCGGACAAAATAGACCTCAAAGTGAAGGTCATAACAAGAGCTAAGGAAGGACACTTCATAATACTAAAGGGATCAATACAACAAGAAGATATAACCCTGGTAAACATATATGCACCCAACGCAGGAGCACCCAAATTCATAAAAAAAAAAACTCCTGGAAGATATCAAAGGAGAGATCGACAACAATACAATCATAGTAGGGGACTTTAATACACCACTGACATCACTGGATAAGTCCTCTAGACAAAAAATCAGCAAAGAAACAGCAATCCTAAATGACTCACTAGATCAGATGGACTTAATTGACATCTTCACCCCAAAGCCATGGAATATACATTCCTCTCAGGTGTTCATAGGACATATTCAAAAATAGACCACATATTGGGTCACAAGCAAAGTCTCCACAAATTCAGGAAGATTGAAATCATAAAAAGCATCTTCTCAGACCACAATGGCATAATGTTAGAAATAAACTACAATAAAAACAACCCAAAATACTCAAACCCTTGGAAGCTGAATAGCATGTTATTAAATATTGATTGGGTTGCCAATGACATCAAAGAAGAAATTGAAAACATCCTGGACACTAATGACAATGAAAACACAACAATCCAAAACCTCTGGGACACAATGAAAGCAGTCCTGAGAGGGAAGTTTACAGCTCTACTGGCCTATCTCAAAAAACAAGAAAAAATGGTAGTTAATCATCTAACTCTACAACTCAAAGATTTAGAACGAGAGCAACAAGAAAACCACAGAGTGAGCAGAAGGAAGGAGATAATAAAGATTAGAGCAGAAATAAATGACATAGAGACCAAAAAATACAATACAGAAAATCAATGAAACAGAGAGCTGGTTCTTTGAAAGGATAAACAAGATTGACAAACCTCTAGCCAGGCTCACCAAGAAGCAAAGAGAGAGGTCCCAAATAAACCAAGTCAGAAACGATAGAGGTGAAATAACAACAGACCCCACAGAAATACAAATGATTGTTAATACTACGGACAACTCTACTCCAACAAACTAAACAACCTGGAGGAAATGGACAAATTCCTAGAAAAATACATTCCAAAACTCAATCAGGAAGAATCTAAAAATCTCAACAGGCCAATAACTATGGAAGAAATTGAAGCAGTCATGAAAAAGCTTCCAGCAAACAAAAGCCCAGGACCAGACAGCTTCTCAGGGGAGTTTTACCAAAATTTCAAGGAAGAACTAAAACCTATCCTCCTCAGACTACTACAAAAAATTCAAGAGTAAGGAACACTTCTAAGCTCATTCTATGAAGCCAGCATCACGCTAATACCAAAACCAGGTAAAGACAACACAATGAAAGAGAATTACAGGCCAATATCCCTCATGAACATAGATGCCAAAATCCTCAACAAAATCTTAGCAAATCGGATCCAGCACTACATCAGAAGGATCATACACCATGACCAAGTAGGATTTATCCCAGGGATGCAAGGATGGTACAACATCTGTAAATCAATAAACGTGATACATCACATAAACAAATTAAAAGAAAAAACCACATGGTCATATCAATTGATGCAGAAAAAGCATTTGACAAAATCCAACACCCATTTTTGATAAAAACTCTCAGCAAAGTGGGAATTGAAGGATCATACCTCAACATAATAAAAGCCATACATTACAGGCCCACAGCCAACATCATACTCAATGCACAAAAACTAACACCATTTCCCCTAAGAACAGGAACAAGACAGGAATGCCCACTCTCACCACTCCTGTTCAACATAGTCCTGGAAGTATTAGCCATTGCAATTAGACAAAAAGAAGAAATAAAAGGCATCAAAATTGGAAAAGAGGAAGTAAAACGGCCCTTATTTGCAGACGACATGATATTATACATACAAAACCCTAGAGACTCCATTAAAAAACTACCAGACATAATACATGAATTTGGCAGTGTAGCAGGATACAAAATTAACCACAAGAAATCTGAGGCATTTCTATACACCAATAGTGAACTTTCAGAAAGAGAGATTATAAAAACAATCCCATTTACCATCGAACCAAAAAAATTAATATACCTAGGAATAAACTGAACTAAAGAGGTAAAAGACCTCTACTCAGAAAACTACAGGACGTTGAAAAAAGAGATAGAGAAAGACAAAAAGAGATGGAAGAACATACCATGTTCTTGGATTGGTAGAATCAACATTATTAAAATGTCCATACTACCCAAAGCAATCTATAAATTCAGTGCACTTCCCATTAAAATACCAATGGCCTACTTCAAAGATCTAGAACGAACTCTGCAAAAATTGATCTGGAATAAAAAAAGACCCCAAATAGCTGCAGCGATTCTGAGAAAGAATAAAGTAGGTGGGATCTCAATGCCAGATATCAAGCTGAATTACAAAGCCGCTGTTCTCAAAACTGCCTGGTACTGGCACAAGAACAGACATATAGATCAGTGGAATAGAATAGAGAGTCCAGAAATTAGCCCGAACCAATATGCTCAATTAATATTTGACAAAGGAGGCAAGAACATACAATGGAGCTAAGATAGTCTCTTCAATAAATGGTGTTGGGAAAATTGGACAGATATATGCAAGAAAATGAAACTAGATCACCAACTTACACCATACACAAGAATAAACTCAAAATGGATAAAGGACTTAAATGTACTACAGGAAATCATAAAAATTCTAGAAAAATCCAAAGGCAACAAAATCT
This sequence comes from Myotis yumanensis, assembly GCF_028538775.1. NCBI lineage: Eukaryota > Metazoa > Chordata > Mammalia > Chiroptera > Vespertilionidae > Myotis > Myotis yumanensis. The sequence goes on along the minus strand of NW_027223771.1, from coordinate 15,720,821 downwards.
CCGACATATGCCAAAGCAAGTTCTTCACTGATAAAGCTCCTAGGGCAGTTGAAACTAAAGAGAAAATGAACAAATGGGACTACATCAAAATAAAAAGCTTCTGCACAGCAAAAGAAACCATCAACAAAACAACAAGAAAACCCACTGTTTGGGAAAACATATTTGCCAGTGTCATATCTGATAAGGGCTTAATCTCCAAAATATATTGGGAACTCATACAACTTAACAAAAGGAAGATAAACAATTCAATCAAAAAATGGGCAAAGGATCGAAATGGACACCTTTCAAAAGAGGACATTCAGAAAGCCAAGAGACATATGAAAACATGCTCAAAGTCACTAATCATCCAAGAGATTCAAATCAAAACAACAATGAGGTACCATCTCACACCTGTCAGACTGGCTATCATCAACAAATCAACAAACGACAAGTGCTGGAGAGGATGTGGAGAAAAAGGAACACTTGTGCACTGCTGGTGGGAATGCAGACTGGTGCAGCCACTATAGAAGACAGTATGGAGTTTCCTCAAAAAACTGGAAATGGAACTCCCATTTGACCCTGTGATCCCACTTCTATGAATATATCCCAAGAAAACAGAAACACCAATCAGAAAGGATATATGTACCCAGATGTTCATAGTAGCACAATTCACCATAGCTAAGATCTGGAAACAGCCTAAGTGCCCATCAGTAGATGAATGGATTAGAAAACTGTGGTACATCTACACAATGGAATATTATGCTGCTGTAAAAAAGAAGGAATGCTTACCATTTGCAACAGCATGGATGGGACTGGAGAGCATTATGCTAAGTGAAACAAGCCAGTCAATGAAGGAAAAATACCACATGATCTAATTCATTCATGGATAATAAAGACCATTACAAACTTTTGAACAATAATAGATACAGAGGCAGAGCTGCCTCAATCTGATTGTCAAACTGCAGTGGGAAGACCAGGGAGGGTTGGGGGGCAGGAGGGAGGGGAGTAAGAGATCAACCGAAGGACTTGTATGCATGCATATAAGCATAACTAATGGACATAAGACACTGGGGGGTAAGGGAGGGCAGGGGATTGTTAAGGGCCTGTGGGGGGTGGGGGGAAAGGACATAATATGTAATACCCTTTGTAATACTTTTAGCAAAAATAATTTATTAAAAAAAAGAAAAAAAACTATATAGGTAGGTACATTGTGATTAACTTAATTAGGGTACTCCTAAGGCTTAGAAAGAGCCACACTCAAGGGGTCAAAGAGTGGCATATGGCTTGCAAGCCACAGTTTGCCGACCACTGACCTAGACTAACTGACTGGCATCCCCAAACTGCCAAAAGCAAACTATGAATTCTCAGCTGTTACATAAAAAGTAACAGTGAGGCCCTGACCGGTTTGGCTCAGTGGATAGAGCATTGGCCTGCGGACTCAAGGGTCCCAGGTTCGAGTCTGGTCAAGGGCATGTACTTTGGCTGCGGGCACATCCCCAATTGGGGGTGCACAAGAGGCAGCTGATCAATATTTCTCTCTCATTGATGTTTCTAACTCTCTAGCCCTCTCCCTTCCTCTCTGTAAAAAATCAATAAAATATTTTTTTTAAAAAAAGTAACAGTGAGACTTCGAGATTTGGAATGCATGACTCCCTCATAGTCCCGGATTGCAATAAATGTGACTCTTTAATTCAGAAAAAACAGTAAGAGTGAAAGGATTATACCTTAATTTACTGATTACTAGCATTTTAAAACAAACACTTATAAATTAAAACCACTAGTAAATACTTATCCTTCTGCCATCTACCCACAGTTCTCTTGAGAAAAAACAGCAGTACCTTGCTGTAGAAGAAACCTGACTGTATTTTTGTACGCATTATTTCCTGCACACATGGGAGCTATGCGTATAACACAGAGGTCACTTCACCCTCAGCCTCTTCAATTACGTTATTGAAACAGCTAACTTGATATATTGCCCAAGTGAATTCCCTGTTTGTCTGTCTAGAGTTGACCATTTACCTGCTGAAGTGTTCATCTGTGTACATTACCTCCAAGGCTAAAATGAAGGGGGGGAAAGGCCACCACCTATCCCACTTGGGTTTGCTCATTTAAAGTCCTCTCACAGATAAGAAACTCTGCTGAGGTCACTCATCTGACATAGGGGAAGATTTAAAGGAAGATCCACCACTTGGCCAGTGTGGTAAACAGAGGTTGCAGTACTAAAGGGTGTTTTGATTAATTAATTGCTAGGCTTCCTTAAACTTCTGCAATTCTACCTGCCTTAGATTCTGTCTACAGAAAAATGGAGAACACCAGAGCTGGATGAAGTGGAAAGAAATAACACAATGAAAGAAACACCAAGAAAAGGAGAGAAGAAAGTTCAAAAAATCAGGAAATGTTAAGGTAGACAAACAAAGGACTCTAGGCAAAAAGGCAAAACTTCATACAATTTGGCAAAGGAGACTGGGAAAACAAGACTGGGAAGTGGGTAAATAGGAAAATCAATTAGAAATATCCCCTAATTAGATGCTGAATATACTTAACATGACATAACCTATACAGAGATATTCTTTACTAACAGATAAACAATTAGTTTCAGGAAGAATTCATATCATTTTCCTAAAAACACTTGCCCCATGAGGCCTTGCTTAGGTAAACTATTGATTCAGTTCTGTGGCCATAGCTAACTGAGATGGGCCTTAGAAGCTTTGGTGGCAAAAACAAGGTCCTATTTACCACTACAATTGTCTAGGAGAGTAAGATAAATGCTTAAGTTAATGCCATGACCCTTCAATACAGTTCCTTATGTTGTGGTGACCCCCAACCATAAAATCATTTTCGTTGCTTCTTCATAACTGTAATTTTGCTACTGTTATGAATCATAATGTAAATATCTGATATGCAGGATGCATTTTCATTGTTCAAGACCCACAGGTTGAGAACCGCTGGCTTAGATTAACTGGGCCTCCTAGACCAGTGGTCGGCAAACTCATTAGTCAACAGAGCCAAATATCAACAGTACAGCGATTGAAATTTCTTTTGAGAGCCAAATTTTTTAAACTTAAACTATATAAGTAGGTACATTGTGACTAACTTAATTAGGGTACCCCTAAGCTGGCCTTTGCTAAAAACATCCTCAATCTGATTGAGGTACATTCGCTGAGGTCTACCCCTTCCAACTCTCCTATCCACACTCGTCTTGTATACTTGTTTCCTCTATCTTTGGTCACCCGCGCACGATTTGCAGATGCTACTAGCATTAACCACTGCACAATGAGACTGCTGACCGACTGGCTCAAACAACTTGTGCATGAATCGCGCACGCCTCCCCCGCGCTGCATATCCAAGGTATCCAGTGACCCGCCTGCGCCCTGTCACCCATCGCCCAACCAATCGACAACCCCCACTTCTTCTAAGGCCACTTCTTCAAAATCAACTCGCCCAGGCTGACAACCGACTTCTTCGCGTGGGCCACCAATTTTCAATTGCACTGTACGTGTGTGGCCGCACATGGTATTTTGTGGAAGAGCTACACTCAAGGGGCCAAAGAGCCGCATGTGGCTCGTGAGCCATGGTTTGCCGACCACTGGTATAGGGTATAGACAACAGTAGAACACTCTAGAAATGTTAGTTTCTTTTCTCTGCATTTTCTTAGTGAGCATATAATTTTGAAAAATCCATAAAATCCTACCTGCTCAAAGAGTCTTCTTTAGAGACATCACTCACTATTTTTTAAAAAAAGAAAAATACATTTTAAAACAATAATAATACAGGACTTTAAAATTACTGAATTAATGCATTGCTAGAAAGTGTAACTTTGGGACCACACCTGAAGACTATACTAGAGTAAATATTATTGTAGGCCACTAATGCATTAAGAACATTTACTTTCTCTTTTTAAACATATACAACTAAAAAAAGAAAAGAAAAGAAAATGGGATCTATCCAAATTTGATACTTACTTGAGCACTGCTATATACAAGGAACAATAATCCTAACCAAACCCTATCAGACTGACAGAAAATATTATTGTTAGTGGGAACAGAACTATAGACTAACCATGTCAAACTTAAGTAGCATAAGTTTTCTGCCTTCTTCCATTAGGAGCAGTTAGAGTAGAGATACTTATTTTTCCCTAACACAATACAAATTCTCCAGCTCTTACTAGTAGGTGCAGACTAGCTAGTCCAGGATGAAACACTCCTATCATAAGGAATCATTGTCTCGAGGCACTACACGTTGCAGCCCAGTAAAATATAGTAAACAAATTCTCTCTGGCTCCATTTCCAATTGGAATGTAAGTAGAAAAGACTGTGATTCCAGGTGTATGAAGTTGAACTACTTGAGGCTGTCTCCTTCAATTGGGAGAGTCTCTCTAGACCCACCTCATAGAGCAGGGAGGTCCAATTATTAGTGCTCTGCAATGGTGTGTGAGGTCATCTTTCTTAACCCTTCCCATTAGATGGAACATGCAAATAGAATCATTCTCTTTCAGCTTATATGGCATATTTCATCAGATCCTAAGCTAATGGAAAATAACAACGAAGGCCACAGAACTTCTTGGGTAACTACATCCAATTACCTTGGAATTCATTCTTTAAATATTCAAAAAGATACCCACTGTGTGATTCCAACTACACAACATTCAGGAAGAGGCAAATCTAGGGAGACCGTGAAAAAGATCAGTAGTTTCCAGGGGTTAGGGAAAAGTGCAGGATGAATAAGCAGAGCACAGAAGATTTTTGTGGTAGTGAAGCCGTACTATCTAATATAATAATAGAGGAATATGCAAATTAGGCAGGATACCATAAGGTCACAACCAATCTACAAGTGGTGGAGAGCTCCAGGAGATTGGGGCAACAAGCGGAGAGCTACAGGAGGGTGGGGCAGCAATTAAGCGCAGCAGAGAGCTACCAGCATTTGTGGGCAGGGTGGCCAGCTGAGGCAAGCAGAAGCGAGCTACTCACACACAGATTCGTGTGCAGGGCTACTAGTATGATATGATTCTACATTCTAATGGTGGGTATGTGCTTTCATGCATTTGTCACAATCTATAGCATGCACTATACCAAGAGTGAACCTTACTGTAATTTAAGGACTTTAGTTGATAATGATGAGTCAGTGCACATTCATCCATTGTAATAAATATACTTCACTGTTGCTGGAGGTCAAAAATGAGCAAGGCATCAGGCCCACATGGCTCAGTCGTTGAGCACTGACCTAGGAACCAGGAGGTTAAGGTTCGATTCCTAGTAGAGTCACATGCCTGGGCTGTGGGCTCAATACCTGCTGTGGTGTGTGAGGAGGCAGCCTATCAATAATTCTATCTCATAACAGATGTTTCTTTTTTTTTAAATATATTTTATTGATTTGTTTACAGAGAGTAAGGGAGAGGGATAGTTAGAAACATCAATGAGAGAGAAATATTGATCAGCTGCCTCCTGCACACCCCCTACTGGGATGTGCCACAACCCAGGTACATGCCCTTGACCGGAATCGAACCCAGGACTCCTCAGTCCGCAGGCCGACGCTCTATCCACTGAGCCAAACCAGCCAGGGCCATAACAGATGTTTCTATCTATGTCTCTTTATCCCTTTCTCTCTGAAATTAATAAAAATAAATTATTAACAAAAATGAATGAGGCTGTGTATGTTTGCATTTGTGTGGTCTATGAGCATTCTCTATACTTTCTGCTCAATTTTACTGTGCACCTAAAACTGCTCTAAAAATATGGCTTATTAATTTTTGTTCAAAATAATGTACTCCCTGCATCTGCTATTAACACATATCAACATGTTAATGCAATTTTCAAGATAGTAACCTTGGAGTTTAAGATAAAACCCTGATATCAGAAAGTGGGTATTATCCCTGCAATTGAGTGAAAGATGTGAAAAGACATAAATAACACCAATACTTTTAAATGTATACCAGTGCAAGAAAACAACTGAAAAATACGATTGAATATCTTGTGTTGTATTTATAAACAGGGATTCAGTACAATATAAATCAAAAGTGAATCATCCATATAATTAAAAGACACTTTTTCTTCTCATTTTAAATCAGAAATCATTCTGCTGAGTTTATCTAAAAATTATCTTGAAGCATTAATTGGATAAAATGGAGAGCTTTTAATTGCCTAATATTGCCCTCGTAATTTTATGCACATATATTTGCAAGATACTCACCAAGAGTCACAAAAGTAACCCTCATAGAAAGCAATTATGGATGATGCAACTGAAACCAGTACCGTGTTATGTTAAATACTACTTGCTCTTAAAATGTTTAGATCAAGACAAAATAGTCAGGGCTATACCTGCGGTGCAGAGACATTTCATACAGCAGGCATAAGACTGCTATCCTTAGAAAGTCCTGCTTAAATGGCTACCCTTCAGTTGGTATCTGAAAACCTGAATCTGGAGAGGTTTTCCACCTTTCCCTAACTGAGAAGAATAGCCCCTTGTGTCTAAATACCTTTTACAACCAATGGAGTTCATACTGCGCACTTGCTTTCCTTCTGGGAATCTAAAATTTTGGTACATGCTATGGGGAAGATGCCTTAGAAACCTCTCATTGAGTCTAACAAGACTGGTAGATGACATATTTCACATGAATTGTCAGAATTTGATACTGGAATATCTAAACACATCCTGGTAACTCCACAGGGAGAGGGCTCAAGGAAGGTTGTGCCTGCTGTCCTCAACATGTTGTTACACACACCTTTACTCCTTGAGGATTTTTCTCCAGTCTTTTCACTGTAATAAATCTCAGGTATGAGAACCACTATATGCTGAGTCCTGTAAAGTTTTCTAGTGAATAATCAGACCTAGGGGTGGGTTTAGGAACCTCTAATAAAATTGCATATGTGAAAATATTACTTGGATTGATGTGTTAGACATGATTAGAATACAGAAGTTGATTTCACAGAATACCTGTCATTGGTTTTGTTTTGGTCGGTGCTTTTTTTGGACTTTTCTGTAGATTTGTAGCTATTGGAATAAAGACATGAAAAAGATATATCAAACATTGATGTCAGAAAATAATGGGAAATAAGCAACATTCTTATTTAGTCACAATAGGAATTACAGAATTCTAATGACAGACAACATGTTCTACGGTATCAAAGTTTCTATAAAGGAAATGAAGACATCACATTGACAATTTTCTCCAACTAAACAAGGTTTAATTCCTTTGTAAAACAGTTGTGAATCAATCAAGTAACTGGGATAACTCTAAAAGAACAGTAATTATCGTACACGGTATACTAAAGGGACGTTCTAATGGTTACAGAGTTCTTTTTATATATTCCTAATCTTTTTTTTCTTATTGAAATAAATTCATGGCTCACCTATTGAAGGCAGTTATTGATAGGATAAGTCAAGTAATAAAAGAAATTGTATCCAAAGTGTAGAGATATCCATAGATAATCATTAAACTCAACCTGTATTGAAAAAAACTGGTCTTTCCTGTCGAACTGTTGCTCTTTTCTGCTCATCTGATGAAGTCCTATTCTTCATGTCCAAACTAAATGCCAGTGCACTACCTGGGAACCTATGAAGCACCTTAGAATTCTCTCTCCCGACTACCTCTTTACATGCAATCATCACCACAATCATATGAACTCGATCTCTCTACTGTCTCTGCTTTATTTTGCAACTGTCAACTGCCCTTTGTCTCCCAGGCTTTTTATATGATTCCCTTCCATCTATCCTCTGCATGAGGTGTTAGTAAACTAAGGTCCACAGGCCAACTATAAGCTGCCAACTGGTTTTACAAATAAAGTCTCACTGGAACACAGCCCTGCCTACTCATTACAGATTCTCTAGGACTGCTCTCACACTACAATGGCAGACTTCAGTAGATATGTCAGACCACATGGACTAAAATCAGGCCCTTTGCAGAGAAAGTTTGGTGATCCCTGTTTCATACCACAATCAGAGGGCCCTCATCAAATGTAATCTTGTTCCTTTTCTGCTCAAAACTCCAATGAATCCCTGAAGTAAATATTTCTGGCTCTCTACCTTAGTTTTCAATCTTGCTGGAGAACCACAACTCGATATGGGCATTCACTGTCCTGATACACAAAGAAGTTGGTATTATCTCCCTCACTTCAAACAGGAAAAATGATTATAGTAAGCTACTCAGAGTCACTAGTTTACCACTCACTGCTTTAGGAATGAGCACGTGATTAACCCAAGCCTATAAAAAGGTAGGGAAATCAACTGCAAGCCTCTCATTTTCTTCCTATTTCAAACAAAGACATAGGCCTAGCCAATGCGGTTCACTAGATGGAGTCCTTTGTCCATTGCCCCAAGAGATCGCTGGTGACATTCCAGGGCAGGGCAGATGCCAGGGTGGCAGGCTTGATCCCAGGACGGGGTGTGCAGGAGGCAGCCCATGGATGTGATGGTTCTCCCTCATTGTTGTTTCAATCTCTCTCTCTCCCTTTCCCTTCCTCTTCCTCTAATGTCAATAAAAACATATTTTTTAAAAAAAAAAATTAAGGAAACACATAACTTAACATCACTAATCTGGGAAATGCCAATGAAAGTCATGAGGAAGTAAATCCTCATTCCTCTCAGAATGGCTGTCATCAAAATATAAATAAATAGCATGTGTTGGCGAGGATGTGGAGAAAAGAGAAAGTCTGGAGCACTCACTGTTCATGTGATTGTAAATTGGTACAGTCACTGCGGGGGTGGGGGGGAGCCTCAGCCACATTTTTAAAACTCTAACTCTCATCATGGACTTAAAGTGTCTGACACATACTAAACACCAAGAAAATGAATAAATAGGGATAATTATAAGATGCTAATGAGCTCTGACAAATACTAAGCACTATATAAAGTATAGTAAGTCATAGAAATGACAATGATACCAACAAGAACTTAGAGGGCAATGACTGTTTTCAAAATGTTTCAATTCTGCAACATCAGAGTAACACTTAGTACCTGAAAGACACCTGAAAGTTAAATGGCAGACCATTCAGCTGAAAAATGAATAACTGAATTTTGACATTTTCTTTGAAAATTCTTTTTAGAAAAACAGAGAAATAAACCACAGACACCTCTCCCATATTATGAGCACCTCCAAGGTCGAAATGCTATTCCATCCTTGTATTTCCTCTCATTTGCAAAACCAACTACCCAAGTCCTCTGATAAAAGTCTACTAAGTCCAAGGTGTCCTCATACAGTTCAGATTGTACAAAGAACTGGGTGCCACATCTGGCATTTTTGTTATAGGGAAACATTTTTGTACATTTATTAGAGTTTGTTGAGTTCCAGGTTGGGCTATTTGAACCTTTGCTATCATTATCATCTGACCAATGGCAACAGAGCATCTTGTTCTAAAGAAATTCCAGTGTCCTGGTAATTATCAAATTAATGAAGTCAACATATCTCCTTCTGTTTTGACTTCTGAGGAATGAGGTTGATAATAGTGAGACCTTGTTGGTAGAATATAAAAAATAGGCCATGCTTCTCATCAGGCACAGTCTTTCTGATGACTGTACAATGGTTAGGTACCTTTTATAAACAATCTCATCGGGACTCTTACACACTGGCTAAGTGTTGTAGCTCCTATCATTTGCCATAGTTTTTGGTACCAGAGAAGTATTGTTGAGGTCATAGATTTATTTACTTTTTTAGTGAGAAAAATCACTATGTAATAACAAGTATTCTATTACTAAATGTAATCAATTCGCAGTTAAAACTAAAGATCCATTTTAGATCAAGCCCAATTTGTTCTTGTGAATTTAGAGGAAACATACACCATCCTAACTTACATCTTTTTTCTTTTTAACATAAAGATACAATGTGGGATTTTAGGGGTCAGAACTAAATAAATGAACTTCTTTTCAAACCATATTGCCCTAGTTTTTAAATGACCTACAATTAACTTTGTTAATCAGACTGAATACTATGGTATTAAGAAAGAGATTAAGAAAAACTATATATGCAACTTGCACATTGTTTGGTATGTTTTCCGTGCTCTTTCATTATCAAAACTTCCTTACTCTTACTTCATACAGGGTGGACCACCAAGGGAAATTCACTGTCAGAAATCTTACCAGGAGTACAACTTTCAGTTGTTTGGGGTCCTTTTTCTTCAGAAGTTAGTTCCTTTTTACTGTGTTCAAAAAATGGTGATAAATAATATTACTCTCTTAATATTAACATAAAAATAGTTACAAATATTGTAAATGCTTAGAATATTTTAGATAATATCAGCACTAATATTAAAACTTTATTTATACTATATACTTTATATTTGTATGTTATACAACTGTTTTATGAAGTATGTAATTAAAAAAAATTGTAACAAGTCATGATTTGTGGGTAGTTCAATGAATTAATTAGAGTTAGCTTGACATTATCACAAAAGTCTTGAACTCACACCTCCTAGTTCTATATCCCACAGCTATTTCCCCTCAAACAAGTCACTTTTCTTTGGCTCAAGGTCCTCCTCTACAAAAGAAGAATCTTACTACCTTATTTCAGAAGGTTGTTAGGAGGATTAAATGAGATGATCGAGCAAAAGTACATGTTCAGAAAAACAGTAAAGAAAAAAATAAACTTAATTTGCTGAAACTATTTTTGAATCCCAAATAAATCCCAATGTGAACTTTTCATGGTTTCTAACATCTAAATGTTGCAGTTTTCAGAAAATATTATGAATTTTCATTATTACCTGTACTGACATTGTGGTTTGTATTTCAGGGAATCTCAGATATTATATAACTGACAACTAAATGTATGTACTAATATATTACCTCATGCAGTCAGATAACACCATGCTCCCTTCTTTTTGTAGCGAATCATACCAACCACAGAAAACTAACAGAAGCCAGGACCTGGCCTAGACTCCTACTACCATTCTCTACCTACTCACACTGTGACCCAGCAGATCTTTATGAGAACGATGCTGAATCTACCTGTCCACCCCAGTTGGCTTGGAAGTTGCAATCCTACTGGTCATCCTTGACGAGTCATGGATGGGCTCTTAGGAATTTTAAGGCCCAATACCCTACTTTTGATTCAGAGCTTTCTATTGACTGGCTTCCATGTGAGGCATAATTTAAAATATTTTGAAACCTGAGTTAAATTTAAGTCGCTTGGGAAAGTTTCATTGTTATGGCAAAGAGATCACTGAGGGGCCAACCTCAGTTATGGAACCTCAGGCAAGCTGGTGGTTACTAGTCTGGAAAGGCCTGATGGGACCTTCCACTCCCTAAACAAAGATGCTCCACAGGAAGAGAGTGACCTGGAGTACAGATCTGGTAACAAAGGGGAAAGGAGCGTCTGGTCTTCTCCTGCAGCACTATTGGAATCTCTCTGGCAGCTTAGCATGGTTCCAATTAACACCCGCTTCTTCTATCCTAAGCTCTTCCGGTTTTACTGTCCCCAGCTTTAATAAATGTGCTCTCCAAATAACATTTTAAACAGAACAAACTATTGTACCTGTTCTCCTCATCTTGTTTTGCACCTCTGGATATTAAAAATTCCACCATGTTACTCTTGTTTAAAAGTTTAGCAAGTGCAAGTGGTGTGAGGCCACGCTGCAAAGCAGTAAAAACAATTTATAATTTAAGAAATTACATAGATCCAAATTGAATATTAAAAATTATGAAATATCCTCTGAACTTACACATATAATATAGAAAGTGAATAAAAAGTAGCCCCTTTTGCCCTGGCCAGTGTTACACAATGGCTGGAGTGTCAGCCTGCACATGGAAGGGTTGAGAGTTAGATTCCAATTCAAAGGTAAGTCCCCCTGGGTTGAAGGTTTGATCCCTAGCCCAAAAGGGGGCCCATGGGGGAGGCACCCAATCCATGTGCCTCTCTCAGATAGATGTCTCTCTCTCTCTCTCTCTCTCTCTCTCTCATCTCTCCCTCCCTCCACTCTCTCTAAAATCAATGGGAAAGAATATCCTTTGGTGAAGATAAAAAAAATAAGAGCCTCTTCTCTCTCCTGTGCAGTCACTGGCTGTCCTTCCCTTTTAAAATGCCCTCCACTCCCTCTTCAATAGCTGAACTGCAACATCATTCTCCAAATCTCACTTCCAACATGTACAGTACTGGTTCCAAGCATCTTTGTTCCTATCCTGGTATACTGTCATGATTTTGCTGCCTGTGGATTGGGGCTTCCCCTTCCCACTTGCTCTCACCCAACTCCCCTTGCTGGGTACTAGGCCTCCTCCTCCCATCCATCCCCAGCAGCACCATTTCCTAAGCGCCTGCCAGCAGAGCAGCCAGTCCACAGCATCACTTCACTCCCCCAGGCCTTCAGTCCTTAGTGGGCTCTGAGCCTATCTCCCACTCCCAGGCACTAACAGGAAGTTCTTCCTTCTGGGGTGGAAGGGAGACAGAGCTTTGCCCCCTTCTGTGGACGCTACATTTCTCCAGCCCCCTCTGACTGGGCTTTGGAGTTGTTTCCATGGTGACAGGGCCTGATATATTCTATTCAGTATATGTATGTGAGAAAGAAAATGCTCGTGCCCAGCTGGTGTGGCTCAGTGTTTGAGTGTAGACCCATGAACCTAGAGGTCACAGTTGATGACAGGTCAGGGCACATGCCAGATTTGTGGGCTCCATATTCAGTAGGGAATGTGCAGGAGGCAGCCATTGGATGATTCTCGCTCATCAATGATGTTTCTCTCTCCCTCTTCCTGCCTCTCTCAATATAAACATAATTTTTAAAAAATGCTTGTAACTAAACTAAAAACATGTATTCCAAATATTTTCAAAATAAGGTTACTTGAGCTATACCTTGTTTCTCGCTTCAATATCTGCCTGGTGCGAAAGCAGCCTTTCCACTATAGCTATACTGTCACCACGGACAGCATGGTGGAGAGCAGTGTCGCCTTCAATGTCCACTATATTTGTATCGACACCATGGTCTAGCAGCACATTTGCACAGAACGTTCTCCGGTGTTGTAGGGCCTGTCAGTATTATGCCAAGAAATAGATGATTAAGTTCTAGGAATCAAAGTAAACATTCCACAAGTTTCACCAATGACTTTTAGTTCAATGAGATGAATTGATTTTTATTCTAAGTAATTGAATCAAACCCATCTCATTCTTTCACCAATGACTTATAGTCAATGAGGTAAATCCATTTTTATTCTAAGGAGTTACATCAACCCCATCTCGTGCTGACATAGTTGGCGAGTGCATACCTGCATCAGAGCTGTCTGATTCTCAGCGTCACAGAGGTTCAATTCGCATCCTTTCTTTATTAGGTATTTCACGATCCTTGAATGGCCATAGGCACAGGCCACATGGAGAGCAGTCCTATGGATGTCAGAGGGCTCTTTAGGAACTTAAAGGGCACTGTCTCAAAACACACATTATCCATGTCATTGTAAACATGTGTCCCTATGACTTCAAAACCAATAGTTCTTTTTCTTCTGCAAACAGTGCAATCGATATGAGTTCTTGTTACTCAGCACATTAATGAAGGAGCAGCCTATTTGAGCAGAGAGAAGATGACCTGGGAATTCAGTTTCCATGTGGGTCTGATCCTATTTTAACTGCCACTTATTAGTTATCACCTGGCCTTTCTGTGCCTCAATTCCCTCATCAACAAAATGGAGATAAAAAGAGTAATTATTTCCCAGGACATCACTGTTTGCTTAAATGAGAATCTATGCAAAGTGTTTACTACAGTTCCTAGCACACACACACAAAAACGGCTCAATAATTGTTAATGTTAGTGTCATTCTTACTACCACTTTATAAAGGCATTTCAATTAAATAAAATGACCTCATTCTACCTACTCTGCAGACCTGTTTTAAGGATCAGGAAGAACACAGTATTTCAATGATTCTAAAATGCTTACCTTCTCACACTTTAACACCTCTGACATTGGAATCCAACTTCTAATTCAGAACGTGTTACAACTATTATTGGCAGCATTTTAAAAAGTTTATTGATGCATAAAATACTGGCATCATGCCATCCATGGTGCCTTACATTAAGTGACATGACGATGAATACAACAGAGCTCTTGCTGTTCTAATCAATGGTTGGTATTTACATAAATTTTAGTTCTTAAAAGCCTTAAGTATTCATTGACTACTTAAAAAAGCAAAACAAGAATTTTTTAAAGTAATTCATACTTTGATTTTCAAGAAAACAGAAACCAAAGGAAATGCAGGATTCAAATAAATAGGATGACTCATTTTGTCCAATATTTAGATGTACCTGGTATAGATTGTCTGGAAAACAGATGTTCTCAATGATCAATATTATTTAATACTATTATACTTTTCAAAAAGGCAGGTAATGGTTACCCTTTACAATTTCCTACCTTCAGAAACACTTTTGTTTTTTGTGTGTTTTTTATCTTTAAATTCTTTATTAGTTAAGGAATTACAAATGTGTCATCATCCCCCCCGCAACCCCACACTGTTGAAAGCAGGGAGAAAAAAGCTTCAACTGTGATTAAATCCTAATACTTCCATTTTTAATATCTCATTTTGCTCATATTGGCCAACATGAACCTTTTAAGAATACAAAAGGGTCTGGGAGATAGACTGAAAAGGTCCTGAGTACACTATGTCTGCTACATAATAGATATTCAGGTTATGTTTCATGTACAAATGGACTGAAAGAATGAATAAACAGTGGGAGAGTTCAATATTTTTAAAGAAAACTTTTATAAGTTAAAATGATACTTCTGGAATAGTAATAATCACTTCTATTTTCTATTTTTTAAAGAAATAATCCAGCCGAAACCGGTTTGGCTCAGTGGATAGAGCGTCGGCCTGAGGACTGAAAGGTCCCAGGTTCGATTCCGGTCAAGGGCATGTACCTGGGTTGCGGGCACATCCCCAGTAGGGGATGTGCAGGAGGCAGCTGGTCGATGTTTCTCTCTCATCAATGTTTCTAGCTCTCTATCTCTCTCTCCCTTCCTCTCTGTAAAAAATCAATAAAATATATTTTTTAAAAAAAGAAAAGAAATAATCCAGTTGAAGACAGACAAATATTACATTATCTCACTTATATGTGGAATCTAATGAACAAAATAAACTGATGAACAAAAAATGTCCAGAAGTCTGGATGCATGGAACAGAATAACAGATCTCAGGGTGGGGATGGGGGAACAGGAAGAGATTAGCCAAACAACACATGTACATGTATGCATAACCCATGGACACAGACAATAGTTTGGGGAAGGCCTGTGGTGGGGTGGAGGCTGGGTTGAGGGGGGACAAAAATGGAAAAAAATAGGAGACATCTGTCATCCTGTCAAAAACAAGACAAAAATAAAAAAGTTTTAACGATAAATTATTTTTAATTCATTCTAGAGAAAGAGGGAGGGAGCAGGGGAGAGTGTGAGAGAAAAAAACATCAATGTGAGGGAGAAGCATCGATCAGTCCCTTCCCATAGGTACCCTGACCAGGGATGGAACCCACAACCTAGGTATGTGTCCTGACCTGGAATGAACCCATGCCCTGTCAGTGTAGAGGAGGGGTACCAAACAACACTCCAACCAACTGAGTTATACTGGGCGCTTTTTTTGATTTTTATAAGCACACAGCTAAAATGATTACTCTATAATCATTTGCATATTATAGGTAATAAATACATATATAAAATAAAACACATATGTGTGCAATTAGATATAAGCATACACTCTACAGGCACAGATAAAAAGCATCACAAGTGCCCATGTCAGATGAGTAAAGATGTAGTACATTTGCACAATGGAATACTATGATGCTATAAAAAAAGAAGGAACTCTCATATACTTTGCGACAGCATGGATGGACCTGGAGATGATTATGCTGTGCAAAATAAGCCAATCAGAGAAAGACAAATACCATATGATCTCATTTACATGTGGAACAAAATAAATTAACAAACAAAATAGGGCCAGAGGCATGGAGATAGGGAACAGACTGACAGACCTCAGTGGGAGGGGGTTGGGGGGACTCAAAGAGATTAGCCAAAGAACATATGTGCATATTTGCACAGCCCATGGACACAAACAACTGTGAAGTGAAGGCCGAAAGGGGCTGGGTGGAAAGGCACTAAGAGGGGGGAGGGTGATGGGGGACATCTGTAACAGTATCAACAATCAAAAGAAACTTAAAAAAAGATTCCCTTTACTTCTGAAGATACCAATCCTCAAAAATCTTTCAAACATAAGTCCAAAAAACAGGAAGTAAGCAACCAATTTTATCTGTGCAGGATTCATATTATTGCTCTTCCCCAGGATTATTTCACTCATAATAATTCTTATTAGAATTTCTGTACAGGATCCTTGCAGATATCAGATTTTTTGAAATGTTCATTTTTAATTCAAATACTCAGAAATAAATTTTATCACATTTTGCATTTATTTTTGGCTATGGTCATAGTCTGTTTTTGTGTTTGTGTAACCAAACTGACCTTTTTCTTCTTATTATATTGCTATTTTAAGCAGTGCTGAATCAAACAAACTATGTAAATTGTCTATTTCATAGAGATATTTTACTGTAAATAGAATTGATGGGTATAGGAAATATAATTATGTTTTTAAATGTGGTACTCAGCACCAAATTGCCTATGGCCAAAGTCAGAAGCAACTTAAACTTTAAGCAGCAATATAAGGATAATCACTGGTCATCTTCACAAACCTTGTGGATGGAAAATATTATTTTCCTCTTTTCACTTAAATTCCTTTTGCTACCAAGGACACTAAATATTTTTTACCTTTGTCATTGGTCACCTGTACATATGCCAAAAGTACTTTGTCCACTTTCAAATTAGTTTTCCCTTGCCAATTTCAAAAAAACTTCTCTGTAAAGTGCGGACTTTTTTTTCTCTGATACACATACATTGCAAATATTTTGCTAGAATTTCTTCTTTTACCCTACTAATATTATTTTCTGACACACAGAGGGTTTGCATTTTTTATATTGCTCAGTCAACTTCCAGAAATCTTGCTTTTGAAGGGTTTATAATCATTTAAAAAGTATAAATAGCCCTGGCTGGTTTGGCTCAGTGGACGGGGCATCAGCCTGGGTACTGAAGGGTCCCGGGTTCAATTTCAGTCAAGGGCACATGCACGGGTTGCAGTCTCAATCCCTAGTGGCGGGGGGGGGGGTGGGGGGGGGGTGCATGAGGCAGCCAATTAATGGTTCTCTCTCATCATTGATGTTTCTATCTCTCACTCTCTCTCTTCCTCTCTGAAATCAATAAGTAAAATTTTTTAAAAGTATAAGTAGGCATTTGTGTTTTCTCCTAGTACTTTTCTCATTTTGTATACCTAATTTTTTAATCTGGTATTTGGAGGTGATAAAAATCTAGCTAGTTTCCTCCAAATACTCAACAGATATTTCTCCACCATTTGTCACTGACCTTTTCCTCCAAACATGAAATGTGACCAGCATCGAGTTCTAAGTCTTACATATATTTGGATGTTTGGGCATTTTCCATTCTGTTCCAATCATTTATCAGTCTTTTCAGCTATAAGTAAACAACTGCTTTGTGGAAATCTATAGCACATGCTGATATCTAAAATGATAAACCTGTGCCTACTATACAAAAATTTTCTTAATCTCATCACAATGATAAATGATAACATGTAACTTGAAAATTTTAACCCATATCTATTTGCTTGTAAAATTGATCAACATAGCACACATTTTGAGAAACTGAAACTTCCTCAACAGGACCACAGCCATCTTCCCACTTCAAATTCCTTCTGAGGTCCCTCAATAAAGAACATAGGTGAGCCCTGATGTAGCTTGGTAGGTGCGCTTCGACCTCTGAACCAGGAGGTGACACTTTGATTCAGGACAGGGCACAGGTCTGAGTGGTGGGCTCAATCCCCAGTGTGGGGCATGAAGGAGGCAGCTGATGAAACATTCTCAACATCGATGTTTCTATCTCTCTCCCTTCCTCTCTGAAATCAATAAAACATTTTAATAAAAACATAGGCATACATTGATATAAAGTGGTTATTGGATTTTATCCAAAGAACTTTTAACTTAGAGGTTGATCTATTTGGGGAATTATCTCTCTCATTATTCACTTTTCTATACGATGCAACATTATGGTATAAAATGTGTACATCAAATATAAAGTGCTATATATGCTCAATTTTGCTTCAATTATTGATATGTAGTTAAATCACTTAAAAGTTGCCAGTAAAGTGTTCTGTAAGAGGAATTATGACTGCGTCTTTATGTTTTTGTTTTTGCTGCTCATGAAGTTGGTCTGAGCGCCCGGTCCCAGGTCAAGTGTCCACCAGGGAGGTGCTGCGGGGCCCCAGAGCGGAAGTCAGCCCTGCGCCCTGGCTGACAGGAGGGCTGATCTCCAGCTGCTGAGCCCAGGCAAGGGTGTGCCTCTCCCAGGCCCACCCACCTCCTCCCAGTGGACCCCGGGCCCCCAGCCTTGCAGTCCCTATTACCTGGCATTCTTGTCTCTTTCATTCACATCACTTATCCCCAAAGAGAGGATTAGCTGCAATCTCAACCGGTTGTTATCTCTGGCAGCTCTGTGGATCCCGTGCAGACTTTTGTCTAGAAAGCAGGGATCTCTGAATTCCCTTCCACTGGACCCGTGGGTGGTAGTGCAGATCTCGGCCCCGCTGGTAGGAGTGACCGCCATTCCACCGGTAGAGGAGTCCACGACGCCACTGGTAGGGGAGACCTTGGCCCCCCTGATAGTGGTTTTCTTGCCCCCCTTGGTAGGGGAGTCCACGACGCCACTGGTAGGGGAGACCTTGGTCCCACAGACAGGGGGGGGTTTATCCCCCTTTGTAGGGGAAACTTTGCCCCCCCTGATAGGGGGTTTCTTGCCCCCCTTGGTAGGGGAGTCCACGACGCCACTGGTAGGGGAGACCTTGGTCCCACAGACAGGGGGGGGTTTATCCCCCTTTGTAGGGGAAACTTTGCCCCCCCTGATAGGGGGTTTCTTGCCCCCCTTGGTAGGGGAGTCCATTACCCCACTGGTAGGGGAGACCTTCGTCCCACAGACAGGGAGGGTTTTATCCTCCTTTGTAGGGGAAACTTTGCCCCCCCTGATAGGGGGTTTCTTGCCCCCCTTAGTAGGGGAGTCCATGACCTGACTGGTAGGGGAGAACTTCGCTTCCACGCTGGCATTCTTCAGAAAAGAAAACACTTTCTTCATCATGGAGAGTCTAGGCTTCAGAGAAGCCTCACCTTCCCTTCACTTTTCTTGCCTCCTGAAGCCAAAACTAACTCTCTAGCCAACCACCACCTGCCACAGCATTCCAGCAGGGCAGTTTGGCAGTTTGGCAGTTTGGCAGTTGGGCAGTTGAGCATCTCCCAGCTCAGAATCATAGTAACCAAGCAACAGCCTCTGACATAACTGCCCATGTGCACAGAGCCTTGTGGTCAAGGGCAGCAAGAGCCCATGTGCAAAAAAGCCCAAGCCTCTCAAATCTCCGGAACTGCCTGTGGGCAGGTGTGGGTTCTGTTCAAACTCCCTGGAAGTTGGCCAAGTGTTTCCAGACGCTTGCAAATGTTACTCACCCCAGTGAAAAGGCAGTCTTTGCCTAAGACCAGGGCTAGGGTGGTGTGGAACTTCAGGATGCCCCAGAAAACTCCCCTTAACAAATCTCTAAATCTCCTTGTGACTCAGTTTATTTCTCTTCCTCATCCCTCCGTGCCCCAGCCAAGCTCCAGGGAATGTACCTGATGCAAGAACAGATGGATGTTTTCATGGCTTCAGAGATTGTGGCAATATGTGTCTGTAAGTGCAAATGTGTGGGAAACCAGTTCCTGTTCTCCAGATGAAAGAAAACCTCTTTCCACATGCCTCTTAATCCCCCTGTGGCCCACCTCTTACACTTACGTTTCCTTTCCCCCAAATAAATATTTAACCAATCATTTCGGAGCATGGTGTTAATTTTAAGAACTTTTTGTTAAAAAAGGGCAATTCACCTGTCACAAACCACCTTTTCTCGCCTAGTTTAAAATGTCACTTTACTGTGCATTGGATTCTCAAGTTATGTTTTTAGTTTTGGGGTTTTCTGTTCTCATCCATCAAAGGGTCTGCTTCTTTTTTTCCATCCGTGATACCGCTGTAATAAACCCAGTTACAAACAAGGGGAGGGGAGCAAAGGGAAGGCCAAATTTCCTAGGCATGTCTTTTGTGCAGCTTTGCCAGAAAACGGCAATTTAACACTCCCCAGGGCTATTCCCCTCAGAGGGCACGGGGAGGAATCTGGCCCGGGGAAGAGTAGATGCATGCCCAGTCAAGTCTCCATGAAATAGGGAAGGTACTTGACTGTCAGTAACACCTGGGAACAGGTCATTCATTACAATAGGTGTGGCCACTGCAAGTGTGAGAAGATGTGAGACACTTACCTCCTAAACAAAGGAGTTCTCTTCTTGCTAGGCCCACGCTCCTGGCCTGCGGGACTCTCGTGCTCCTGCTTTTGCCCACAGAGCCCAAGGCCGTGTGGAGCCCACACACAGTGGACTAATGGACTGCAACTAAGCTGATGTCATGCAGGACCCAGCTCCTCCAGGGGAAGGAAACTCTGGACACTGGCTCTGCTTCAAGCCCTGCTGAGTCCCCAGCTGCACATTTTCCAGGTCTGGATTAAGGGATACGGGACTTGGCAAACCCAGGGCTGTCAATCACTCCTCCCCCAGTGTGAGTCTCAGACATGTGTTGTTCTCCAGATATTGTAAGGACCGACTTCAAGCACCCAGTTGGGAAGGGGATACCCACTTCCACTGATAACACTCTGTGGGGACTTTAGGTCTCTGAGTGTGTAAGGGCTGCCAGGCACCTCCCCTGAGCTTGTCAGGTTTAGTATGTGGTCACTTTTTTGTTCACACTTGACCTGTTAAGTCTTTGTTTATTGTCTACTTTCTCCCAACTAGAATATGCCATCCGTGAGAAAACTAATCATTTTCTTCACTATTTATCTGCACTCTGAACTCCTGTTGTACCATCTTTCTGCATGAAGTCAAGAACTCAAACGCTATAGGCCCAGCTGAGGCAGACCAGCTCCAGGCTGGTTCCTGTTCCCTGAAAGTTATGCCTGGGACATCCTGTATGAAGACAGAACAAGACATGATTTTGCTTACAAGAGTTGGAAGAAAACGTGATGGCCCACAATCACTTTGTTGTTGTTGAGGCAAATCAACACTATTCATTTTTCAAATGTCTTTATTGATTTCTTAGAGAGAAAGGGAGAGGAAGAAACATCAATGATGAGAGAGAATCATTGACCAGCTGCCTCCAGCATTCCCCCACTGGGATGGAGCCTCCAACCTGGGTATGTGCCTTGACCTGGAATCAAACCAGCAATATGTTGGTTATTGGGTACATGCCCAACCACTGAACCCCACTAGCTGTACACACTATTACTTTTTCTAGAGGCCCAGTGTACGAATTCATGCACAGGTAGGGCCTGGCCAGCCTGGCCTCAATCAGGGCAGATCAGGGCTGGGCCTGTCAGGAGGAGGAGAAGGTGGGAGGTTGCTGACCAGCCCGCCTGTGTCCTGGCCTGATCAGGGCCCCTGATCCAGGCTGGGCCAGCTGGGGGAAAGGGCTGCGGGTGGTTGGCTGGCGGACCCCACCCCCAATTGGGCTGGGGAGGGGGGCATTTAGGGGTGGGGCAGGCCATGGGGAGGGGCTGTGGCCTGTGGGCTGGCCAGCGCCACCCCCAAATGGAGTTGATGGCGGGTGCCTATCTGGGACCAGTGGCCTGTGAGAGGGGCCATGAGTGGTTGGCCAGCAGTCCCTGCCCTCTATTGTGGTGGTGGGGGCAATCAGGGGTGGGCTGGCAGGAGGATGGGCTGTGAGCCGATGAGGGTGGTGGGGGCCCATCAGGGGTGTGGACAGCCAGGGGGAGCTGACTGCAGAAGGTTGGTGGCCAACCCTGCCCCCTCTTTGAGATGGGGTGGCGATCAGGGCTAAGGCTGGACAGGGCGAGGAGCTGCAGGAGGTTGGCCACCCAGCCCCATCCCCTAGTGGGTTGGGGAGGGTGCTATCAGGGGAAGGCTGGCCATGGGGAGGGGCTGCAAGCCTATCGTGATGGGGCAGGCTGATCAGGGGCACATATGGCCAGGGGGAGGAGAGCGGGAATTTGGCCAGCACACCCTGGTCTTAATCGGGGTGGGAGAGTCTGATCAGGGTGGGCCCGCAGGAGGAGGGGCCACAAGTTTGGCCATCTGCCCCACCCGCTGATCGGGATGGTTAGCTGGCCACAATGGGCTTCATAGTGACCAGTTGTTAGATTGTTATGGCCTTTATGGTAGCTGCCTTTTTATACATATAGACTAGTGGTTTGGCACAAAAAATACATGCACATTAAAAGGGAATTAATTAGAGGAAATATTTTAATATTGCTATTTTCCCTTTATAATAGAAGTGTCAGAGATAAAAGAAAATCAGTAAAATGTATATGAAAATCTCCCTCCTGTCAGAGTGGTGGCATGCCCTGGGACCCATAATCAAATCCCTGTCCACCTGTGCGTGTCTCAAAATCGTGAGAGACCCAGAACCAGCCGGCCCCACCCCTGTCAAGCCCCACAGGGCAGGGGGTGTGGCCTCAGGTCCTCCAGCCTGACCTCAGGTCCCCTGGTGAGAGAGGTGGGAGGCGGGGACTCAGGTCCCCCAACAAGCCCCACCAGGGTGTGGGGTGCGGACTCAGGTCCCCAGGCTCAGCCTCAGGACCACATGGCTTCAGGTCCCTCGGCCCCTGCTCTGGGGATGGGGACACGGCCTCATGTCCCACGGCCCAGCTTCCGGTCCCACAGCCCCAGCGCGAGGGCACAAGGCTGCGAGGGTGTGATGACCATTTGCATATTAGCTCTTTATTATGTAGGATTGCTGACCCTATTACAGATGTTCCCAATTTCCCCCATACTCCTCCCCACTTTTCTCCCTCTACCCTGCCCCAGTGCTTCTAATCCCTTGCCACATTATAGTCTATGTCCATGGCCTATGCATATATGTACATACTGTGTTTAAAATATTTTTGTTGATTTTAAAGTGGAAGGGAGAGGGAGAGATAATAACATCAATGATGAGAGAGAATTGCTGATTAGTTGCCTCATGCATGACTCCACACCCTCACTGGGAATTGAGCCTGCAACCCATGTATGCGCCCTGAACAGGAAAATAACCAGTATCACATGACATCATCATTTGTGGAATATAATGAACAGCATAAATTGATGAACAAAAATAGATTCAGAAAGCATCAAACAGACTGTCCAACTTCAGCGGGAATTCAAGGGATGGAGGGGGTTAAGGAATCAACCGAAGGATTTATATGCATTCATATAAGCATAACCAATGGACACAGACACTATGGGGGATAAGGGCATGTGCTGAGGTGTGAGGGTGGCTGGGCAGAGCTCAATGGGACAAAAAGGAGTTATATGCCATCCTATATGTAATACTTTAAACAATAAATAATTTTAAAAATAAAAATAAAATACAAAGAACCATGACCTCCTGGTTCGTATGTCGAGGCTCAACCACTGAGCTACACCAGCTGGACAACATTATTTTATTTGTTTTTTTAATATTTCTATTGATTTCAAAGAGGAAGGGAGGGGGAGAGAGAGATATAAACATCAGTGATGAGAGAGAATCATTGATTGGCTGCCTCCTGCACGGCCCCCACTGGGGATCAAGCCTGAAACCCGGGCACATGCCTTGACCGGGAATCAAACCGACGACCTCCTGGTTCCTAGGTCGAAGCTCTACTGCTGAGCCACATCTGGCTCGGCTAGACTACATTATTTTAAAATTTATGAAAATATATATAGTTTTTATTGTTGATAGTATTATCAATGCCCCGCATTTCCCCCCTCTGTATATATTCTTTGGTGGATCTCTTGCATTCCTCCCACCTCCTTCCCCTCAGAGATCTGTCAGTCAGCTCCAGTTAGCCAGGCCTCTGGTCCCATCTAGTCCCTCCCCAGCCATCACTCTCTCTGCCACAACACCTTTTTTAAAAAATATATATTTTTATTGGTTTCAGAGAGGAAGGGAGAGGGATATAGAAACATCAATGATGAGAGAGAATCATTGATTTGTTGCCTTTGGCACACCCCCCACTGGAGATCCAGCCCACAACCCAGGCATGTGCCCTGGTCCAGAATCTTCAGTCCGCAAGCCAAGGCTATGTCCACTGAGACAAACCGGCTAGGGCAGCCACAACACCTTTATAACCTAAGTCAGTGGTCCACAAACTCATTAGTCAACAGAGACAAATATCAACAGTACAACGTTCGAAATTTCTTTTGTGAGCCAAATTTTTTAAACTTAAACTATATAGGTAGGAACATTGTTATTAACTTAATTAGGGTCTCCTAAGGCTTAGGAAGAGCCACACTGAAGGAGCCAAAGAGCCTCATGTGTTTTGGGAGCCACAGTTTGCCAACAATGGAACTAAGTCATTGGCTGGGATGCCAGGACTCCCCTGGGCGGTTGAGAAAACTACATTATCCAGAAGGAACTGCACTCATGTGGGCGGAGCTAAAGGGCATTTTGGTGTCTGTGCATCCGGTTAGGGCGGGACTTCCTGCTTCCTCCTCGTGGTGGACATTTCAACTCTTTAGGTCTTTGTTCACAGACTCCCTTGGGGACCCGCCTCTCAGGTCCTGCCGCCCAGGTCCCCGCGCTCAGAATGGTGAGTCCCTCGTGGGTGACACATGGCTGATGGGGGAAGAGGGTGAAAGGCTGCAGTGCCGCCTTGTGAGGACGTGATGGTGCGACTGAGCAGGGAGGACTCGGGAACCCGGGCCCGTTGTGGGTGTAAATGCAACAGAGACATGAAGTGAGGTTTTGCACGAGGAGTTTTAGTTTCACTCTCAGGACGCTGGGGCCATAGATGGTTGTGAAAAAATAGGGACATTTTCTGAGGCCGGATTCTAACTTTTCCTAACATTGCTCAGAGGAAGGACAGACTGGAGGACAGAGGACAGCAGCTGTGGACAGGGAGGGGAAGTCCTGTAAATTATAAGGGAACTGGCAGAGTGAGCCCTGAAGACTGAGCCCTGAGATAACACAGGCATCTGGAGGGCACATGGCCTCGGGGCTGGGCAAGGACACTGAGCAGCCTGAGCCCATAGAGCCTGGTGGGTGCCAGGCTGTCAACAGACCATTTTCTTTCCACAAATTTTTCCAAATGCAGAATGAATTAGGTGTACGGGTTTGTGGAGCGTAATTCAGGGCCTCACCCCCTTGTGACCTCTGAGAGAGTAGAGTCCTGGGACTGTCAGCTGCTCTTGTATCTCGAGGACCTGGGGACTTTGAACAGACACTCAGCACAGACTCCTAAGGCCAGGAGTAGGGCTTCATGAAGTGGAACTTGTTTGTGGCAACCAGTGTAATGAGTGTGAGGTCCTCCAGACATAGGTTCCAGAATGTGCAAAGGCTGGGAGTGAAGAGAGAGCTGAATCAGGAACCTGCAAGTATGTTTTTTAAAAGACATATATATTTTTATTGATTTTAGATGTAGAAATAAAGGGGAGGGGGAGAGAGAGAGAGAAACAGTGATGAGCAAGAAATAAGAATCAGTTACTGCCTACACAATCCCTACAGTGGATTCAGCGCACAACCCAGGCATGTGACCTCACCAGTGCATGGGTCTCTGTTCAACCAACTGAGACACATCAGCCAGGACTGTAGGTCACTTTCATACAGGGGATCATGGTCAGGTTGGTAATGGTAATAGTAGCTCAGAAGCAACAGTGTGAGCCTGAGGACTGACTTCTTGCTGGGGCCACTCTTTGTGGGTGGTGGGTGTCACAACACAGCATAGGGACAGACGTTGTCATGTAGAGTGTCGGCTTTGCAGTGGCCAAGGCCTTTAAAAGATGAGTGCACGTGCGATGAATTGGAGGCTACAGGGAAATTCAACAAGATGAGATAGGGAGATAGGGGTTTGTACATATTTACTTCTACAAACCCTCACCAGGATTTTGTTGTGACTTTTGATGTGAATTAGCTTAGACCTTGAGTGGTCATCTGTGACACTCACTAAGCCTGGTGCAGAGGGCCATCGGGGCTGGGACTTGAGTGATGATTAAGTGAAAGATGTTGGCTGTGCCTGGTGAAGGGACATCAAGTGCAGCACCAGGGGAGGTGAGCTCTGGGTATCTGAGATCTGGTTGTGGTTCTCCATAGATGAGATTGAAGAAAAAAACAGTCATGGAGAGAAGCCTTCATAGTAGGACTCAAGCCTGCATCTATGAGTGTGGACTATCAGTTCATAATCTCTTTCAAATTGTTTAAATAAATTCATTATTTTAACCTGAAGGAGGACTGTGTAGTATCTAAGACATATGTTTGAGTTTCATTCCTTCCTCAATGACTCAAGTGACTTCTTTGCTATATGAAACCATAGGTTTTGAATACTGGAAAGAAAGTTGGTTTTCTTCATTTTTATCCTATGTTCAATTTAAGCCAATGTGTAGCATATACTTACACATTTAATCTGCATTGTTTACATTCTCCAGTATTATTTTTTTTAAGTTTAAGCATTGAATAATACATTAAGTGAAGTCTAGGTTTATAATCTTTGTTAATTTTCCTGGTGTAAATACTCTCATCATTGTCAGTTGCAATCTGCTAAAATGATGGCACTGAACATAAACATGTTAAAATACATCAGCACATCATTATATTTTATTTGCAACATGCTGATACAGTAGCAACGAATATGCTCCAGATCTTTGGTAATAAAATAAAATTATTGGGAACTGTCAATTTGTAAACCTTTCTTAAAGTTTAATGTAAGTATATTTGATTTAAAGTATATATTTTTAAGCATAGGCTTTTGGTGTTTCCATGCATTCCTGCATTGCCGAAACCAAGATCCTCCTGCCCTTATCAGTGCTTCATTCTTGGCATGGAAAAGAACTGATGCAAAAACACAGTCTGCCTTAGAAATAGCTTACTTGAAATATATCCTTATAAAAAGACACTTATGAAACCCTATGAATCCTATCTTGCCTTCCACCACTCTCTGTCATCATGATGGTTTTTGTGTCTATCTATTCATACATGATTGGGTATTTTACATAAATTGCTCCATGTCTTGCCCTGGCCACATACCTCAGTCGGTCGGAGAATCATCTCAATAACGACAAGGTTGCAAGGTCCATCACCGGTCAGGGCAATTACAAGAATCAACCACTGAAGGTATGAGAGTAATGGAACAAAGGAACTGCTGTGTCCCTATTTTCCTCTCACTCTAAACTCAATAAATATATTTATTCACTCAGTCAGTCTACACACATGTGAACACCAGCACAGCCCAGGGGCCCCGTGGTGACCAGCAGCCAGGGTTCTCATGAGGGTCAAACATGCAATGGTCCAGAGACCAGTATGGGAGGTGCTGTTGCTGTAAGTGTGGCCGGTGGGGAACTGGGCTGAGCTGCACAGTCACCCACAGGGGATGATGACATCCCTGGGCTAAAAGCAAAGAAGCTGGGAGAAGCTTTGGGCTAGTTCATGCCCCCGTGGTCTCTGCACTTTCTAGTCGGGGGTTTTATTGCACATTCAGGTGGTTGAGAAGTCCAGATTACTCTCAGGTGGCAAGGCTGGGAGCAGCAGTGGCTGCTAGGCAGGTGGGTGTGGGCAGGCAAAAGGCCAGGGCAGTTGCCA
This sequence comes from Myotis yumanensis, assembly GCF_028538775.1. Classification (NCBI taxonomy): domain Eukaryota; kingdom Metazoa; phylum Chordata; class Mammalia; order Chiroptera; family Vespertilionidae; genus Myotis; species Myotis yumanensis. The sequence continues at coordinate 15,693,239 of NW_027223771.1, read as the reverse complement.
GGGAGAGTTGGTGCTGGGCCAAGTGTGTGGCTCTAAGGCCTTCCCTTGTCACAGTCCAGGCTGATGGTCTCTCTGTTCTTTGGGGCCATGGTTAGTGGGAAGTGGAGCAAGCTCTGTTGCAGGAGTTCCTGGGGGGTCATGACCTGGGAGTCAGCATGTGCTCCAAGTAAACATGTGACCCAGACAGGGCCAACCTAGTCCACTGTAATGAAGTGCTCCAGCCATTGCCCTGCCCAGGGAGGGAGAGGAGCTGTCTCTGCAGGGGCTGATTCCCTATCTGCCCAGCAGGAGGGGTTGCAGGCTGCTGAGCCAGGTGGTCCTGTCCTGGGTTACCAGTGTCTTGAAGTTTAGCCCCAAAAGGAGGCTCTAGATATTTATCAATCTAGAGAGAGAGAGTATCCCTGTTCTTTCCTTCATGGGTAAACATCCACCCTGACGCACTGAGACTGCTTACTGCCTGCACAGCCCACCCTTCTATACACTTTCCAGGCTGTGCCTGGGATGTTCCACTGAAGGTGATACATGCCCCTGACTGAATTGAGTTGATGGACACTGAACTCTGGGCATAGTGTGGTGCTGGGGTGTGTGGTTGAAGGAGCAGAGAGGTGTGGTCTAGGACAGGGCTGGAGATCCCTCTGAGCAGGGCAGCACCTTACTTATTAATGTTCCCTTTAAGAGAGAAAATTAGTATGGCTCAGCATTTTTGGGGTCCCAAACATTTTGTGCTTAGAAGGCACATAACAATAGCAGAAAATCACTCTTGGTCCAATATTGGGTTATTTTGCATTGCTGATCAAGGCCTTGAAAGACTGCATGACTTTGCAGTCTTTGTGGTTCTTGTTTGTAGCCTGGTGCCTCTATCACTGGTGAGTTCAGTAATCACCCAGAATAAGAGTTCTTTGTTGTGCTTGTGTGAACAATATGAATTATATTCTCTGTTCACAATAAGTATTGCATAATTCTCAGCAATGTTTAGGACAGATCTTCGCCACATACTATACAGGAACCATGTGGCATGAATAATGAAATTCCATATGCTGGTGTCACTTGTTGTAAGACTCTGAGGTTTAAATGGAACTGCCATTAGGACAGAAACACTGTATTCACAGTGAGTGGGAAAGACTGCAGTAAACTGAAGGAAAAGTGCCCTTCTGAATGTTTTCCAAAAATGATCCAAGGTCTGTGGCTGGTGTGATGTTTGCTTACAGACATTTTCAGGACCTCCATCTCTGTTTTCTGTGGCTGAACTCATTGGCAAAAAAAATAAAGAGTTTGTTGGAGCCCCTGGCCTCACCTCAAGGTTTCCTTAACTGGCAAGACCTCAGACCTTCTCTGACCAGTTATAGGATGTATTTTTTGTAACCAGTCATCATTCCTGTGGATTGTGATAGCAAAAATCTTCAGTACTTGCCGATATTTGCTGCTCCTGTGGCAAGGCTGCTCCTCCCAGGAAATTAGGAGAGAGTTGGTAGAGCCCATATACGGTTGCGATTTTAATTTCCTAACGAGACAGGGATATCCAGGTCTTTTTTTGGAAGTACTTTTTAAGGCTTTATTAAGTCTATGTATAACTGACATGCAACAAAATGGACTCTTCTAATGTGTGCTTTTGATGAGCTTCAACTTACGAATAAAGCTGTGAAAATGTCACATGTGAAATAATCATATATCTCACGCATGTGCAGGTTAGAGCAAAAGTAGGCTTTCAGATGTGAGTATGCAAATCACAGAGTTTATTCTCTTATTTTATATAAGTCTTTTTCATTTTTAAAAATAATTTTGTTGACCTTTTAGTAAGAGAAGAAGGGAGAGTGAGAAATGGAGATATGTGAAACATTGAACTGCTGCCTTCTGTCTGCCACCTACAGGGCATCCAGGTGGGCATGTGCCCTGACCTGGGCTGGAGCCAGTGACCTTTCAGGGCAAGGGATGGTGTGCAACCAACTGAAGTACAATGGCCAGGGAAGAGATTATTCCTGTGTTATTATTTACTAACTATTGTATTAATTTCCTTACCAACAACTCTAAACCTCCTTTACCACACCCTGTGTTTGCCTCCTGACATTTATAATCTTTCTGCCTTCCCTAGCTCTAAATGCAGTCATTTATTTTCCTTCCTTTACAAGATTAGTTCATAGTTTTCATAATGTAATAAACACTATAATGTGTGTATTCTTTAACAAGTATGGGATTCTTTCATGCTACACAGTTAATTTGAGGTTCAACACTAATGCTTATGTGAAAAGTTCATTATTTTTTATTGCTGAGTAGTATTGTGTTCTGTGAATAACCACTTTATCTATTGATCTGGCTATGGTTTTTTGTTATTTCCAGGTTTGAGGTATTATAAATGAATTTTCTGGGATTATTTGGTTCTGTTCTTTATACAGACATATCTTTTCCTTATCTAACTGTTGCAGTATAGGTGAGTGTTTTAAGATATGCAGAACTGTGATCTGAAATGGTCCTCCCTTTTCCTTCCCAGCCACCCACAATAATGAAAATTCTAGTTTTTCGTTATCCTTGTGGGCACATGCGATGTTTAATATTTTAAAATTGTGGGCCTGAAAATCAGTAGTGTTAACTTGTTTTGTTTTAATTCCATTTTCCTAAGAAATTTTTATGGTGAGCATTTCTTTATGTATTTATAGACCCTGTCTTTATCTCCTTTGTTGAAAAGTCTGATCAGAAACTTCTGCCAATTTTTAAAATGAATTTATGATTTAAGCAATAGGAAGTCATTTCACCATGTAGGACATCTGTTTGTAACTCACTCATTCCTCAAGGACTCAACTTCTTTGCCATTTGGAACTATATGTTTTGAATATTGGGAGGAAAGTTGTTTTTCTAAAATTGTATCCTATGTACAATTTAAAGCCCACTTGCATGGTACACTTACAAGGTTAACAACATTGCTAACATTCTCCACCATTCAGTTTAAGGTGAAGAATTCAATAGGATATTAAGTGAAGTCAAGGTTTGTAGTATTTGTCAATTTTTCTAGTGTAAATGCTCTCATCATCGTCACTTTCAAACCTCCAAAGTGATAGCACTGAATATGGTCTGATGAGATATTTCAGTAGTAAATCATTATATTTTTTTTCCAACATATTGATGCAGTAGGTACAGATATGCTCAAGAACTTTCATAGTAAAATAATTGGGAAGTGGCAAGTTTTAATTATTTTTTAAACTTTGATGTAAGTATAATTGATTTAAAACATATATGCAAAATAATATTTTTATTGATTTCTGAGAGGAAGTGGGGAGTGAGGGATAGAAACATCAATGATGAGAGAGAACTACTGATAGGCTGCCTCCTGCATGCCTCACAATGGGGATCCAGCCCATCACTTGAGCATGTGTCCTGACTGGGAATGCAACTGTGACCTCCAGATTCGTAGGTCAATGCTCAACCACTGAATCACACCAGCCAGGCTCTCCTAACCTAAGGGATCCCGCTCGACCTGCAACTGAGGCAGCAGTGAGCAGCAACAGCTCATCCTGGGCTAACCCCCTGAACCTGTGTTCAAGGCCTCCTTTTCTCTGATTCTCCAGTGAGCTCACAGTAGTGTTTCTAGAGGACCATAGGAGTCCCACCTAGTCTCTCTGCTGTTCCTTGTTCTATTCTAAGCCCTAGATTTTTTTCATTATCCCCATCTTTATTAAATGTTCCCTCAAAATATCTGAACTCCTGTTGTGAAGTTTTTTCTGCATGAAGTCAAGAACACAAACACTATAGGCCCAGCTGAGGCAGACCAGCTCCAGGCTGGGTCCTGTTCCCTACAAGTTATGTCTGTGACATCCTGTATAAAGACAGAACAAGGCATGATTTTGCTTACAAGACTTGGAAGAAAATGTGATGGCCCACAATCACTTTGTTGTATTTGCGTCAAATCAATCTTAACACTTCACTTTTTAGATGTCTTTTATTGATTTTTTAGAGAAAAAGGGAGAGGAAGAAACATCATTGATGAGAGAGAATCATTGAATAGCTGCCTCCAGCATTCCCCCTACTGGGATGGAGCCCCCAACCTGGGTATGTGCCTTGACCTGGAATCAAAACAGCGGTATGTTGGTTGACGGGTACACAACCAACCACTGAGCCCCACCAGCTGTGCACACTATTATTTTTTATTGCTGACTCTATTATAGATGTTACCAATTTCTTCCATACTCCTCCCCTCTTTTCTCACCACATTACTGTATTTGTCCATGGCCTATGCATATATATATATATATATACACACACACACACACACACACACACACACACACACATACAGTGGAGCCTTGACTTACGAGTGTCCCAACTAACGAGTTTTTCGAGATACGAGCCCTCTCTCGGCCGATTTTTTGCTTTGAGTTGCGACCTAAAATTCGGGTTACGAGCCAGCTTCAGATACCCCACTGCTAGTTGGTGCAGCAAACATCACAGTGAACGCCACATCAGCCCAGCAACACCTGTCTCACTCGTTCACAATTGATTTGACATACGAGTAATTTGAGTTACGAGCTCCGTCACGGAACGAATTAAACTTGTAAGTCAAGGCCCCACTGTACTTTGTTTAAAATATTTTTGTTGATTTTAGAGAGTGGAAGGGAGAGGGAGAGATAAAATCATCAATGATAACATAGAATTGCTGATTAGTTGCCTCGTGCATGACTCCACCCACACACTGGGAATTGAGCCTGCAACCCATGTATGTGCCCTGACCAGGAAAAGAAGCAGTATCACATGACCTCATCATTTATAAAATATAATGAACAGCATAAATTGATGAACAAAAATAGATTCAGAAACATAGAAGCGTCAAACAGACTCAAACTTGAGAGGGAAGTCAGGGAAGGGAGGGTTTAAGGGATCAACCAAAAGACTTATATACATTTATATAAGCATAAACTATGGACACAGACAGACACTATGGGTGTAAGGGCATACTGAGGCGTGAGGATAGCTGGGCAGAGCTCAATGGGGGAAAAAGGAGTTATATGTAATACTATATGTAATACTTTAAACAAGAAATAATTTAAAAAATAAAAATAAAATGAAAAGAACCGTGACCTCCTAGTTCATAGATCGAGGTTCAACAACTGAGCTATACCAGCTAGGCCACATTATTTTAAAATTTACAAAAACACATATTATTTTTATTGTTGATAGAATTATTGATGTCTCCCATTCCCCCCCTCTGTATATATTCTTTGGTGGGTCTCTTGCATTCCTCCCACCTCCTTCCCCTCAGAGATCTGTTAGTCTGCTCTAGTTAGCCAGGCCTCTGGTCCCATTTAGTCCCTCCCCAGCCATCACTCTCTGCCACAACACTTTTATTCACCTAATCAGTGGTCGGCAAACAGGCTTGGCAAACCGCAGCTCGCGAACCACAAGTGGCTCTTTGGTCCCTTGAGTGTGGCTCTTCCACAAAATACCGACTTCTGCGCATGGCCAGGAAGTTTCAATCGCACTGTACGCGAGCGCCTCCATGTGGTAGTTTGTGGAAGAATCACAGTGAAGGGGCCAAAGAACGGCATGTGGCTTGTGAGCCCCGGTTTGCCCACCACGGATAACTCATTGGCTGGGATGCCAGTACTACATTGGGTGGTTGACAAAACTACATTAGCCAGAAGGAACTGCACTCCTGTGGGAGGCACTAAAGGGCATTTTGGTGTCTGTGCATCCGGTTAGGGTGGAACTTCCACCTTTCTCCTTGTGGTGGACATTTTAACCTCTCAGATCTTTGTTCACAGATTCACAGGCTTCATGGCGCTTGTGGTGAGGACGAGGAGGCCTGGGAGGCAGCGTGCCTGCTGTGCAGGGTGTGTCTGAGGCTCCTTGAGTCCAACAGCCCGAGATGGGCGTCCTCGTGCCTCCCGAACTCCTCTCTGCTCACAGCAGCCTGACCCCATTTCACCCTCCAGCCTTGGGGACCGGCGCCTCTCAGTTCCCGCCGCCCAGGTCCCAGAGCTCAGAATGGTGAGTCCCTCATGGGTGACACATGGTTGATGGGGGAAGAGGGTGAAAGGCTGCAGTGCCGCCTTGTAAGTGTTATGCCCAGATTTCAAGGACGCCCCCCCCCCCCCCCCCGAACCACCAGGGAGCACCGAGTCCGATGCAAAAGCATAGAGTCTTTTATTCAAGCTAGCTTGGTCTCTCTGCCTCCATTACTGGATGCAAGAGAGGCCGGAGTCTTGGAAGAACAAAGAATTTATAGGGGTTGGGGGTGGGGGCACACTCTGACCACTGATTTGGCCGATTCCGGTTGGTTGAGTGAGGGCCAGGGGCTAGTGACACAAGAGCAGGGGGCTAGTGTTGCAATGGCAGGGTGCAGCTAGGGTCTGGTTACACAAAGATGGGGGGGGGGGGGCGGTGGATAGCATCCTTTTGGCCTTGGGCTAGTTTCCCCCGCTTTCCCATTGGTCGAGATAAGGGCAGGCTGAGTAACTGATACATTCTGTGGCTTTTTCTTGGAAGAGGGGTTAAGGACACAGCTATCAGTCCTGTTCTGTCCTTTCATTCCCCCCTTGTCTTGGAACTTCCAGCTCAATCATGAGACGGACTGAACTATCAACTGAACTATTCCTATACACTCCTTGACAAATTGGACTAGTCTGTTAATAATGCAAGAGCCAAAAGTCAACAGCATCAGGAGGATTACAAGGGGTCCTCCGAGGTCCGCTGTCTTCTTGAGGGTGATCTGCAGCAGGTGTGTCTAGTCAGAGATCACCTTCTAGTCAGGCTCCCTGCTGTCCTGGGTACAGAAGGAGCTGGGCTTGTGACCTGGCCGAGACAAACTATAACAAATGGTCCGGTGGAAGGGAAAGAAAACATTTCAGTTTTAGCAACCTCTATTGAAATAGGATTTTTCTCCTTAAAATTACCCCTCCGTTCATTAAAATACCAATTTATTTACCGTATTCAATTTGGCCAGATTGTTTGCATAAACACAACAAGAATGGTAACTGACTATCTTTGCTGGAATTTCATGATTGAATCTTAATGTGCCCCGTAGGGCCAGGAAGCCAAGCCACCCAGCTGCCATCAGGCCCACCTGCAGTATCTGCTGAGTTAGGTGAATCCCTCACCTGTAGCAACTCCACCTGAGCCCACACTCTAGGCTTTAAGGCCCATCTCAGCAGCCCTCCTATCGTTGCGGCCCAGAGTGTGTGGGGGTTCCGCAGGGATGCAGAGGCATCCTTATTGTTCCCCTTCTACTCTGTCCAACCGCCAGTGATGGTAGGGCATGGGCCTGACGCTCCAGCGCCAGCCATCTTCACGGCTCCCAAGCAGGATACCAGGCTTTTCCTTTGGCACTCTTATTGGCTTCATGTCTTCAGAGCTTAGACACGTTTCTTTAAAACACGATACTCCAGTCAAAGTTTCCGGTTAATAAAATCACTATTGAAAACCGGTCTTATTGATTTCATGCAAAGAAATGTATTGCCATGACTTATTAAGCATTGCCAGATTTCAGAGGAATTATATAAGGAGAAAAACATACTGATCTGCTCTAGGATTTTCTGATTTTCCTTGCCAGCCCTTTTTCATGGATTTTTCAGAGTTATAACAAAATAGTAACTGTTATATTTCTTTTATCAGTCCCCCCTAAGTACTTTGGCATAACTATTTACCCTCTGTTTAGGGAGGCAGAATGTAAATTATTTACTCTCTCTGGCTTACTGGCCTGTACTATTTGATTAATTTCCTTTTAATATTTCTCTTTTCCTTTTTAAAAATCACGTACACAACCGTTATAAATTTTATACTTTCAAACCAGACTTTAAACCTTCTCTCCATGTCCTTCAAAAATGCATAACCATGCCTCAGATCTTCTATTCCAAACAGGCCTTTCCTAGTTTTCTACAGTTGAGATTTGTACTACCCCTGACATGGGCATGGTCACTCAGGTCTGAAAGACAGTATACAAGCTGCCAACTGTTAGCTGTTTCTCAATAGAGACCAAAATCTGGTGGGTATTCTTCTTTGCCCAGTTGGGCACTTGCCCTCTTGGCAGCCAGACACCCTCTACTCTTGGGGTTTGTTATGCCCAGATTTCAAGATTCCCAAGAAACCACATCAGGGAGCCAGCCAATCCGATGCAAAAGCATAAGAATCTGTATTTCAAGCTAGCTCGAGCTCCCCATCCACCAGACTCGCAGACACAATGGCAGGCCAAGTGGCTGAGAGACAGAACCCCGCCTAGAGATGGGTTTTAAAGGGGGGGTTGGAGTAAGGGGAGGAGAAAGGACTGTGCTCTGCCGATTGGCCAGGCGCAAGTCGATGTCTTGTTCCTGGGTGTGGCTAGCAGAGTCTTAGACTTCCGGGAAGAAGGTCCTTGCCAAGCACGTGGCCAAGGTAAGATGGAGGATGTAGGCCTTACCCTGGGGCAAGGTGGAGGGCCTAGCCCTTACCCTGGGGCAAGGTGGAGGGCCTAGCCCTCGCCCTTTCAGGGTTCACCCCACACAGTCATTCAGCCTTCAGTCTTAAATATTTTTTTTGTAGACTTCCATATTTACGTGAATAAATATTTATACCTAAGTAGACATATAAACATTAAATAAACCCACATTTACACCTTATCAGTGAACACGTACTTTTACAGTCTTGGGAATTTGGGCAGATAACAGGAACACTGCCCAAGTCCCCTTATGGGGGCCTGACAAGAACAGACGTGGGGGCCTTTGGCTGGGGGGTATAAAGTCTCCATTCTTCCTCTCTCAGCACTGCTAAGGACAGGATCATTGGAGAGGTCTCTTCACCTAGGCAAGGCTGTGCTGAGCCATCTGGGGCAAAAGTGGTTTCTGCTTCCATTAGAGGGACCAGGTCAACTGGTAAATATAGGAATTTATGAACCACTTAATGGCCGCCTAACTGACATCGGTGGGGGCGGCAGAACAGTCTGCAGCTGTGGTACCAGTAGCTCTAATCATGGTGACTTCCTGTCCTGATAGGGGAGCTACCTTCTGAGTAACTACCGAGTGTTCTGTCGCTGTATCAATCATAAAGTTCACAGTCTGGCCCCCGATCTTCATTTTGACCATCGGCTCATGGGGGCCCAGTTGGAAAAAGCCCAGTCTGTCCTAGTCAAAGTCAGCTGTTGCTAGTCCGAGGAGGTCTGCCTCAGGTGGCTCTGGCCATTAGCGGCTGGGTGGTTTGGATGGCCTTGCCAGCTTCTTCTGGCCTGCTACTAAACTTTACTCTGTCCCTTCTTACACACGCAGAACTAGACCCAAGGCAGCGAGGTTTGAGCAATTTTAAAATTCCTTAACATACATTTTATCATTCATGTTGCAGGGAGGGACCGGGTTGGCTCCTCCTGAATAAAAGAACTATCAAAATAAGGCTTATTTTCTAACTTAATTTGTCCCTGGGTGTGGACAACAAATGACACTAATCAGATTGACATAAACGATTTAACCTTTCTTTAGGGAGGCAAATGCAAAGCATTTACTCCCAAGTGTCATTGGTTTAGGGAAGATAGGATTTCTGACACACTGGTTGATGGGAATGAGGTAGCATTCATCAGTGTTACCCAGTCTTGTAAATCTCCACTGGCATGGGTAAGGTAGAAGGGAAAGAGAGAACTAGATTATGGAGGTGGTGAACTATATTTTTGGAAAAGATGGTGATTAGGAAAAAAATTTAACCATGCCAAGATATATTTGAATTACCTTTGAAGTTGTGCCTCTGGGAATGAAGCTGTGTGAGAGAAGTGTTGCTCAAGGAACTATGTGCAGTAGATTGTGAAAAGTGATGGCCTCAACACCCTGGGATTGGGGTCAAGAGGGTGATTTGTGATGCCATGTTTTTGGTGTCTTAGAAGAACAATCGTAGGGACATTAAGGCTATTTCCTGAGAAGATCAGTATCAAATCACTCACACTCTCTCTATGGCCAACATCCCTCTCTAGCCTATGCTTTTGACTCCCACTGTATTATAAGAGGCAGTGTGGCATACATGGGAGGTCCAGAGCTCAGGTATCTTCTATCTGCTCAACTGTCTTAGTTGTTGTGGGAAGAAAAATAGCAGCAGGAAAATAAGAAGACAGTGGCTTTCATGGGATGAAGACCTGGTATTTTCTCTGATGTGTAGTGTGAAAAGAGCGATGGGTGTGGAGGGTAGCGAGTATGACAGACTTACAATCTTAGGAGTGAATCTGATCATGGGCTGTACTGTCCCCATTATGACAGGATGTAAACTTTGAGGACGTGGCCATTGCCTTCTCTCAGGAGGAGTGGGGGCTCCTTGATGAGGCTCAGAGACTTCTGTACTGTGATGTGATGCAGGAAGTTTTTGCCCTTGTATCATCTGTAGGTAAGACCTTCACATTCTCCCAGTGTCCTGAGGTGATGCCCTCTCTTCCTTTATTCCTCAGCCGTAGCTTTCCCTCTCCCACAGCCAGAACATTGCCTCTGCTAATTTTTCCCGCTTTCCTGTCAAACGTGCTGTGGCTTCCAGGGATGAGCTGGATGGGGAACCCTGAGCAAAGGACTCCACGAACATCACTAACACCCATAACCTCAAAAAGTGCAAGAAGTGTTAGGGAGTCAGGAGTTTTGCATTGAGCTTAATGGGTCCCAGCTTGCACTTTCTCTTCATGGGAGGCTTACAGTGTCCGCATGCATGGCTTCAACTTCTGCACTCTTTCTCTAGGTAAGGGTTCTTTGTGGCAGCTTGTGTCATGTTATGGTCTTTATTTACATGAACCATGGGCTGTTCTTGTAAGGCCCCCATTCAATTCTTTGTTATATTTTCTTCCCTGAATAATATAGCAAGCTGTGTTGCTCTGGCCAAGTGCTGACTGCTCACTTCTTCACCACCTATTTCTCTGCATTGGTGCCACTACAGTATTCTGCAACATTGACTTGCACATGTGTTATGACATGCACATACGTGCTAAGTAATCCTCAAAACCAGCTACTCTTTTATTGAATTTTACTTGGAATGAGATGGAGCCAAAACCTTGCACAGCTCGTCCCAGTCCCCAGCAGGCAAGCTGTGCTGAATTTTGTTAGTTGAAAGATTAGCTGGAGATCCATATTCTAATCCATGTGGTGCCTGCCATGTTTGTGTCATATTTCTGCTGAGGCCTTCCTATTTTGTGATCTTCATTAGCCCAGAAAGTCACAAGAGCCTCTTGTTAATCCTTCCTGCACATCTCATATTTTCAGACAATTGCATGGAACCAATTTGTGTGTGTAACACACTCTTGTAACCAGACTTCCCCCTGTCACCACATTCAACATTCATTTCCTCACCATTTCTCACTTTTCAGGTTGTTGGCATAAAATGGAAGATGAGGAGGCCTGTTCTGATGACAGTGTATCTAGACGAGGAGAGTCACAAGTAAGGGCATCTAAGAAAGCTGCAGATACCCAGAAGACCCATCTGTGTAAGCGCCGTTTCTCTGTGTTACAACATATTTTTCACCTGACTGGGTCACATGCAGCATACTTTGATCAGAAAGCCCTCTGTACTGATGCATGTCTTGGAGACTTCTATTTTAGTGCAAATCCTCACCAGGAACAGAGGAATGAATGTGGGGAGGAGCCCTGGAAACAAGCTATGGTCAGGGCATCCTATGTGAGCAGGTGCAGCGTCTACTTATCTTCGGTGCCTTCAACCAGCAGGGAGGTTGGGGAAGACTTGCAATGCAACTCAGAGCTTCCCCAGCACCAGGCCATTCTCAAAACTGAGGAGCTACCCTTTGGCAGTGAGATTTCACAGGAATTTCTTGATAAAAAAAGTCATCACCAGTGGGGTGACTGTGAAAATGCTGCCAGCCACAACCTGAAAGTTGTTCAATGTCAGGGTGCATATTCTGGAGAAATGATTTATGAGTGTAACAAATGTAGGAAAGTTTTTAGGCAAATCTTTAACATCATTGGATATAAGAGAGTTCACCCTAGCGAACAGCCCTATCTGTGTAGTGAATGTGGGAAGTCCTTTCATCGAAGGGCTCACCTCACTGTACACCTCAGAGTTCACACTGGAGAGAAGCCGTATGAGTGTACTGAATGTGGAAAGTCCTTCAGTGAAAGAGGTACACTCATTAAACACCAGAGAGTTCATGCTGGAGAGAAGCCATATGAGTGTACTGAATGTGGGAAGTCTTTTAGCCAAAAATCTAACCTTATTAGACATCTCAGAGTTCACACTGGAGAGAAGCCATATGAATGTACTGAATGTGGAAAATTCTTCAGTGAAAGAAGTACACTCATTAAACACCAGAGTGTTCACACTGGAGAGAAGCCATATGCGTGTACTGAATGTTGGAAGTCTTTTCGCAAAAAATCTGAGCTTATTAATCATCTGAGAGTTCACACTGGAGAGAAGCCGTATGCGTGTATTGAGTGTGGAAAGTCTTTTTCTGAAAAACCTAAGCTTATTAAACATCTGAGAGTTCACAGTGGAGAGAACCCACATGAGTGTACTGAATGTGGGAAGTCTTTTAGCCAAAAATCTAGCCTTATTAGACATCTCAGAGTTCACACTGGAGAGAAGCCATATGAATGTACTGAATGTGGAAAGTTCTTCAGTGAAAGAAGTACACTCATTAAACACCAGAGAGTTCACACTGGAGAGAAGCCATATGAGTGTACTGAATGTGGAAAGTTCTTCAATGAAAGAAGTACACTCATTAAACACCAGAGAGTTCATACTGGAGAGAAGCCATATGAATGTACTGAATGTGGGAAATCCTTCCATGTGAGGAGCACACTCATTAAACACCAGAGAGTTCACACCGGAGAGAAGCCCTATGAGTGTACTGAATGTGGGAAGTCTCTTAGCCAAAAATCTAACCTTATTAGCCATCTGAGAGTTCACACTGCAGAGAAGCCATATCACTGTACTGAATGTGAGAAGTCCTTCAGTGAAAGAATTAAACTCATTAAACACCAGAGAGTTCACACTGGAAAGAAGCCATATGATTGTACTGAATGTGGGAAGTGTTTTTGAGAAAAATCTAGTCTTATTAAACATCTGAGAGGTCACAGTGGAGAGAAGTGTTAAATTTGCACAGAATGTTTTATTTTATTCACTTGAATAATAACACTGAAGGCCACTATTTGGGAACTATTTTCCGGAATTTAAACCCTTTTAATGGGACATACACTGTACTAGATTCCACATAAGTTTCCAATACAACTGAGGCTTGAAGGAGTGCATTGCAATGGTAACATGCACAGATCTTCTACCCGATTGATTTGTGGCTGAAGAGATTTGCCCTCTACCACCTGGCTCACCTGAAGACTGTGTATCAGTCCCAACCCTTTTGTGCTCAGGGGAAATGTATTCTGTGTTCTCTCTTGTGCTTGAGAACATTATGATTATTCCAGCTCCTGACAGGATCTTCATTCCTTTATCTCTGTGGAGGTAATGCACCTGACCCAGGACTCATCCAGGGCACCCGTCCTCAACTAAGAAGTGCTGCCTCTTTCAGGGATATGTGCTTCTCACATTATGCTGTGATGAATTGTTCCAGGTGTTGATTCACCAACCTGCGAACCACTTGCTGTCCTCTGTCTGGTTTATGATCTTTTAGTAAAGGTGTTTTTCTTTTGTACTTTTAATTATTTTGGTTATATTCAACTCCAGGGATGATTGTTAAGCACAATTATGATCCATCATCATAGAGTTAACAGATATGGTGTGGTTCCCAAACTTTCTTGCTTTAGGAGGGACAGCATCATGCCAGGAAATCACTCTTTGACCAATTGGCTTATAGTGCATTGCTGCTCATGGCCTTGAAATAAAGACTGCATGACTTTGTGGTTCTAATTTGCCTGTTTGTCCCAGGACATGTTGTGCTATGTAGGAGGCATCTAATTTTTTTCTTCTCTCTCACATTGATGTCCCCCTCAATCTCTTTCTTCCTTTCTCCCCTCCCTTGCACTCTCTCTCAAAATCCATGGAAAAATATCCTCAGATGAGGATTACCAAAAACCTCAAACATTCACCCTGGTGTCCTGCTCACTTTTCAGCCTTTGCCTCAGATGCTCCCACTGCAGCTGGGTACACTGTATCTTTCCCAGGGTTTGGCAGAGAGGAGGCCCAGGCAAGGCACTGGGAGGGATTTGGGTTCTGTGTCTGCCTAGGATGAGCTGGCCAGGGGTCTTCTGTCCATCCAGAGGTCTCTCGAGCCTGCTCTTCCCCACCCCCGGGCACCTGGCCTGCTGCACATGAAGTTAGTTCTGTATCTGAGAGAAGCCCCCTGATGCTACAGGTCCCCAAATCAGTTCAGATTTAGAAAGTTCTGCCTCCAGCCAACCCACTCACACCCCTGAGACCCACTGGTGTTTAAGTCTCATTTTCACTTTAGAGATTATTTTTCACTTTAATTTTATTAAAATTAAAGCACGACTCTCCCCCACTCCTCACCCAGCCGGTCCTGGAGATAGCATGGGTTCTCCAGGATATGGTAGTGTGTATTGTCAGTGGTGAGAACATTCTGCAGTACAAGCATTTTCAGAAGGATTGGCTTGGTCTTCATATAATTCCACATTTGGAGGATGAGTTGTGGACAGTGTGCCCCTCCCTACGTTTTGCCTGTGCATGGGAGACCTGCAATGAGGCGTTAGTTCCTGGATTCTGGAGAATAGTGTGCTGCTGGGGTGTCTGGTTGAGGGGCAGAGAGGTTGTGTGCCTATGAACGTGTTCCTGCCAGCTCATGGGCCAGGTTCCTTGAGTGGGTGGGCTGAGGGAAGGCTGTAGGGATGAGAACTTGAATCCCGTTGGATGGAGGCTCGGCAGCCATGTGTTGAGGCTGTGGATACTGTTGAGCCCAACTTTTTCAGATGCCCCAAATACAGAGTCCCCTGTCCTTGGGAACTGGCATCTAGTGGAGGACAGTCCACAGAGAATGGACCAGCAGCTATGGGGGGAGGTGAAACCAGCGTTAGTCAGTGGGGTCTTCACTGAGGAATTCTGGGAAGTGGTGGCAGGCTCCAGGTGGAAGCCTGCCCTGTGCATATACAAGCTGTAGGGAGGTCAGTCTGGCTGGTTTTAACAGCAAGGATCAGAAAGTAATACAAATAAATAAATAAAATAAATGGGGGCCTAATAGGCAGATGTATTGTGCATCTTGTCTTGAGCCAGACTGGAAATACAACTAAATCAAAGAATATCCTCCTGGTATTAACAAATTACATGCACCTGAGCAGACATTTTACAAGAAGGAAGGGCAGAGGATGCCTGGACTACAGCAAGAACTGGGAAGTGAGCTTGAGAGGGACAGCCAGCCACTGGGCCAAAATGGTGAGGAGAAAGCTGTGTTGCACCAAAGCTGCATCCCTTCAAGAAGTGGGTAACATCCAACTGTGTACAGGAAAAGCCACAGGGCAGCTGGCTTCTGGGGAAACTGGAGCCAGTTTCAACATACATGCTCAAAGTCACTAATCATCTGAGAAAGGCAAATCAAAACAACGAGGTACCATCTCACACCTGTCAGAATGGCAATCATCAACAAATCAAGATAAAAGCGCCGAAAGGCTGCCCCATGAAAACTGGCCAAACAGCACGGTGCTGGAGGAAGATGCAAAAGAGCAGTTTCATTGTTTTGCTTTTGTTTTTATTCTCTAAAGGCAGAACACAGGACTTTTCTATTGCAAACACTCAGTTGGGGCTTTGGAGCAGGGAGAGAGGCACAGATTGTGGTGCCTGAGGAGAAGCTGGGGAGCGAAGCAGAGCAGGGAGAGGTAGCCAGGAGTCCATCATTGGGACATTCTTAACCTTCAAACCTAAATGGCCATTTCTCCCGTGGGTTCTCCTATCCTTCCTTCCTTCCCCTCATAGTTCCATTGATTCCGTGGATATAAAATGAGTGGCCACACTCACCAAGCACTGCACAAAATATATCCCTAAATGTGGGTGCTGCCTAGAGTCCCTATTTAGCTAATTGCGCATTTTCTCACTTCCACTTGTGCATGTGCGCGCGCGCGTGTGTGTGTGTGTCTGTATGTGTGTGTATTTTGCTCAGTAGATGGAGTGTCAGCCTGCGGACTGAAGGGTCTCAGGTTCGATTCCGGTTAAGGGCATATACCTTGGTTGCGGGCACACCCCCAGTAGGAGGTGTGCAGGAGACAGCTTATCATTTCTAACTCTCAATCTTTTGCCCTTCCTCCCTCTAAAAAATCAATAAAATATATTGAAAAAATAAAATAAAATATCCTATATAATAAAAGGCTAACATGCAAATCGACTGAATGGCGGAACGACCAGTTGCTATGATGTGTACTGACCTAAATAGACACTTTTCAAAAGAGGACATTCAGAAAGCCAAGAGACATATGAAAACATGCTCAAAGTCACTAATCATCTGAGAAATGCAAATCAACACAACAATGAGGTACCATCTCACACCTGTCAGAATGGCTATCATCAACAAACAAGTGCTGGCGAGGATGCGAAGAAAAAGGAACATTCATGCACTGCTGCAGACTGATGCAGCCACTATGGAAGACTGCAGTATGGAGTTTCCTCAAAAAGTTAACACTTGGATTGCGGGAAACAAGTTAAGTCGGCTCACGTGAATTGCGCGTACTCTGCGGGAGCCGTCTTAACTCGGTTCATATAGATTTGCGGTGGAGTACGGGAAACGTGTAAACTCGGGCCGATTGTAACTGCGTATTACCAAATATTTGTTTGTTTGCCGTTCACAAAGATACCTACCTGCGTATGCGAACCGTTTCATACCCATTGGGGTAATAGGTATCATAAAAATCCCTTGTAAGTAGAGAACACTTTATGGCGCTGGTCGAGTACAATACCGTTAGGGTACCAATGTATTGTTTTCTCATTTTATAACCGATATCCCTGGATATCTCACCATGCAAAGAGAATAGTTATTGAGAAATACTTCTTGTGTCCGGACGTCTTTAGTTTTGAGTTTTGTGAATATTATTACGTGTTTAAATATTTAAATAAATTGTGATAAAGACATTCATATAGAATTTTTTAACCAAATAAAATAAAATCGTTCCGCAAAGTGTTCGCATAATAATTAAAGAAAATAATTAATAAAAGAAAAACATTTTGAGAAGGTGTCGCGTATGTTCCGTTCATAAATTGCGCAGTGAGACACGCTACATGTGCAAATTTTGCAATATACCTCTACATAAAGGGGCGTGTTTTGAAAAATATCATACGCTAAAAAACTATTAATTTCTATTTGTTTTGATTTATTATGAAAATTTTATTTTAAACTTTAAAAATATGTGTATATTTTTAGGTAATAAGTATTTTTTGGGTTTTTCGTATTTAGTTTATATATATCGAATTATTTATGTACTGAATAGATAAAAAAATGTCTGTGATTGAATAAATTTTCATTTTTTACACAAGAAACCGAAAATTTCATTTCAATCGAACCCATACTTCAAAAGATATAGGCATTTTAAACTAACTCTGATTTTGCGCGGGAAACCTAAATAATTGCCCGCGCCATCTTATATTTTGGCGGGAAATTCACCCGACACCGTAGTGTTAAAAATGGAACTCTATTTGACCCAGTGATCCCACTTCTAGGAATATATACCCAGAAAAAAAGAAACACCAATCAGAAAGGATATATGCACCCCTATGTTCATAGCAGCACAGTTTACCATAGCTAAGATCTGGAAACAGCCTAAGTGCCCATCAGCAGATGAATGGATTTGAAAACTGGTACATCTACATGATGGAATACTATGGTGCTGAAAAAAAGGAATTCTTATCATTTGCAACAGCATGGATGGAACTGGAGAGCATTATGATAAGTGAAATAAGCCAATCAATGAAATAAAAATATCACATGGTGTCACTCATTTATAGTTAATTAAGACCATTATAAACTGATGAACAAAAATAGATACAGAGACAGAGCAACATTGAACAGACTGTCAAACTACAGCGGGAAGGCTGGAGAAGGTTCGGGGGTGGGGGAGGGCTATAAGAGAACAACTGAAGGACTTCTGGCATGCATATAAGCATAACCAATGGACACAAGACACTGGGGGGTATGGGAGGCCAGGGGAAGGTCAAGGGGAGAAAAACCAAAGGAGACATATATAATACTCTAAGCAATGCAAAATTAAAAAAATATTTTGTCCAAGCTGCAGTGGGAACATCCCAAAAAAAGGCAAGAGAGCATAAGGAGGAGTGGGCTGTGCAGGCAGAAGCCCCTTGTTGTTGTAGCGGTGGTAGATGGTTCTATTTTTGTTTTTCATAATCCTCACAGGAGGATATTTTCCCACTGATTATTATTCAGAGTGGAAGAGTGGGGATGGAGAGAGAGAGAAACTTAGAAGAGACACACATCAACTGGATTTCACCTGCATGAGCCCCCAATAGTTTCCATGTATTAAACCTTGAACCCAGGTACTTGTCCTTGACAAAGAATTTAATTCTCCACCCTTCATGTGTGTAGGCTGACTCTCTTACCATTAAGCCTCACTGCCCAGGCCATGGTGGATGTTTTCCCAATAAGGAAAGAAGAGGACCATTTTGTTCCCTTAGATTGATAAATATCTGTTGGAGACCGGGTGTAAGCTGACATGGATCTTGCACCTGAAGGGGCTAGCAAGGCTGGGACCCTTACCCACACAGTTTTCCCAGACTTGTTTGGATGGCAGTTATCAGTAGAATGAGAGCAACCTTTGTAGAATGAGAACAGCCTTTCATGGTTTATCAAGAAGTCTGTAACTATTTTCTGAGATTTGCTGTACCGAGAATTTGTCCTTCTACTCTATCTCTCCCTTAGAGATTAAAATGAACTAAGAATACATTCCTCTTGACAGACCTCCTATTCAGTGTCTTGTGTATAAAAGGCATTGCGTGCTTAATAAACTTGCTGCAGTTCCTCAATTGAGCTGCAGTCCTCCCAATCCCGCTCTCCTGTCTTTCTTTCTTTGCTCAATTCCCACCTCCCTACCTCAGCCTGGTTCAACCTGTCAGGATGGCCCTGACAAATTGGCGCCCGGACATCAGGGAACTGAGGACTTGGGAAGCAGACGGGGAGGAACTCCTCCGGATAAAGAGTGCACTCATTAAGGTAAGGGAGGAGCAATTTTTTTGATAGTCCGGAGTAAAGCATGGGACAGTTAGAATCTCGGGAAAATGCCCCTTATGGGAAAATGTTAAAGTCTATGCTCAACAGTAAAGGAACTAAGGTTAAGGACAAGAAGTAGAAATTTTTTTAAAATTCATCCCGGAGGTCTGCCCTTGGTTTCCTGAGGAAGGAACCGTTAACTTAGAAACATGGCAGAAAATTGGAGAACAAATGTGCAATCATTATAAAGCCCTTGGGCCAAGTAAGACCCCGGTTGATGCATTTTCCTTATGGAATTTGATACGGGATTGTTTAGACCCCAGGCATGACCATAATCAACCGTCTCTTAAGCCAGGAAAAAAGGAGAAGCAGTGTGATGGCACAAAACAGGGGTCTGAAAAAGACAGTTTATTAAAAAGGAATAATATAAATTTTAAAGACAAATTAAATCCTCAAGATGAGGAGGATCTTGAGGAAGCGGCTGCCCCTTATCATGATGATGATACAGGTGTTCAGGCAAAAGAGGAGGAAGAATATTTTTCTGCTGGAACTGTAGAGGGTATTGATATGGAGGATGTGTTAGAACACTCTTTAGAAGAATTAAAGCTTCTTGGTAAGAAAAAGAGAAGCCGCAGGGGCCGTTCCCACCGCTCTCCTCTGCCTTGTGCAGCACCAGTTCCACTTTCCCCTCTACAGATGGCTTTGCAGGAGGCACGAAAGTGTGGTGAAGAATTGGACATTCACACCTTCCCTGTTATGGAACAGGTGAACCCTAACATGGGACACCATGAGTGTACTTAGGACCCGCTTCCTTCTAAAACCTTGAAGGAGTTAAAAACAGCCTGTGCTCAGTATGGTCCAGCCCAGCCCTGGCAAATAATAGGGGCATTGTCTGTTTACCCTCCTGTCCTTGTGCTGTCTCAAGGCCAGCTGGCTGCACAGCACCCAGCCTGCCCCAGGGAGCAAAACGATACAAGAGTTATTCCGAGCAACCCCCGGAAGCACCGGGTTGGACCTTGGATCCATAGGGCGATATGTATTAACTCCAGAATTGGGACCACAGGCCATCCCTACAGGAGTGTATGGACCTACTCCTAAAGGGATGTTTGGCCTTTTACTAGGTAGAAGCAGCTTAACTATGAAAAAATTACAAATTTTTCCAGGAGTAATTGATGCAGATTATGAGGGGGAAATTAAAATTATGGTCTCTGCCCCCAGAGATATCACCATCACCTCAGACATGAAAATTGCTCAATTGATTTTGCTCCCTCTGCCTGCCACAGGCAATCTACTTTCCAGAGTCTCAGGGAGCCAGGGGTTTTGGCCCCTTGGACAAGGCATATTGGGTACAAGCCATTTCTCATTCAAGGCCTGAGAGAACCTTACTTATACAAGGGAAAATATTTACAGAGATTTTAGATACAGGAACAGATATTTCTGTCATAAGCTTAGCTCACTGGCCTAAACAGTGGCCCTAAAGAGAAGCTATGACACAACTTCAAGGAATAGGTCAGACCAACTCTCCTTTACAGAGTTCACAAATGTTAAAGTGTCAAGACAATGAAGGTCACTCTGGGTTATTTCAGCCATATATCTTGCCAGCGATCCATGTGAATTTATGGGGACGAGACATTCTCTCTGCCCTGGGTGATGCTCTTGTTACCACCCCAGCGCAGGGAAATTTTTAGGGGGTGGTCATTGTTTCTCCTGTTATCCACATAGCTGACAAGGTATCTTAAAAGTCAGATGACCCTGTATGGGTATAGCAGTGGCCCCTTTCCAAAGAAAAAATGTAAGCTGCTCACGAGTTGGTACAGGAACAACTCCAGCTAGGGCATATAGAAGAGACTACCAGTCCTTGGAATACTCCTATTTTTATCATAAAAAAGGAAATCAGGAAATTGGCGCCTTTTACAGGATTTAAGGGCAATAAACAAGACTATGGAAATTATGGGACCTTTACAGCCTGGTCTCCCTTTGTAGCAATCCCTAATGGGATGAAGCTATTAGTACTAGATTTAAAATATTGTTTTTTCACTATTCCTCTGGATCCCTCTGATTGCAAACGATTTGCATTCAGTGTCCCATCTACTAATTTTCAGGAACCCATGTGCTGCTATCATTGGAAGGTATTGCCTCAGGGAATGGATAATTGGCCTACCCTGTGTCAAAAGTTTGTTAGGCAATTAGCGGAGTTTGAGAGAAACATCTGCAGGCTTATATCATACACTTTATGGATGACATCCTTTTAGCTCACTATACAGAATGTCAATTAGAACAAGTGTATGATGACTTACAACAGGCTCTTCTTAAATTTGGGTTAATTATTGCACCTGAAAAAGTTCAAAGACGAGACCCTTACCTATATCTTGGACATATCATAGAAGGAAGAAAAATTCGACCTCAAAAGATTCAACTCAGGATAGACAAACTAGAGACTTTAAATGATTTTCAAAAATTTTGGGGGGATGTCAACTGGATTAGGCCAACTTTAGGCATAACTACTAATGACCTTAAACCTTTATTTGATATTCTTCGTGGGGATAGTGACCCGCTCTCCCCTCATCAGCTTACTCCTGCAGCTCGCAAGGCTATCTCCCACATAGAAGCTGCCTTAAAGGAACAATTTGTACAAAAAATTGATTACTCACAGCCATGGCTGTATTTAGTATTGGCTACGCCAGTGTATCCTGTGCCTCTTATGGCAACAGGGACCTTTGGAGTGGATTCATCTGCACTCCTCCCCAAAAAAGGTAGTTTATCCTTACTCAGAAGCAGTAGCAGATCTTATTTTTGCAGGATGTCTCAGATCTTTGGAACTTTTTGGTCAAGAGCCCCATACCATTGTGGTACCCTATAAGGCTCAACAAAGGCAATGGCTATTTCATATGGATGATAAATGGCCTCTTTCCTTCCTGGGCTATCACGGTACAGTAGACTCTCATTACCCATCTAATAAACTCATACAATTTTTTACAGAGCATTCCTTCATTTTCCCCAAGGTAGTCAAGACTCAACCAATTTCTCATGCAGTTCTTGGGTTTACTGATGGTTCTAATAATGGCACAGCTGCCCTAGTTATCAATAATCAACCCTTTGTTTTTCAGACTAACCACACTTCAGCACAACGCGTGGAGCTCGAAGCAGTATATCAAGAGTTATGCAAACTTTCCACTCAATCTTTTAATCTTTACTCAGACTCTCCTTATATTGTAAATATTATGATTCACTTAGAAACTGCCAATTTACATGACACTGGCTAATCTGAAGTGATTATTCTCTTACTACAGGTACAAGCTTTACTCAGGAAATGTTCTCACCCTTGTTTCTTTGGCCATATATGAGCTCATACAGATTTACCTGGATCTCTCTCTGCGGGAAGTACTTATGCTGATCAACTTACTAAACCTTCCTATCTCACATTATCTCCTTTAGATGCAGCCAAAGCCTCACATTCTCTCCATCATCAAAATGCCACTGGCCTACATCAGCAGTTTCGAATCACATAGGAACAGGCTCAGCAAATTGTAAAACTCTGTCCTCAATGCCCTCTAACCACATTCATTCCTCCTACAGAAGGAGTCAATCCGCGAGGCTACAAACCAGGCCAACTATGGCAGATGGACATAACCCATATTCCATCTTTCAGAAAACAAGCTTATGTCCATGTTTCTATTGACACTTCCTGGTTTTATTTTTGCATCCCCTCGTACAGGAGAAGCCGCTAAAAATGTTATTGCTTACTGTTTGCAAGCTTTTACTTTCCTAGGCATCCCCCATACCAGTAAAACTGACAATGGTCCAGCCTACACAAGTACGGCATTCCAGAAGTTTTGTGATACTTTTCAAATCCAGCATAAAACAGGCATCTCATGCAATCCTCAAGGGCAGGGAATAGTTGAGCGAGCTCATCAGACCTTAAAAAGGCAAATTGAAAAAATAAGGAAGGGGGAGTATGTAGATACCCCTGCTAACTTACTTAACAGAGCTCTTTATTCCCATAATTTTTTCAATGGTGATGCTCAGGGCAAAACCGCTGCGGAGCAACAGTGGTCCTCATTGTCCAGATCCCACCCTTGGGTACAGTGGAAAGACTTACTTACAGGACAATGGCATGGCCCCAGCCCTGTTCTGATATGGGCTCGGGGGTCTGTTTGTGTATTTCCTGAAGGGGACTCTGAGCCCCGTTGGATCCCCAGCCGCTGTGTCCAGCCCTTTCAAGGTCAAAATGGAGGACGAAGTGGAACAAGAAGTCACTCCACCATTCAAGAGGCTACGAATTGGTCCACTAGCGCCCATGCTGCCATCCCTGCCATGGAGATCACAGACAACTCGGAGGACATCTCCACCAACTTGGAGATAGTTGAAGAAGCTGAAAACGGAGGCCAAGGCCATGGTCGTTCATCAAGGAGCACAACGAAGTGCTGAGACTTTGTTTCTAGCCATGCTGTCAATTATGGCTGTTCAGGTCTGTGATGCTCAGATTCCATACTGGGCATACATTCCAGATCCGCCCTTTCTCATGGCCATTACTTGGGATGACCCCAGCGTTCCTGTTTTTGTTAATGATACAGATATCATGGGCCACCCAAGTGCAGATTATCTTACTCATTGGGTGGGAGATTATAGATATGAGAGAAGGTCAACCAGGGTCCCCATATGTTTTACAGCCATTAAATATTGGAATAACTGTCTTACTGTAGAACCTTCACCAAGGTATACCCATGGCATTAGCAGAGTTGGAGATCCCGAAGAGCATGAGGGGTGGATCTGACGAGAATGGTTCCTTACTATATATGGCCTGCCTGACATCACCCGTACCCTCTCTCAGGACATCCCACCCAAGTTGCCTCCATGTTTGTACAATGAATACAGGCTATTTCTGAAGTATCCACCTTGGCGGCGTTGCCGTCATGAGTTGGCTGTGGTACATACTCCCATTAACAATTCCTTTCAGGTACTTGATTGGTCCTATCCCTAGGGTGTTGTTGAATGAGTTTGGACCTCAGGATGACGACATCCCACGACCACTATACTCATATTGCTTTTCTACAGTGTAAACGTTTCTATGATGAATGAGGATAAAGATTTTTCTAAAAGCTTTTCCACATTTTTTACAATTATAAATCACTACTCTGGAGCAGACAACCTGATGTTGAACAACTTTCTGGTTGTGGCTGGCATCTTTTTCACATTCAGCCCACTAGTCATGACTTCTTCCACTGAGAAATTCTTGTGAAATCTCACTACCCAGTGTTAAAAGTGGCCTGGTGCTGGAGAATGTCTCAGATGGCTGGCAAGTCTTTCCCAACCTCCCTAATGGTTGAAGGCGCCCATATTAAGTAAAAGCTGCACTGGGACACAAGTGAGGCCCTGTCCATATCTTCTTTCCAGGGCTTCTGTCCACTGGCATCTCTCTGTTGCTGGTGAGGGTTTGCAATGAAACAGAAGTCTCTCGCACATATATGTTATGGATGAAGGCTCTCTGCTCAAAATATACTGCTTGTAACTCAGTCAGGTCCAAAATATCTTTTAAGACTGAGAAAACGATGTGTCTTCTGAGTTGCTGGGGCTGTCTTAAAAGCCCTGACATGACTCTCCTGGTACATATACACTCCGCTCAGAATTGGTCTCCTCATCATCCGTTTGATGCCAACAAAGTGAAAATAGAAAAATGGTGAGGAACTGAATGCTGCCTGTGGTGACAGGTGGAAGTCCCTTTACAAAAGTGTGTTGCACATAACACGGTTCCATGCAATTGACTCACAACAAAAGATCTATAGGAAGGATTATAAGTTACTCCCATGAAGGTCTGGGCTACTGAAGATCACAAAACAAGGAAGATCTCAAACAAAATATGACACATGCAGTAAGCACCACGTGGAAGAGAAGCAGGATCTTCAGCTCATTCTTCTGCTAACAGAGTTGAGCATTGTTTGTCTGCAGGTGACATGGAAAGCTGTGCTCAAATATGGTTATGTCTCATGCCAAGTAATCTATCTATATATATAAAAGGGTAATATGCAAAGTGACCCTTTAGGAGTTCCACCTGGAGAACGATCGCTCGCTATGACATGCACTGACCACCAGGGAGCGCTGCGGAACATGGTGGGTGACCAATGGCAGCAGCAGGGCGTGGGGTACAAGGGAAGGAGGAGACGGGGAGGTGGGGGGGAACCATGCGGTGGCGGCAAGGAGGGGGGAACTATGCAGTGGCAGCACCCGTGTGGCGAGGGATGGAAGAGGTGGGGAGGCAGGGAATCTGATAGGCCCTGATCGCCGGCCTGGCCTAGGGACCCTACCCATGGACAAATTTCATGCACCGGGCCTCTACTATTCAATAAATTAGTAGCTGATGTTCAAGAATTATTTAAGCTTGTAGGTGCATCTCATAACACATGTACAGGTCAATGTTAGAGAATACTGAAGATGGAGCAATGCAGAGGAACAGGTGATGCAAAAAGGCCACACAGTTGAAGGTAGTCAAAGGCCAGGAAGTCACAGGTGAAATGACAAGTTAGCACAGTGTCAAGTTGGAAAAGAAAAGGTAGAAATGTGCTACTGCCCATGGTACTTTCACCTAAACACTGTTGGAAATGAGCAGGTGCTTGGTATCATCTAAACACCACCCTTACTTACATCATATCTAGCCCACAGTTGCAATTCAACAGGGCCAGGCCTCTTCTGAGACCATCCTGCATGTTCACCCTGTAAAAAAATATCAGGGTTCATCCTGCACATTCCTCTCTACAAATAAAACAGAAATATTCCAAGTATTAATAAAAGATGACAGAGATGGGCAGCCAGCACTGGCCTAGAGCAATTTGGCTTGCAATTGTATTTACCGAAGATAATATTACAAACAACTGAAGTGTGATCTTTAAGTACAGCTTAAGGTTCATGTAAGGAAAGACCATAACCTGGCACAGGAACTCACCAAGGACCTTTGGCTAGAGGAAGGAGGTAGAAATGGAAGCCATGGATCTGGACATAGTCATCCATCCAGGGAGAGGAACAGCAGGTGGGACCCATTAAGCTGTCTATAAGACTCCTGACTCCCAGACACATCCTGCACTGTCTGAGAAAACTGGTCTTAGGGATGTTTGTGGACTCCTTGGCTCAGAGCTCTCCACAGACCTCATCCATGGCAGCCACAGCACATCTGACATGACATTGGGAAAATTAGCAGAGCCCATGGTCTGGCTGTAGAAGAGTGAAAGCTACATCAGAGGAATAAAGGAAGAGAGGACATCATCTCAGGACATTGGGAGAATGTGAAGGTCTTACCTACAGATGATAAAAGTGCAGAAACTTCCAGCATCACATCGCAATAGAGAAGACTCTGAGGTTCATCAAGGAGCCCACATTCCTCCTGAGAGAAGGCAATGTCCACGTCCTCAAAGTTCAAATACTGTCATAATGGGGACAGTGGGGACAGTACAGCCCGGGATCAGATTCACTCCTAAGGTTCCAACTCTGTCATATTCCATCATACACATCAATCTGCTCTCTCCACTCCACACACCAGAGAAGATGCCAGGCCTTCATCACATGAAAATCACTGTCATCTTATATTTCTAGTGATATTTTGTCTTCCCACAATAAAGGCAGTTAAGCAGATAGAACATAACTGAGCTATGGGATTCACAGGTACGCCATACTTCCTCTTGACAGTAGAGTGGGTGTCAAGAACAGAGGGTAGGAAGAGATGTTGGCCATTAAGAGAGTGTGAGTGATTTGATATTGGTCTTGTCCGGCATTACCTTTGTAGTCCCTCAGATTGTTCCTCAAAGACACCAAAAACATGGCATCACACTTCACCCTCAAACCACAATCCCAGGGTGCTGAGCTCATAGCTTTGTACTACCTGCTGCACATAGTTCTTTGAACACTTCTCTCACACAGCTTCATTCCCAGAGGCACAACTTCAAAGGTAATGCAAATTTGCTTTTGGGAGGACGGGTTGTTTCCTAATTACCTTACTTTCCAAAATTATAGATTGCCACCTCCATAATCCATTTCTCTCTTATCCTTCTCCCTTACCCAGGCCCGTGGAGATTCCCAAGCCCGGATAACACTGATGTATGCTATCTCATTCCTAAGAATCAGTGTGCACCCCCAACAACAAAAGGCAGGTGGGTACATAAATGTCACCTAAGCCCTGAACCTGGCAGGGAGCACCAAAACACCCCTCTTTTCAGGCAATTACCCCAAAATAACCCTTATTATATCATCCAGACTACACCCAAAATGGACTCTCCCTTCATTCACTCTTATGTCAATGTCAGGGTGCTCTGGCCATGAAGTCACACTCCCTCTCCAAGTGCACATCACTCTATCTTCCACGCCTCTATCACACCTCCACCCCTACAGTCCCGGACCCCATAGTCATCTCCTTGCGCTCTTACTTATTACTCAGCATGTGTTGTCCAGAGAATGCTTGCCAAGTTCAAACAGGATCAAGTACTGCCCTGACTCTGATAGTCCACACTCATAGAGGCAGCCTTCAGTCCTGTTAGGAAGACCTCTCTCCATGACTGTTTTTCCTTCAATCTAACCTATGAAGAACCACAGTCAGATCTCAGATACTCTGAACCCACCTCCCCTGTTGTTGCACTTGATGTCCTTTCACCAGTCACAGCCAACACCTCTCCACTTAACCATTACTCAAGTCCCAGCTGTGGAGGCCCTCTGTACCATGCCCAGTGAGTCTCAGATTCAAGTCGCTAAGCGAATGCACAAGACTGTTACTCCCCTAGCCAGGGAACACTGAGGGTCACAACATTATCCTGGTGAGTGTTTATAGAAATAAATATATACCAACCCAATCTCATATTGTTTGAATTACTCTCCCACCTCCAATTCCTCTCACGTCCGTCCACTCATCTTTTAAAGGCCCTGGCCACTGCAAAATCATTACCTCTCCCCCACACTCTACATTTCAACTTCTATTGCTATGCTTTGTTCTGGTACCCACCTGCCAGAAACAGTGGACCAGCAGAAAGCCAGGCTCACAATGTCCCTTCTGAGCTACTAATACCATTACCACAGTGACCATGATTCCCTGTATTAAAGTGATCTGCAGTCCTGAATGATGTAGTTCAGTTGGTTGAGCATAGACCCATGCATTTGTGAGATCTCATGCCTGGGCTGTGGGCTGGATCTATAACTGGGGTTTTGCAGGCAGCAAACAATCCCTGTTTCTTGCTCATCACTGTTTCTCTGTCTCTTTTTCTCCATTTCTACCTCTAAAATCAGTCTCTCTCTCTCTCTCTCTCTCTCTCTCTCTCTATCTCTATCTCTCCATCCTACCTAATAATAAACAAACATGGTAATTGGTACATACCTTCGCTATGCTTCCCATTGGCTAATCAGTGTGATATGCAAATTAACCGCCAACAATGATGGCGGCTAATCTGCATACTGCAGGCAGGGCAGGACAGTGCGAGCTGCCATCCAGGCCCTGTGTGCGACCCCAGAAGCCACCTGTCTGCCAGCCGTGATCGGATCCAATCCCAGGCCGCAGGCAGGCCCCAGAAGCCCCAGAAGTCACCTATATGGTAGTAACTCTACCAGTAAGCACTCTGAAAGTCAATGGCATAAATGCACCAATTAAAAGACAGATTATGAGGGTGAGTAAAAAACAAAACCCACTTTAAATATAAAGACACATATAGATTAAAAGTAAATGAATTAAGCTGCAGCCTGTTTTGCTCAGTGGATAGAGCATTAGCCCGTGGACTGAAGGGTTCAGGTTCAATTCCAGTCAAAGGCATGTACTTCAGTTGCTGGCTTGATTCCCAGTCCCTATCAGAGCATGTGCAGGAGGCAACCAATCAATGGGTCTCTCCCTTTCCCATCACTCTCTCTAAAATTCAATGGAAAAATATCCTTGGGTGAAGATTAACAAAAACAAAGTAAATGGATTTAAGTGACATTAAAGAGATTATAAGAAAAATAAATTCCAAATTTTGTTAGCTGTATAATAGTTATGTTTAAATTATTAACACCTAAGAAATTGGGTGAATAGGGGTCCTCTAAGACCGTGCGAAAACACAGTCCCAGGTGAAGTGTACATATAATATGCTGTAGTATTTTACAGTTTTTTTTACATGTATGAGATTATTTCAAATTAAAATATTAAAATTTAAAAATTAATAAAATATTAATTGAACTGTATCTGCATTACATGAAAAATCTCCTAATTGCTTCTAGCATAATTTATTAATTTTTGCTAAAATTTACAAGGGTTCAATTAAAAATATCTTAATTCTAAATGATATGATAGAAAATATATAATAGTGCAGTTATAAGCACTTATCTGAAAATAAAAATTTAAAGAAGTGAATTCAAAGAAGGGATTAGCCAAAGAAAATATATGCACTACCCATGGACACAGACAACAGTATGGTGACAGCCAGAGAGAAGTGGGGGGCAAGAGCTGGGTAGAGAGAGCAAAAGGGGGGAAATAGGGACATCCTATATAATAATAATAAAAGGCTAATATGCACATTGATCGGTAGCTATGATGTGCACTGGCCACCAGGGGGAAGACGCTCAATGCAGGAGCTGCCCCCTGGTGGTCAGTGCACTTCCATATGGGGAGTGCCACTCAGCCAGAAGCTGGCTCATGGCTGGCCAGCGCAGTGGTGGTGGCAGGAGCCTCTCCCACCTCAGTGGCAGCACTAAGAATGTCCAACTAATGGTTCAGGCCCGATCCCTTGGGGGCCTAAGCCTTTAGTCGGACATCCCCCGAGGCTCCCTGGCTGCCAGAAGGATGTCTGACTGCAAGTTGAGGCCTGATCCCCCGGGGAGTGGGCCTAAGTCAACAGGTTGACATCCCCCAAGGGGTCCTGGACTGCGAATGGGAGCAGGCTGGGCTGAGGGACCTCACACCAGTGCAAAAATTTTGGTGCACCGGGCCTCTAGTATGTGTATGTGTGTGTGTGTGTGTGTGTGTGTGTGTAGTGTAGTGTAGTGTTGTTTTTTTAATCCTATCTGCCAGCTCCTGATTCAGCTCACTCTTCACTCTAAGCTTTTGCATATTCTGGAACCTATACCCTATAGGACCTCCCTTTTGACAACAAGGTCCACGTCATGAAGCCCTACTCCTACCCTTAGGAGTCTGGGCTTAGTGTCTGGTCAAAGTCCCCAGGTCCAATGGCTACAAGAGCAGCTGACAGTCCCAGGACACCAGTTTGTTAGAGGCCATGAGTGTGTGAGGCCCTGAAATAAGCTCCTCAAACCCGTACACCATTCGATTCTGCACTTGCGGGAATTCAGGGAAAGAAAATGGTCTGTTTAGAGAGCCGTGGGCAAATGAATAAAACTAAAAAAAAAAAAAAGACCGTACCCTTTTATGTAATGATGTTTACTTTGAATTTATATTAGTTCACACAAACACTCCATCCATGCTTTTGTTCCAGCCCTCCGGTCCAGTTTAAGAACCCATTGTGGCCCTCCAGTCAAAAAGTTTGCCCACCCCTGGTTTAGAGCCTGGCTACCAGCAGGCTCTATGGCATAGGTTCTTAACCTGTGGGTAGCACCCCTTTGGGGGTCGCACGACTCTTTCATAGGGGTCCTCTAAGACCATGGGAAAACACATATATAATTACATATTGTTTTTGTGATTAATCACTATGCTTTAATTATGTTCAATTTGTAACAATGAAATTGGGGTTCACCACAACATGAGGAACTGTATTAAAGGGTCGCGGCATTAGGAAGGTTGAGAACCACTGTTCTATGGGCTCACCTGCTCAGTGCCCTTGCCCAACCCAGAGGCCAGGTGCCCTCCAGATGCCTGTGTTATCTCCGGGCTCAGTCCTCAGTGCTCACTCTGCCAGTTCCCTTATCATTTACAGGACTTCCCCTTCCTGTCCACAGCTGCTGTCCTCTGTCTTCTAGTCTGTCCTTCCTCTGAGCAATGTTAGGAAAAGTTAGAATCCGGCCTCAGAAAATTCCCTCTTTGTTTCACAACCATCTATGGCCCCAGCGTTCTGAAAATGAAAGTAAAACTGCTCGTGCAAAACCTCACCTTATCTCTCTGTTGCCTTTAGATCCACAACAGACCCGGGTTTTCCTAATCCTCCTGCCTCAGCCCCACCACCGTGTCCTTAGAAGGTGGCACTGCAGCCTGTGGCCCTCATCCCCATCACACCCTGTGTCACCCAGGAGAGACTCACTGTTCTGGATGCGGCTTCCTGGGCAGCGGAACCTGAGAGGCGGGTCCCCAAGGCTGGGGGGTTAAATGGGGTCAGGCTGCGGGAACGCTGTGGGCAGAGAGGAGTCCGGGAGGCACGGAGGCCCCAATCCCGGCCTGTTGGTGACAACCAGCGTCAGACACACCCCGCACAGCAAGGACGCTGCCACCTAGGCCTCCTCCTACTCACGACCAGTGCGCTGAGACCTGTGAAGCTTTGAAGAAAGTGAAGAGGTCAAAATGCCCGCCAGGAGGAGGACGGCGGAAGTCCCGCCCTAACCGGATGTCCTGACAACAAAGGTTCCCTTTAGCTCCGCCTACGTCAGGCGTTCCTTTCTGGGTAATGTAGTTTTCTCAAACGCCGACAGGATGGCTAGGTTCCCAGCCAATGACATTGGTGAATAAAGGTGATGTGTTGAGCAAGAGGACCTGGGGAAAGATAAGATGGGACCAGAGGCCTGGTTAACTGGACAGACTGGCAGATCTCCCGGGAGAGGGCTGTGGGGAGGACTGGGAGAGTTCCCCCATGGAATATACGCACAGGGGAAAATGGGAGACATCTGTAACACTGTCAACGATAAAAAAATATATATTAAATAATATAGCCCAGCTGGTGTGGCTCAATGATTGAGCATTGACCTATGACCCATGAGGTCATGGTACTATTCCTGGTCAGGGAACATACATGGGTTGTAGGTTCAATTCTCAATGAGGTGGGGGTGAGGACGTGCAGTAGGCAGCACATCAGTAATTCTCTCTCATCATTGATGTATTTATCTCTCACCCTCTCTGCCTCTCTCCAAAATCAATAAAAATATATTTTAAAAGGATATACATATATGCATAGTCCATGGACATAGACAAAAATGGGGTGAGGGCCTAGAAAATGGTGTGGTCAGGAGAGAGAGAAGCAAAGGGAATTGAGGATGGAAAAAACTGGGACTATTTTTAATAGAGTCTATAATAAAAAAGATGGTTTGCACATATGGCATGGCTCAGTGGTTGGACGTGGACCCATGAATCAAGTTATCTCTGGCTGGATTCCAGGTCAGGGCACATGCCTAGGTTTGGGAGCTCCATCCCTGTAGGGGGCATGCAGGAGACAGCTGATCAATGATTCTCTCTCATCATTGATTTTTCTACATCTCCCTCTCTCTCTAAAAAATTCAATTAAAAAAAGGAATAGTGTTAAGATTGATTTGAGTCAACAACACTGAAGTGAATGAGGGCTATCACATTTCTTTCAAGTTCTCAAAGAAAAATCATGCCTTGGTCTCTCTTTATAGAGTATGTCCCAGGCATAGCTGTGTTCACCAACAGGAAGGAGCCTAGAGCGGGTCTGCCTCAGCTTCGTCTGTAGAGTTTGAGTTCATTACTCATGTTAGAAAAGATTTCACAACACGAGTTCAGAAGATTTTGAGGGTACGTTAATTGAAGCTGGGAATAATGAAAAAATGTAGGCCTTCTGATAGAACAAGCAATAGCACAGAGACCAGGCGTGGCTCCTTTGCCTCTCTAGAAACATTGTGGGAAATAAATGAGCCAAAGTGAGGCTGCTGTTAGCTCACTGGGCATTCAGAGTAAAGGAGGTCTTAACAGCAGATTCAGGGGGTTAGCCTAGATGAGCTGCCACTGCTCATTGCTGCCCTGGTTACAGCTTGAGTGGGATCCCTGAAAGTCTTAGAAGAGCCCAGCTGGTGTGGTTCAGTGGTTGACTGTTAAACCATGACCCCGCAGGTCACTGATCAATTCTTGGTCAGGACACATGTTCAGGTGGAGGGCTGGATTCATATTGTGCTGCATGCAGGAAGCAATCTAACAGCAATTCTTTCTTATCATGATGTTTCTCTCTCTCTCTCCCCCTCTCCCTTCCTCTCTGAAATCAATAAAAATATTTTGAATGTATGCTTTAAATCACTTATACTTACATCAAAGTTTAAAATGTTTAAAACTTGCCACTTTCTATTATTTTATTATATTACCGTGAATGTTCATGAGTATATTTGCACCTACTGCATCAGCATGTTGGAAATAATATGTAATGATTTGCTACTGAAATATCTTATCAGGCCCATGTTCAGTGCCATCATTTTGTCAGTTTGAAACTGATCATGATGAGAGTATTTTACACCAAGAGAATTGACAAATAGTACAAAACTTCACTTCACTAATGTACTATTGAAGGCTTTAACTTAAAATGAATGGTGGAGAATGTTAGCAACATAGATTAAACTTAGAAGTGTATCTTGCAAGTGGGCATTAAATTGTGCATAAGATAAAGTTTGAGAAAAACTGTTTTGCTTTCAGTATTCAAAACATATAGTTCCCAATGGCAAATAAACCAATTGGGTCTTTAAGGAATGAGTGAAGAGAATACAGAAGTCATAGATGCTGAACTGTCCTCCTATCAATTAAATCCTAATCTTTCAACAAAAGAGATAAAGACAGCAGAAATAAATGTATAAAGAAATGCTCACCATAAAAATTTCTTATGGAAATGGATTTAAAACAAAACAAGTTAACACTATACTGATTTTTGGGCCTACAATTTAAAAATATTAAACATTGCATGTGTTTAAAAGGATAAAGAAAAACTAGAATTTTCATTATTGTGTGCGCCTGGGAAGGCAAAGGGAATGACCATTTTAGATCACAGATTTGCATATCTTCAAAAGCATAACACGCACCTACACTGTAACATTTAAATAAGTGAAGCATACATTTATATAAATAACTGAATGCAACATTTCCAGAAAATTTATTTATAATACCCCAAACCTGGAAATAACAAAAAACCATAAACAGATCAATAGTTAAACTGTTCATATACAGAACACAATACTACTCAGCAATAAAAAATAATTAACATTTAACATAAATATTAGTGTTGAATGTAAAATAACTGTGTATCATGAAGGAGACCAATATTTGTTAAGGAATATGCTCCTGCTCTTTACAGTGCTTACAATATTATGAAAAATATGAACTCATCTTGTAAGGGAAGAAAATGAATAAATGCATTTAGGGATGGGGCAGGTAGAAGACAGATGATGAAAGAGAGGAGGTAAATATAGGGTGTGGTAAAGTAGCTTTAGAGTTGTTGTATGGAAATTAATTTAATAATCCTATATAATAGAAGGCTAATATGCAAATCGACCAAGGAGTCACTATGACACAAACTGACCACCAGGGGGCATGTGCTCAGTGCAAGAGCTGCCCCTTGGTGGTTAGTCCACTCCCACAGGGGTAGCACCACTCAGCCAGAAGCTGGGCTTATAACTGGCGAGTACAGTGGTGGTGGCGGGGGCTTCTCCCACCTCCAGGGCAGTCAGACATCCCCGGAAGGCTCCCGGACTGCAAGAGGGCACAAGCCAGCCTGAGGCATCCCCTGA
Source organism: Myotis yumanensis (assembly GCF_028538775.1). NCBI lineage: Eukaryota > Metazoa > Chordata > Mammalia > Chiroptera > Vespertilionidae > Myotis > Myotis yumanensis. The sequence continues at coordinate 15,658,621 of NW_027223771.1, read as the reverse complement.
GTGCATGGATTTCATGCACCAGGCCTCTAGTTCATAAATAATAATGAAAGTATAAACTCTTTCCTGGCCATTGTACTTCAGTAGGTTGGGCACCATCCTTTGCCCTGAAAGGTCACTGGTTCCATTCAAGTCAGGGAATATACCTTCCTGGATTCCCTTTAGGTGGCATACAGGATGCAGCTACTTGATGTTTCTCATCTCTCTCTCTCTCTCTCTCTCTCTCTCTCTCTCTCTTTCTTCATCTCTTTTTAAAAAGTCACTGGATATATTTTTAAATATATAGAATACTTATTCTATCCTCACCTAAGGTTTGTTTGTTTTTTTCTCATTGACTTCTATATAGAGTGGAATGGTAGGAGGAGTTGGAGAGAGAGAGAGAGAGAGAGAGAGATCCTCAAGAGAGAAACACATCAATGGGTTGCCTCCCTTATGTGCCCTGACATGGCCTTAGGATTAAACCCACAACTGAGGTATTTGCCCTTGACCATAATGGAACGAAGGACCATTGGCTCCTGGAGCCAAAGCTCTAACCACTGATTAACTGGCCAGGTCTTGAAGTCTTTCTTAAAACACAGGAATCCAATATGGACATCTTGGAAGCTGATTTTGGCTTTCTAAAGATGATTTCTTGAGATAGATTTATTGTAAATGTCGTAGGCCCCTCATTATATCAAATTTTATTTCTTTTATTCCATATCCTGCCCCGTTGTTGTGAATTTTGGCCAGATCCTCTGAAATTCTGTGGATGCTTATCATCAATTCTGCCTCTGTGTATGTCATTTTCCTCTGGGGTACTATCATTGTGGTGAGTATACTAAAGTACCTTACAGATACACTTTTAAGCAAAAGTGTAAGCCACTGGTCTTTTTATTTGCATGCAGTTCTGAAAATTTCCCTCTGTGTACAAAGCACCCATCAGAAGGCAGCCTGGGGCTCTAGGCAAACTGTGAGTCCTCCTGCAGAGAAGGTCAACTCTGTCCACAGGGCCCACAGTTCAGCCATAACCATGCTTTCTGATCCTGGTTGTCCAAACCAACCACAATGACTATCTTCAGCTTCCTGGTCAAAGAACATGCTAAATTGGGGGGTTCCACCCCAATAGGGGGCCTGTAGGAGACAGCCTATCGCTAATGATCTCTCATCATTGATATTTCTATATCTCTCCCTCTCTCTAACCTCTCTGAAAAAAATTAAAACATTTTTTAATTTCTTTATTGCTTAAGGTATTACATATGTGTCCTCATCCCACCATTACCCTCCCAGACACCCCTACTCCCTGTGTCCATTGGTTAGGCTTATATGCATGCATACAAGTCCTTTGGTTGATCTCTCCTCCTTACCCCCACCCTCTCCTACCTTCCCTCTGAGGTTTGAAAGTTTGATCAATGCTTCTCTATCTCTGGATCTGAATGCAATTTATAATCAACTAGTAGCCCGGTGCATGAAATTTTGTGCACTTGAGGGGGGGTTCCCTCAGCTATTAAACATTTATTGGCACAACACTGACCACATTGGTGGTGGTCTTATCAGAATGTGTTATATTATGCAGATGAAAATCTATTTAAACAGATTTGATGTAGATATTTTCAAAGATGGAAGAATTGTCCCTGTCAACTATTTTAGTTGATTCATATCTTCACTAATTGTCATCATTGCAAAGTTTTCAGTTCCCATATGGATTGCTGGATATAATAGGTCATGTGCTGTCCCTGTCCTTTGTAGCCTTTGTTATCTTAAGGACTGTAGCTTTCCATTTATATGTTTAAGTATCAACCTACCAGTTTAAAAATGTAACCTTTTAACACTGCTCTCTCTGTTCTGTATCCTTCCTATGAAAAGTGGAGTTGGGTTGCAGCACAGGAGAGAAATTCAGAAGGGGAATATTGAAGTAATGACTGCAGTAGGAGAAGAGGGAACCTATTTCCCTGGCCACAGGCGCTAGCGCCCCGGAACACAGGACTGGCAGCTTATCTGTGTGGCTGCAGCCTTGGACATCAGGTGGATGGCTTGTCCATCTCATAGGCTGCGGCCAGCCACAGGCGCTGGCACCTGGACCAAAGGTGGGTGGCTTCTTCCTCTGGTGGCTTCTTCTTCTGTGCTTCCAGGGAGGGCAGTCAGTTATGTGTATATGTATGTGCATGCAAACACAGGCGTGTACACGTGTGTATGTGGAAATCTGCTGGGGAAGTCAAAACCATAGAAGAGTTGCCACCTATCTCTTGAATATTCCCAAGATATCCCCCACTTTTTTATTCTATCACTACTGGAGAGTCATTATTTGCAGCCAGCCTGCTAGTGACTCTCTCAGTGTCTATTTCTGACTTCTTCATTCCTTGTCTGTCTTCCAACCCCTAATCATATTTCCACCTGGATGCATCATTTTTACTCCCAATATGCTGTATAGAGAAGGAGTCAGGATTCTGTCTTCCCATGAATAGTGCTCAGTAGGTGGACGCTCAGCCACTGAGCAACACCACCAGGGCCCAGCAGCATATTTTGAGACAAGGGCATAGGTAGGACCATGTTGACTGTGTTGGCTGAAATATCTCCAAATATCTTGACGTCAGGGCAGCCATTACACTGAGTAAACCAGTAAGGCAAAAGTGAGAAGAAGGAATTAAAATTGAGATCACTTTTAAAATAAAAATTGCTGAGGTCCCTGCTGCCACCATAGTGAGGACAGGGTGATAGCATGTTCTGGCCGGCAGGCAGGGGATATAGTCTCCAAGGCCCCTCAGAGCTGTCCCTGGTGCGGGCAGTCTGCCAAGAGGAGAGGGACAAGTGTCAGGGAGGAGACACAGACAAGCCCTTGATTGTTGTCGCAGTTTGTGCTCTTGTCACCCTTGGAAACACACATACACACACAGCTCTAGACTCCTGACCCCTTGCTCAGGCCCGAGAGAAGCACAGCCCGTTCAGTTGCATCTGGTCCTCTTGGTTAGCTCAGTCCTGTGATGCTCACCAGGGCGGCTGCCTCAGGAAAGTCCCTAGAGCTGGGCCCGGTGACAGGCGAGGCTTTTCTGACTTTGGATTTCTACAACCAGGTCACTTGGGAGGCTGCATGGGGCTAGAACGATATCCCTAGAGTTGGGAGTCAGTCAGCCCCCAGTTCAAGCCTCACTGTGACTTCTAACTGGCTATGTTGCCTTGGGCCAGTGAGCCACTCCGTGAGGGGCTGAAGCCCAAACCAAGAGTGCCTTAGGATGTGACCTGTGAGATGCATTTTGGAACCACACTCATCCGCTAGTTGAGGGAAAGCATAGGTGGGCGATAAATAAACCTGTTTGGCAAAAACCAATGAGAGCTTTCTAAGGGAATCAATGGGCTGTCTACCTACATGTATATATACATGTGTGTGTATGTGTGCATATGCAAACATGTAAACATATTCCCTCCTCTTCCTCTGGTTGGCTGATAAACATTTGGCTGGATGCTTCCAGCCCAAGGTTTGTCTGATATTTTCTGATTTTCTCACTTTGCTGTTCTCCCCAGGGAGAGCCCCTCTGGTGCCACAGGTGATCCCACCCTCTCTGCAGGCAGACCTCAGCCCTGAGCTGTCACTTGGATATTTCCCACCCCCAGATCACACAGCTCCCAGGCCAGGGTAGAGGTGGGGCCCTGGAACTCAGCGTGATATGGTTTGAAATAACCCCTCAGCAACAGGAGCCCATGGTACTGCCCAGGGGGCCCCAACACCTGGGCTTGGTTGGCTATGTGAGTGAGACATTAAAGTTGAAAGCAGCTGAGGGAGTGATGGACAGGACATGGGAACGAGAGCGGGAGACCCAACAAGGGCCTGGATGACAGCGACAGAGGTGATGAGAGGAGGAACACAGAGGCTTTGGTGGGGGAGGATGGTGAATAGTTTGCTGAGCATTTTGTGTTGGAGGTGTCTTGGGACATCCAAGCTGGAAACAGATCTGGAGGTTCCCAGGAGAGGCTGGGGCTAGAGGTGTTTGAAGCATTCTTGGAAGATTGCAAAGAAAGCTCTGGATGTGTATGAGATTAACTGGGTCTGGAGGCAGGGGTGGGGGGTCATAGAGAATTAGGTGTACCCTGAAGGGATCCATGAAGAAGCTAGACCACAAAGAAATGGTGTAGCTATTGTTGAGGCTGAGGGGAGGGAGGTTCAAAAAGGAAGGTCACTGGGGTGAATGCCTAGAGGTGCCATGGGGCGGAGGATTTGCAGGAGGCAGACAGACCAGTTGATAAGCCCTTGCCAAGACCCAAGGACAAGGGTGTTGGGGGTCCTGTGATGAGAACAGTCAGCTACAATGGGCAGGCAGATTGCATACCCATTCTCACATTCAGGGGAGCGATCACCTGTGGGAAGTGAAGAGAGGAGGGGTCCAGCCTGCACCATAGGCTTTTTGGCTTCTGTGATTGACAGCTGGTGTGAGTGGATAAGTAGGGAGCCCAGAGAAGCCAGGGAGAGTGGAGGAAGCCTGCAGGGAGGGCAGGGGGTTAAAGGGAGCTGACCTCAGACCTGAAGCTCAATAGCAGTCCGTGCTAGGGGACCAGGTGTGTCAGCCCTGCAGAGGGGGAGGAGGCGGCCTCCGTGGTGGAACATGGGAGAGAGCACACAGGAAGCTTTAAATGAGTGTTTGAGGGAGGAATTAAGCAGTGACAGAGAAAATGGCAAGTGTGAGCGCTGAAGACCTGTCCCAGAGGAGAGAGAATCATGGGACAGAGGCTGAGAGCTCCAAGGGGTGACTGGCCAATGTCAGATTCTGCAAAAGTCAAAGGCGCAGGGGAGGAAGCCTGCAGGTGCTACTGCTCACTTTGGCTCAAAGCATTGGAGAGGGCAGCTCAGCTGAGTGGGCAGCTCCCACAGCTACAGGACCTCAGGAAAGAATGGGGAAGGATGTGACAGGAGGCAACTTACAGGAGAGGTTTGGTGAGGAAGGGGACATGCAGGTGGCAGCTGGACCGAACACCATTAGATTAGGTCAGGAGGGGATCTCTACCTGCCTTCCTCCCTGCCTCCTTCTCCTGACACTTCCTGTTTGAATGTCCTTGGAAAAATCCAACAGATCACTTTACACTTACCTCCTATTGTGATATAAATCTCCTATAAAAATGGGATTCAACAAATAGGAACGTAAAATAAACGCTGTTGCATGGTAAAGAGGAAACCTCGCTTTCCCAAGTTCTCACCTCCTGGCAAAGGGAGCTGGTGGATTCCAGGGTCCGGGGAGACTGGGGGGATGAGCAGGGACCCCGGAGAACCAAAGCCCCAACAGTGCTGCCAGTGATGAGCGGTGAGGAAAACTACGACTCAATTCTACAACATCTCATTTTATTACAAACCCGTCCTTGTGTTCCAGAATCAATGGCTACTTAATACAAAATTCAAAGCACTCAGAAAATGGACCATGTTAACACTTCTTTCTCAGCACTTTAGCTCAAATGGAGAAAATCCTTATAGAACCCAAATCACCAGGGTTAGTTCATCCCACAATGAGCACCTTCAGTACCCAAGAGGAAACAAAATGCGTCAGGAACCCGGCCAAATAGACACAGCAGCAGGTGAGACTCCCAATGCAAACACATGACTCCCTATAGAACATTCATAGAGTGTCCCCCCAGCAAAGGTACACAGAGATCAGACTCCCGATAAACATGAATGACTCCCTTTGGAATATAAACATGGAGTGTCCCCAAGATTGGTATACAGAGGTCACACTCCTGATAAAATGAATGACTCCCTATGGGATGTAAACATTGGGTGGTCCAAAAGATGTGCACACAGTGAAAAGAAATAATAAATCAACTCCTGAAGGACAAGAATGACTGCCTTTTAAATGTAAATATAGGGTGCCCCCCTCCAATGTACACACAGGTAAGAATCCGGAGAAAAAAATTAGTCCCAATGGAACAGAAAGTAGAATTCCAAAAAATTTGTGAACACACTTTAACAGCTGATAACTCACTGAATTTTCACCCATTTTCAAGTTTACTGATTGGAAAAAATGGGTGAAGCCAAACTAAGATTTGAATAAAGACAATTTCTCCACTAGGCTTTTTATGGGGATACATAAAAGATAAAGTTGACAATAGACAACAGATAACGGTTGAGGAATACAGGGCAGCTAAGTTAAGAGATATGTACAAACAACAAACCAAAGGAACGATTCTTATTGTTTGCACCTCCATCCCTTGCCTTAGTTCTGGTCCAGGGACTGCTGCCGAGGAAGCATTGGAATGGCAAACACCAAGAATCACTGCGTTCTGTTTGTTCACATCTTCTGTCAACAGCAGCCCTGATGCCTGGATGTGGCCCTTTCTGTGCCAGACACCTCATCCATTATGTGTCCCCAAAAGAAAGTCCAGAGGATACATCTTCATTGTTCAAAGTTCATTCTGGCTTCACCCATTACATTAAATCTGTTAACACTGAAATGGAGTGAAAATTGAGTTATCAGCTGTTGAAGTGTGTTTATATTTGGGGGGACACCCTGTAGTATATATATTTGGTGGACACCTCAAAGCGCATATGTCTCACAAGTGTGAACACATGTATGTAATATATTACATTTTGTTCCTACCCTTGGAAGTCACTCAGAAATAATAAATCAAAGTGTCATCCTCAGTGGGGGACACTGGGGCACTGCAGCCACTTTCCAAATCAGGCTGCACCTGCCTCTCGCCCATGTTCCCCTCTGCACACTGTGGACACTTGCTGGGAGGGGGCGGGCAAGGCTTTTCAGTGCCCCATCACCCAGGCGGGCAGACCCAGTGTTTATCGAAGAGTGGCCCAGGAGCCAGCTGGAGAGAAGCAAAGCCTGAGGCCACCTGCCTGGAAGACCGCCCTGGCCTGAAGGATGTGGAAAGCAGGCCTGGCTTGGCAAAGCTCTAGGTTAACAGTGAGCCTGACTCCACGGTCCACCCAGGGCCTCCAGGTCTTTATGGTTTGGCTGGTCTGGGCTTCTCCTGGACCATCAGGCTTCTGGGAGAGGAAGTCAAGTTTCTGGATCAGGAGGGCCCAGCCCTGAGAGAATGCATGCATGTATTTGCTCACCAGCGCATGCACACGCACATGCATATACGCACACATGCTTTAATGGAGGTGAAGTAGCTAACATGTGTCCTAAGGGGCATGCTCACATGGTGTCTGCCTCTGGAAAGGCAGTTTGTCATTGCCTTGTGAGCATCCCCAGGTCAAAGTGGATTTGTTGAAAAGATACCAGTGGCTGGAGGTAGAGACAGGAGCTTCACATATGGAGGGTTACCCTTAGGGCTGGTGCAGCGTTGTCACTAACAGAACAAATGGAGGCAGCACGGGAACCCTTTCCTCCTTCTACAGCCATTCTGGGTACTGCAGGCAGACAGGAGAGGAGGCCGTTGTCTTCAGAAGGTGTGTTGGTAGTTTGAAGGCTCCAGATCTGCTTTGGGGTCAGGAGGAGGGGGCCACTATGGGTCCTCTGGCCCTTCAGCATGGGTCATTGGTGGTCTTTATGATTTTTCTTTTTTATGGTTTAGGTATTTGTTTTTTCATTTGGTTTTTCTCTGTGGCTTTTTCATAAATGAGGGAGGTTATTTGGTGGCGGAACTGGTAAAAGGAAGGGAATCTCCAGTATCTGGCAAATAGAGAACCTATTTTGAAGGGGGTGGGATGTTCAAGGACGATGAGGACTGAAAGCGTTTCAACACAGCCGGGCGGGCCACTGGACACTTGTCTTTGTTCTTCCCTTTGTTCTTTTTGCGCCAAGTGGCTAAATGGTTATCCCCAGATCACCAGGAGAAGAAGAAAAGAAGAAAACAACACAAAACAGCAAATAAATGAATTGAAGAACAACAAGTGACTCTACATTGGCTAAATGTACTTGGGAAATCAGAATCCTGTCCAGCCCAGGAGAGATGGAAACAATCCCCATGGCACAACCAGAATCAGGACTTGGTGAATGATTTTGGCTCTGACTCCATCTAATTAATTCAGTGGCAAACTTGTGCCAATGCTTTACTTAGCAAGTGAGGAGAAGTCTATATTGCTCTAGGAGATGATGCATTAGATCATTTTTCAATTTCAATGTGTTAAATTTTGAAATACGGATGTTTATTAATTTAGGACTTGGGTTTTGTCACTCATTCTTTTTTGAAAATGTTTTTATTGATTTCAGAGAGAGGAAGGGAGAGGGAGAAAGAAATACAAAGATCAATGATGTTTCTATCATTGATCAGCTGCAACCTGCATGTCCTGTCCTGGGAATTGAGCCCACAGCCCAGGCACGTGCCCTGACCAAAACCAAACTGTTATCTCCTGGGTCATGGGTTGATGCTCAACCAACTGAGTTACACCAGCTGGGCTTACTCATCCATTTTTATGACAGGTTTCCTGACACCTTGGCTCACACACCCTAACTCCTGCTCCTGTTCAAAGACTTTGGAACACTTAATGGTATGTTTCTGCAGTAAAATGGGCTATCTCAACTACTCACTAAAATATTTTTTTTGGAAATCCTCACTGGAGGGTATTTTTCACATTGACTTTTAGAGAGAATGTGGAAGGGCGAGAGTAGGTGGAGATAGAGAGAGAAACATCTATGTGAGAGTTTCACATCCACTGGTTGCTCCTCGCATGAATCCCAACTGAGGACCGGGATCAAACCTGCAACCGAGGCACATGGCCTTGACCAGGAATCAAACCCGTGCCCCTTCATTCTGTGGGTGGGCGCTCTATCCACTGAGCAAAATCCGGCCAGGGATAACTAATAATTATTTTTAAAAAATATATTTTATTGATTCTTTACAGAGAGGAAGGGAGAGGGATAGAGTCAGAAACATCGATGAGAGAGAAACACGGATAAGCTGCCTCCAGCACATTCCCCACTGGGTATGTGCCCACAACCAAGGTACATGCCCTTGACCGGGATCGAACCCAGGACCCTCGAGTCCGCAGGTTGGGCTCAATCCGCTGAGCCAAACCGGTCAGGGCACTAATAATTCTTATACATGTAACATAACCTCTTATAGAAGGATACCTTTGAAAATAATGGAAGTACCTACCTCTGCCAAAATGGCTAGGGCTCTACCACTTTTTGATGACAAAACACTCTCAACATCAAGAATGATTCCCGTTCAGCTCTGGTTTTGCTCTGTGGACAGAGCACAGGCCTGTGGACTAAAAGGTCCCAGGTTTGATTTATGTCGAGGGCACATGCCTGGGTTGCAGGCTCCAACCCAGTAGAGGGCATGCAGGAGCAGCCAATCAATAATTCTTTCTCATTATTGATGTTTCTATCTCTGTCCCTCTCCCTTCCTCTATGAAATCAATAACAATATATATTCAAAAAGAATTATTCCTGTTTAGATCAATACGCATCCTCTACTCTAAACCTCCACTTCATGACCTTTAAATTATAGTCTGACAATTGGTCTAATGTTCTGAGCATGTCATGTGCATGATCATAACTGATTCACCAGATTTCTGATTGAGGATTCAAGTTCATACATAGAAGAACCTCCGTTACTTCTTTCCCCCATCGCCACCTGCTGACCACAGCTCACACCACAGGATGAGGACCCACTACTCAATGCTGGGGCCACAGGCTGGTTCAGCATCTTCAGAGACCAAAGCAGCTTGAACTGCAGGCAGTGCTCACAGGGGTTAAAGTTCAGGCACCATGATCTGTCAGACCCAGGTTGGGATCCCAGCTCCAACACTTATTCTCTGGGCCAGGGCTTCACCCTGTCAATCCTCACTTTCCCAGCTCTGAAAAGGGGATAGGGATCATGCCTACCTCACCCGGCAGTTAGGACTAAAGGTGGTAGATAAAGCGGGTCAAATCCCTAAAGTGGACTGAGCCCAGGAAGCACCATTGCACGGCTGCCATTACTATTACTTACCACTCACCTGCTCATTCATGCATCCAAATGACAGTTTGGATCTGTCAAGCATTTTTTTTCTCTGAAAGGTTTGCTAACTCAATTAGGCTAATTATATTCATTAAGGCAATTTATACAATAACAGAAGTTGAGGTAATAAATGTCACAACATTTAAGGATCCAGTATGAAAACATCAGGCTAAAGAACCCGTCTAGATAAAGCAAATGTTAATAAGCTTCATTATCATTTACCTGCATGTGAGCATTTGACCTAATTCACCTGCTGTAAAGACTGGGAATGCACGCATTAGTCCCCAAACAGTGGGCATGTGTGTGCACACTTCGTTTTTGCATCTCCAGTGACACACCAAAAGTTAAAGTGGTGAATGCCACCCAGAAAGGCTTGTGCACATGTCACACTCAGAAGGAGGCTTGTCACCCTCCCTAGATCTTGTCAGGTACTGTAATGCCAGCCGCTGCGAGCTCATGAGTCTCAGGCTTGGCCCTGGTCTTCAGAAGGCTCTAGTGTCTGCGTTAACTCTATGGAGATCCGCACTGTACATCCCAGGACCTACCAACTATATGTGATGGGCAAGGCTCCTTATGCTAGCAGAACTACATTGTTCTGGGAAAAAAGTGTCCAACATTGACAAGGGTTTATATTTTATATTTGGTTGTTCACATACCTAAGGGAAGGCACACCCCCTTCCGGCTCCGACACTCTTGTGCACACCCAGCACACCATCTCCTTGGTGCTGCCCTGCCCATGGAGCAGACCTGAGATCCTCCCCTTTATTTTCCACTTACAGCTCAGTCACCCCTCTTACATTTTGGAGGTGGTGCGCTGGGGGCATCTTGCTCTTCCACCCAGTATGAGCATGATGGGGTGGCCTCCAGGGGCCCAGGAGGGCTGTCTCGGGTTCGCTGTGTTGGATCTCCAGAACCGTTGTTTTTGGGTTTGAAGAATTTGATGAAGGATCTGGCTCGAGTCCACCACTTTTTCCTACAGGAAGTAGAGGTTTAGGACATTACCAACCCTCAATGTCCCTCCAGATGGGCAAGTGGCTGTTCATTTGGGGTTCAGACGGATGGTGCTCTTCTCCAGCACCACCATGTTCATATGTGGGTCTCAGGAGGTGGAACACTATTGGCAGTGAATTCACACAGACCCAGGGATGGTAGAAGCATTCATTGTGGCAGAAACCCACACTAGCCTCTTAGGAAATGGAACTTCAAATACAACAATCAGGTTCATCACTGGCCCTAATCAGAGTGCCGACAGGATTACAACCAATCGATGTGTCTCTCCCACTGATGTTTCTCTCCCCTGCCTCTTTCCTTTCTACTTTCTCTAAATATCAATGAAAAAATGTCCTCAAGTGAGGTTAAGAAAATAAAAAGAAATAAATGAAAACAGTGAATTTAAAGGGTAAGTAAAACATTGCAGCTAACTGGAAATGGGGGCATTTGAATAGAATAAGAACTACATGTGGGTTGTAATCCTGGCTCTGCCACAGACCGGCACAGTGCTTTCACAAATTGCTTAATTCCCTCATAGATGCCTCATTTCCCTGTCAACAGAAGGGTCAGGCAGAAGGTAGAAGATTCTGTGGTTCTGAGATTTCAACAGAGAGGTCTTACAGGATTCATGGTGATATGACCTCTAGGCTGGGCTGGGACAGGACAATCTGAAGGCCCAGCTCATGGGGCTCAGACCCGCACCAGAGGAAGCCCTGCTGTATGGAGCAGACCAGCAGTCTTGGGGACAAAGACGGCCCGCCACCAGGGCTGATAAACTGCAAGAAGGGAACGTGTTTGTGAACCACCCTGGGGTCCAGAGACTCCAGAGGAATGTAGGGAATACTTAGAGGTCCCTGTAATTGAAGACCCTGGGTGCTAGGCAGGTGTCTGGCCCATGATTCCTTCCCAAAACAGAAACATGGTTTTCTAGGTCCTGAAACCTGGAGACACAAACTGAGAGTCCTGCTTTAGTGGCTTTAAACCACAGACTCTCTGCCCCTTTAACAGGCTCATGACCAGCTGGTCTTCGCCATCCCTCCTAGGATAACCCTGAGTATGGAGGGCGGGACCAAAAGAAACTCTAAATTCTTTCAGTGCTGGGAGAGACATGCACACAGGGGACCGGCCATAGAGAGGAAGATGGGGGCCCCACAAACTGGCCACTGCTGTAGATGGCTACAGCTTTCCCCACTCGTGAAAGAGCCAGCTTTCTGTTCTGTGCTTAAGTTATTGCCATTAAATCAAACTCACTTTTGTGGAACAGGACCCCAAGACTCATAGGAACCCACAAGTGTTTCCTCTTGCTCTTCTATGATTGTCGGTAAGAAATTTACATTTTCCCTGTAAATAGACGAGAAAGAAAAACAATCTGGTTTTTAAAATAAAACATGTAAATCGACTCATCTGCCCAGCGTGGGACCAGGCTCAGAAGGGCCGGCATTTTCCTAGGATTCAGACAACAGGGTGCTCATGGCCTTACTGATTTCTGACTCGGGAATATGGGGATGGAAGCACGTGACGTGGGTCCGGGAACCCTAACACGTCGAGGAGACCTGCCGAAGCACCGAGGATCAGGCTGAACGTCATCTCAGGAGAGCAAGCCCTGAACCATGTGAAACTCAGGTTGGGAAATCCGTGGGCCTTGACAGCTCAGACCCCGGTTTCCTTGCTGGAAAATGAGTCCTCAGGATCAAGGCAGCTGCTCAGACTCTGTCGGTCATGAAGCTGCTGAGGTCCCACTAATACGAGGAAATTTCCACCAGTTCATCATGAAGTAAGCACCCCGTTAGAAGTGATGGCTTTCAAACGGCTGGACACCGAACCTGCTCTGCTCCCAGCGTCCTTGGCACTGTGTTGTTCACGGCCGTGCTGCTTGGCTTTATGCTAGATTGCTTTCCTGTCTGGCTCTGACCAAGCCTGCACCCCTGGGTGCACAAACTCACAGAAGGCAGGATCTACAACCCTCCCAGGACTGGGGAAGACTCCGCTCAGAACAGGCTCAGCAAGCCTGCCAACTCCATAGCCTCCTGCAGACACCGGATAATGCAAAACCATACTCAGATACCCCCTGGATACCAGGCCCTGACTCTTCTAGTTGGTACCTGCCTAACCTCTGCTGGTAATTTTGACCTCCTGTGTCACAGACAGTCAACTCAGGCCACAGTCATTTCTACCCCAAAACTACAGTGTGGCTTTCCATGTAAACCATCCTGGGTAGGTGGCTAACCACCTGTAGATGCGCAGATGAATCTGAGAGGACAATAAAGCAGCACTGTGACCCCAGGGACTTGGACAGTGCCCCCCGTGGTCACTGGGACCATGTCCCTCTGTCCTACATAGCCAGCCATTCCTGATCACAAAGAAGGACAGTTCAGCAGCATAGCACGGAGGGGGGAAGACTACCCTGGACCCACCAGAGGCATCTCGGGTTACATGACTTCCAACCACAAGGTTTCCAACACCAAGGCTCTTCCTCCTGCCCTCCTTTCTGGCAGCTTCCTGGGCCCTGTAGAACAGCTTCCCATCAACACTTACTTCCCAGCGGATCCAACTCATTAGCCTGGTGTGGATGCCTTCTACAGCTGAGCGCTGCCTGATGCAGCCTTCCCTCCTGCCACTGCCTGCACCGTCCCTGCACCCAGACTACCCATGCTCCATCTCATGTCCCCCCACTGGCTAGACCTATCCCCATCTGGGTCAGCAGCAGAACCCCAACTCCCACCACCAGGCCTCCTTCTCGGCCTCTATGAAGCTCCTCAACATCTGTCTGCTGTGCACACAGCTCTGCTCACTTCCTATCACTCCAACTACTTCCTGGCCACCCGGTAACTAGTTCTGTGCACCTCACAGGGCCTTCCCAAAGCCAGGAATGTGTCTTGTCCACAGAGGAAGGAAAACCATGGTGCAGCAACAACCCTCTGCCCAGCTCATTAAGGGAAAACACATAGAAAGGCCTCCGCCTGCAATCTGAATCTCTTCCCTGGGCACCACTCTTTACTGCCATCATATTTTTTAAACTGAACTGAATTCCAAAGGCAGATTAAGAACCATCTGGTAGTGGGCAGTATCTTTCAAAAGCCAACCACCCCTACTTGCAGAACTCTAGGACCATTCCAGGGAAAATGATAGGAGGATGCAATGGGAAGGTGGTGTGTCCCCTTCCCTTGGGACACCAGTGCACCAGGGGGCTCTCTGCCCAGCATCTTGAGGCCTAGGCGTGGACTAGAAAGAAGGACCCCTTTGTTGACAGGTCAGCCCACACCCCTTAAATGCGCCGAGTCTTGCCTTCCTCATTCTCTTTTAGAAGCTTTCTGTTCCTCCTGGCCAATGTCTGAATCTTCCTCTTCAGCTTAACTTTTTCTTCTTGGAAGTTCTCCTTCTCATGAGAGAGCACCTACATGAGAAGATGCAAAACCATTATCAGATACCCCCTGGATACCAGGCCCTGACTCTTCTAGTTGGTACCTGCCTAACCTCTGCTGGTAATTTTGACCTCCTGTGTCACAGAGAGGTCAACAATGTCTCACATACCATGCGCCCCTGTGATTCCACTGAGGGGAATCTGTTCCCAAAAGAAGAAAAAGGCCACATGCTCAAAGGTGGTCATTTCGGTATGATCTACGACAATGGGAATGACCAACACAATCAATGACATGTGGATGGCCAAGTGTCCCGTCCAATCAGGGAACCACAGCCCTCCTGTGGCCACTGAGCACTGAAAACGCAAGCGGTCTGAGCTGCAATGAGCTGCAACTGCAAAATAGACAACAAATTCTGAGGCCTTAATCACAATCTTGCAAAACAATGTAGAACATCTTGTTAATAAGCTGCCCCACTGGTGAGGTTCAGTTGGTTGAGCATCCTCCCAGCACCAAGAGGTCTCTGGTGCGATTCTTCGTCAAGGACCATGACCAGTTGTGGCATTGATCCCCAGTAGGGAGCCTGCAGGAGGCAGCCCATCAAGGATTTTCTCTCTTCATGGACGATTCCATCACTCTCTCCCTCTCCCTTCCTCTCACTGATATCCATAAAATGAAATAAAACATATTTAGAAATGTATTCTTGTTTCACAGACATAAAAACACACAGGAGCAGGGGTTGGATATGAATATGTATGACTGAAGTTGGACTGCTTCTGCTCTAGAATATCATCCCTGTTGCTGTAGCAAAAAAGTCTCAACTTTTGGCATCAGACAAACTGGGTTGCAACCCACAACTTAAGAGCAATGAGAATGGGAACCCCAGCTCACAAAATCATTGGGAGAATTAAATGAGAGGACATGGGTGAGCAAAGAGCAAAGTTCTCAGCCGAGGGTTCGGAAATGAAACAGTACTTGACTGTTTCCATGCACCGCCCCGACCTTTCAAAAACAAAGCTCAGGTGTAAGGTGTTTTCTAACTCAATCGCACCAGTCATGGGGTTTGTCCCCTTCAAATGCCTCTGGCTTCCTCTCGGCCTCTGTGTGACATTCACATACGGTCTTTGAGCAAAGAAGCCAATGAGGACCCATTGCGAACTGGCTGAGCCAAGGCTGTCGCTCAGGGCACACGCAGGGGGTCCTGACCCCACCAGCCCAGGCCTCACCTCACACTGGCTGCTCAGCTTCTTCAGCGAGATTTCCATCCTGTGCAGGTCCTCCTTGGCCCCTTTGTACTGGGCCTGCCAGAGCATCACTTCCTGCTGCAGGACCTCTGGGGAGCTTTGCATCACTTTGCTCTGGGTGTGCAGCTCCTTCGGCTCTGCAATCATCAGCTGGTTCCAGAAGTTGACTCTGGGGGTGGAGAGCCACAGGGCCAAGGGCTGAGGAGCACTCCCAGCTTCTGACCCAGGTGTGCACCTTAATCAAAACCACAACCTCTCTGGGCCTCTGTTTTTCCCGTGTGTAAATGAGGGTGGAACAAACTTAGTGGATTTCAAACTGTGTCCATTGGGGTTCTAGAATGCTAGCGCAGCTGCCCACTGTGGGCTGGGGGAGAGAGGACAGGCAGGCTCGGACACCACTTCAACAGAGCACCCTATGAGAATCCTTCCCATGGAAGGCTTTGGCAGACCTGCTGACTTGGAACAAAGGGTTCTTTGACGAAATACTTTTGAAATACATGGAATCAGAACATTTTTGCTGTAAATTTATATGTCTTTGTCCATCACTTCTCCCCAATTCCAAGCCCTTTCTTATTTCCTCTCCTGAGACAAATAACGTATGAGATTGGAGAGTATTATGTAAATCCACAGAAATCATCATCATCGTCATCTTAACTGCTCAATTGAGTATCAGGGGGCAGATTTATACCAGAAAGCTCACATGACCAGAAGCTCATGGACTCACTTTGAACACAGATGTGCCCTGTTTGGTGCACATCATCTGTATTTTTCCATTTAAATTAATTAGTTCAACAATATTTAAAAATTTTTAAGTGTCAGGTCAACATTCAGGTATCTATCTTCTCAGGTGGTGGGGAGAAAGCATAAACAAAAGGTGCTGGCAGGCATGACTCAGTAGTTACAGCATGACCCATGTACAGAAGGGTCATGGGTTAAAGTATCATTCAAGGGAACAGACCTGGGTTGCCGGTTTGCTCCCCCTTGTAGCTTGAGTGTGTGCTACAGATATCCAATAGATGTGATGGTCTCACATGGATGTGTCTCTCCCTCTCCCCTTCTCCTTCCCTCCCTTTCACTCTCTGTAAAAGTCAATGGAAAAATTATCATGTTGTAAGGATTTTTAAAAAAAGATTATAAAAAGAATAACCTGGCAGCCTGGGCCTGCCTCTCGACAGGCAGCCCTCAGGGGGTGTGTATTCTCCACGAGGGTCTGATCTAACACTGACACTCCTTCCCCCACCTGCTGGACCTGCCTGGCCACTGAGGGCACCTGAGTTTATAACCCCCAATACATGTTAGAACAAGGCTGTGGGAAGGAAGGCTTCATATGGACATGCCTCTGGGTTGAGACAAGACCTGGAATTGATTCCTGACAGGCTCGCTAACTAGGAGCATGAACTTGAACAAGTTATTTAATCTCTCTGAGCTTCTTCCCTCATCTGTGGTTTTTTGTTTTGTTCTGTTTTGTTTTGTTTTGTTTTAAGAGATAACTGTAGTGCAGTCAATTCTCATGATTTTTGGTATAAAGTTCTATCAAGCCACTGCGAACACTCAGTTAATGGATACTGGAAATGTACCCGCCGGTTCGTGTGAGTCTTTGGCCACATTTTTGTCAACCGACCAAGTCATCAAGACACCTCCTGTAATATACTCACAGCCAAGTGCACCATACCCTGGACTAAAAGGAACCTCACGTGCTACCCCTCTTATTCCCCAAAAGGCCCAGTGCAGCCTTGAACTTGGGGACACTAGATAGCACTTCAGCAATCCATTTGGGGGGCATTTCAAACAATGACATCACCACCAAAAAGCAGGAAAATAGAAATCCTTGGCACTCAATGGACCATAAAAGGGTCACTGGTTTGCAGTGTGAAAGTTGAAAAAGGCAGGAGACAAAGGTCTTTTTCAACCTCATCTGCAAATGTGCCCATCAGGCGACTCCTGTCTCTTGCAATCTGGACAGTCCCATGAAAAGCCATGGTTATAATTTGTTGGTTTAAGTGCTTTTCAGTGAGGAGGTGAGTTCACCAGTAGACAATGCGTGAATGCCAAAGACCAAGAGTCTCTCCCTCATGGGATGGCTGGTATTAGAGGATGGAGGAGTCCACGCCCAATACAATCATCACCATCATCAAGGTGAGAGGGGAGGTCATCCACATGTAGACAATGCAGGATCCCAGTGTTGCTATCCTTCCATCCCAGCCACTATCTGGCTTGCCTTTACCTTGTGACCAACCAGCTGTGACCATGACAGGGTTGGGAAAAATATACCATTACCAGGAGACTCGCTTGAGCTTAGGTCAGTGGGTGCTGAGTGAGTTGTTCTGAATGTAACCTGGCAGATGCCACTGCAGGGGGTGAAGGCGGTTACCTCTCCTCCTGTGGCAGCCTCTCTTCCTGGGCAGCCTGCTTCAGAGCCTCTCTTTGGGTGCTCACTAAGTCCCTCAGCTCCTGTATTGCTGCCTCATGTTGGAGCTGGTCCTGCTCCCTGAAGAGGGAAACAAACCCGCTAGGCACCCACACACAGGAGAATGCACAGCCTCTGTGAGCGGCTTCTCTCTGCAGAGCTTAGGGCTGCGGTAATGGGCAGGAGTCTCCTCCAGCCCCAGAGCTAAGTGTCTCTCTTCCCACCCAACACGTCTGCAGGGTCCCTTCCCGTCCCTGTCTCAGCAGCCTCTCTCCATGAGCCCGCTGGGAACACCAACACTGTTTTCTGAACTTCACACCCTTCTCACAGAAACCAGCACATATTCAGGGAATTCCACCCACATGACAGCTGACCTCCCACCGCACCAGGGCCTGGTGCGCACTCTGCCCAGATCCAGAACAGCCTCCCTATGCTGAGTCAGGCAGCGTGGGGGCCAGAGGCCTGCCCATTGGGGACCACGCAAATGCCAGGGTCCATTGGCACATAGGCACATGCACATCCACTCAGCCTGTTCCTCCAGGCACCTCCAGTCCAGCACTTACCTTCCCCTCAGGTCCCCCTCATCTCCCCCTCAGTTCAGCGCTTTTATTTTCTTCCTGTCTCAGTGTTTATAAGGTCATGGATTAAGTACATTCCAACCATTGGTGACCACCCTACTGCAGGGCAGAAACTGAGAGTCTCACTCCCCACTGAGTCAACGGGATGAGGCTTGATACCCAGGAAACATGTGCTGGGGAACGAAGGAGTGAGGGTCCCACTCAGGCGTCAAGTGAAATGAACACAGACGCACCAGCCTGTGCTGCAGGCACCTCCACCTCCCACCCTGTAGCCCTGCTGCAGACAGACCAAGGGCTCCAGCTCTCTGTGCACCAGCAAACACTACCTAATAACACAGGAGGTCTATCTAGCAAGGAGCTACCAGTAGAATGACAATGAAACACTCCTTCAGAGCCAGTGAGATGCCACTTGCACAAACCTTCCCCATGTGAGCAGACATTAAGAATATCATGGAAATATCCAAGATGGCGGCATAGGTAAACACTGGAGTTTGCTGCCTCACACAACCACTTCAAAAATACAACTAAAAGATGGAACGGACATCACCCAGAACCACAGGAAGGCTGGCTGAGTGGAAATTCTACAACTAGAGGAAAGAGAAAAGCATACCGAGACTCAGAAGAGATGTGGAAGTAAAATACTAAGGTAAAGAGGTGCACGTGGAGCGGGCTGGCAGCTGAGGGCACAGTTGTCTTTCTCAATCGAGAGGGAGTCTCAGGCTCTGAGCTCCAGTTCCTAGGGAGTCTCTGGGGACCAAGACTCATACGGGAGAAGTGGGACTGTCTGGCATTGGTCAGAACTCGAGGGCAGCTTTCTCTCGTTGGTACTTGCAGCAATTGCTGGGACACTGAGAATCAGGGAATCTGAAGGCAGGACTGAGAGCAGCCATAACTGTTCGCACTGCCCACCCAGTTGATGCCCTGGGACCTGCCCCGCCCAAGCCTTGCACAGAGGCATTTGCTGGATAGGCTCAGGCAGAGGCTAGATTAGCACCTCCCTAGAGCTTCAGAACAGAAGTTCTCCCACTGCAGACACAGCTGATTCTCACAGCCAATTGGCCTGGAGGCCAATCCCTCCCAGTGTTACCTACAACAATCAAGGCTTAACTACAACAAGACAGTGCACAAAGACCACAAGGGTGTGCACCAAGAGTGTCCTCCTCAAGTAATTGGGGAGGCTGAACCACTGGGCCAGGGGTGGGCAAACTTTTTGACTCCAGGACCACAATGGGTTCTTCAACTGGACCGGAGGGCTGGAACAAAAGCATGGATGGAGTGTTCATGTGAACTAATATAAATTCAACGTAAATATCATTACATAAAAGGGTATGGTCTTTTTTTTTTTTTTTAGTTTTATTAATTTAAAAGGGGCCATATCCAGCCCTCAGACCGTAGTTTGCCCATGGCTGCACTGGGCCCTAGAGGACACTTAGCACAGGAAACCACTTTATCAACACAAGGAAGCATAAAACATGCGGAGACAAAGAAACAGGACACAAATAGCAGAAATGGAGGAAAGCAAACTGCCGGCTTTAGAGTTCAAAACCACACTTTTAAGGTTTTTCAAGAACTGTCTAGAAGCCGCCGATAAATTTAGTAAGACCCTCGAAAAGACTGGTGAGAATGCCTATAAATGTAGTGAGATCCTCAAGAAATCTAGCAAGACCCTCGATGTTGTGATACAGTACCAACTAGAAATTAAGCATACACTAACTGAAATAAAGAATATTGTACCGACTCCCAACAGCAGACCACAGGATCACAAGAATCAAGTCAAAGATTTGAAATATGAAGAAGTAAAAAACACCCAACTGGAAAAGCAAAATGAAAAAAGAATCCAAAAATAAGAAGGTGGTGTAAGGAGCCTCTAGGACAGCTTCAAGCATACCAACATCCGAATTATAGGGGTACCAGAAGAAGAGATATAGCAAGATATTGAAAACCTATTTGAAGAAATCATGACAGAAAACTTCCCCTACCTGGTGAAAGAAATAGACTTCCAA
Organism: Myotis yumanensis; assembly: GCF_028538775.1. Taxonomy (NCBI): domain Eukaryota; kingdom Metazoa; phylum Chordata; class Mammalia; order Chiroptera; family Vespertilionidae; genus Myotis; species Myotis yumanensis. Next base: position 15,638,185 of record NW_027223771.1, on the reverse strand, counting down.
GTCCAGGAAGCGCATAGAACCCTAAACAAAAGGAATCCAAAGAGGACCACTCCAAGACACATCATAATTAAAATGCCAAGAGCAAAATACAAAGAGAGACTCTGAAAAGCAGAAAGAGAAAGAAAGTCAGTTACCTATAAGGGAGTACCCATACAACTGTCAGCTGATTTCTCAACAGAAACTTTGCAGGCCAGAAGGGAGTGGCAAGAAATATTCAAAGTGATGAATGCCAAGAACCTACAACCAAGATTACTTTATCCAGCAAACCTATCATTCAGAATTGAAAGTCAGATAAAGAGCTTCACAGATAAGAAAAAGCTAAAGGAGTTCATCACCACCAAACCAGTATTATATGAAATGCTGAAAGGTATCCTTTAAGAAGAGGAAGAAGAAGAAAAAGGTAAACATACAAATTATGAACAACAAATACACATATATCAACAAGTGAATCTAAAAATCAAGTGAATAAATCACCTGATGAACAGAATGAAGGGGTGATTATAATAGAATCAGGGGCATAGAAAGGGAATGGACTGACTATTCTTGGGGGGAAACGGTGTGTGGGTTGCGGGAAAAAACTAGACAAAAATTGCGCATCTATGAATGAGGACAGTGGGTGGGGAGTGAGGGTGGAGGGTGGGGTGGATACTAGGTGGAGGGCAGTTATGGGGGGGAGGAGGAAGAAATGCAATAATCTGAACAATAAAGATTTAATAATAAAAAAAGAGGGAAAAAAGAATATAATGACACTGTTATAACCACATCATCGGGCTTGAAGGCAACTGGTGAGGGGTGGGCACCACACAAGTCTCCCCTCATTACTCAGCTAGGAGCATTCCCACAGGGCTAGCACCACATGCCCCACAGAAGCTCACTAAGCATCACGGGAGTTTGGGATGGGTGCAGGAGGAGGCAGAGAGGGGGATGCCAAAATGCAGAAGATGCTCATTCTGGCTGGAAGGAACAGAGTCTGGTAGGAGCAGATGTCTTGGCACCCCCCAGAGGATGGAGCACTTGGAGGATAAAGGGGGTGGAAAGCCCTGTGTAGTCTACAGGAAGCACTGGGTTAGTGAATAAATGAATGTCATGGCCCCCACACTCACGGCAGCAGCAGGCACCCTCAGCAGGCTCCCTGTGATAGAAACTCCCTGCACCTCAGCTGCTTAAACTACTGAAGACCCCACGTTTGCTCAGTGTTTTTGAGGAGGATTCAAAGGAAATGCTGTGAGCAGGGGTGTCTCACAAGCATAGGAAGTGGACAACAGCTCTCTCCTGTGCTGCCCCAAGTGTGGGAGAGGCTCTCTTTAGCCATATCTCTCCCCCTCTCTCCTCACTTGGTATCCTGTGCACATCAGACCTCCCACAAGCTCTGTATGCCACTGCACCTGCCCCAGGACCCGGAGCAATCTGGGATCTGCTGGAGCAGGAGCTCTGCGACGTTGGTTGACTGCACGCACACAAAGCCCTGATCTGGCAGAAGCTCAAAGTTGAGATTTGTGCATGTCAATGGACATCAATTTTACCTTAAAAAAAGGAGTATGGAGGTGGAGAGTCAGAGGTAAAGATGACATGAGATGGGCACAGTATCGAAGTACTGATGTCGTGGATGAGTACCTGGGAATCACACTATACAATTCTGCACATTCCCATATATTCAAAAGTTTCCAAATTTAAAAGTTAAAAAAACACACAGAGAAGCCCAGACTTTGAGACTTTGAAAGAGAAGAGGCCTGGAAGCTGGTGAGGCACATCCCTGTACATCGGAAGCTGTGGTGAGCGCCCCCTCCTTGTTCTTGGTTGAGAGAGAAGAGGAAGAGGGGGCAGGAACCCCAGGGGAGCACTGACCCCAATGCTGACACATCGTTTCCCTGAGCCGGGATCAGGTGGGCACACCATCCTCCCCTGGGGGACCCCCCTGCCCCTCAGCCTCCAGCTGGACCCACCCCACATCGCATAGGGGGGAGTTCCATTCACTTCTCTTCCCTGTGAAGCAGCAGATCCAGAGGAACTATGAGGGACCAGAGCAAAGGGGGACAGGAGCCTGGAGAGCTCGCTAGTCACCCTGACAGTTGACGGCACCCACCTACGCCTGAACGCCTTGCTCTCTATTTCTAGGGAACGATGCAGCAGGGTCTTGTAGCGGCTGTGTTCATCCAGGAGGGCCTGGTACTGTACTTTATTGATGGTCTCCATCTTCTGGGTCTTTTCTTTTTCTTTGTGGAGTAGCATCTCCCACTTTTCTTTCTGCAGATCGAAAGACCCAGCCCCTGTGAAAGTCTGTTTCACAGAGTGAAACCTCTTACCTCATAGAACAATTTAACAGGCTTTTTCTCAAGGATGAACCTTCCTGCCCACTTCTTGGGGAGGTACAACAGCCACTGCCAAGGCTGGCAGAGGGGGAAGCCTCGTCCCTGGGTAAAATCAATGAGCAGCTGCCCCAGTGCTGGGATGCCTTCCCTGGGACTTGTGGTAGTGCCAGGCAAATCCACGCTGGAGGTTTGCCAGGGTTCTCAGGGTGACCTTGGACAATGGAGCAGGATCATTCTTTGTCCTGCGGGGCTGTCCTGGGGGCTGCAGGACATGGAGCAGCATCCCTGGCCTCCAGGCACCAAAGCCAGAAGCACCACCTGTCTCCTCCCCCAAGTCCTGTCAATAAAAAACAAGATGGCCAGTGTTCCTGGGCAGAGATACCTGTCCCCATCCTGCTGCTGTGGCTGAGGATTGCTTCTCTGAGCTGCAGCTGAGCGAGGAAACTGTTCACCCAGGAATCACTTATCAATGACCAGGACAGGGCTGTGATCCTGGACACTCCCCATTGTAGGCAGGGGCACCAGGGGAGGCACAAGCTCTGGGGGTGCCTACCTGAATGGCTCTGTCCACCTTCAGGGTGTCAACTTCATTGAGCAGCTGCTCTAGGGCTTTAACGAGCTCCTCAGTGAGGGTCTCCCACTCCTGGCTGCTGTTCTTCTCCTTCAGGAGTTCCATCTCCAACTGTTCCTTCTGCAGAGACAAAGACCCAGCCATGAAGGGGTCTATCCGTGGTCCTATACACATGTGCGTGGCTTCCATGACTGCTTCCCTCTCAGGCCCGCTCTGTGCTTTCTAACAGGGCGCTGCTTTCCTTTCAGTAAACACTATGTGCTCAGACCATTTACCTTCGCTAACTCATATGATCCTCAAAACACCTACAGGGGGCACATCATTAACCCAATTTCACAGATGAAGATGAAGGCAATGGGGCACAGACACGTCCATAGTGTCCACTCACTCTGCTGCACCGACATGTCTTGCTGCCTCGGACTCTGTTCCATGAGGACTCGTGTCCCGCTACCATAACTGGTGCTGCCCTGCATTCTGCATTTCTCCCAGTTTCACATCCACACCAACACCTGGGTGCACCACCTAACCACCTGCTTGCACGTATGTTCTGTACACCACCCACCGATACCTGCTTCTGGAGCTGCTGGTTCTCCTCCTGAAGCTCCGTGCACCTCAGGCTGCTGTCCTGCTGGGCCACGGAGGCACCCCGCATCTCCTGGAACACGCCCTGGAGGGTCTGGTTTTCTAGGATACGGTTGGAGGCTAAGGAGTAAAGTTGAGTCAGAGCCCACATTGCATGGCCTGGGCTTCCACTCTCTGCCCCCGGCCCCAAGACAACCACCACCCTGGGCCGTAGATTGGAGGGACCTGGGACGGTTGGCTGGGTCCCCTCAATTTTTCACAGGCTGCTGTTGCTGTAGGCACCTGAGTGTTCCTCAGGCCATTATGGCCCCTCTGCTGGCTCAGCTGGGGCTTGGTAAGGAAGCAACCCAGAGCTTAAAAAGAAAGAATGTGATGGTGGAGAGGCCAATGCAAAACCTCAACTTGGTACAACTGCTGGAACCACTATTTACCAAGTTCTAACCTGGCCATCAAGTCATGGATTTCAGAGAGTAACAGAGATGGCAAAGATATGGAGTTTTCTGTGCCAGCCCTCAAGGTGATGGGGGTCTGGGTGGCTCAGCTCAGGGTATGGGGGCTGTGATAATTGACCAGTACGTCTGCAGGTGGTAGAGGCTCTGAGGCAAGTATGCCCAGTACTTACCATCCCTGGGCAGGGCCTTCAGATTGAGATTTCATTTTGTACTTTTACAATAGCATTGAAAAAATAATTAGAAAGTACATTTAAATGGCTTGAAAAAGTCTAAGCGAGATCAAAACATAAGGTAAGGACAGAAGAAGGCAGATTTCCTCCTTTGCTTTTACACAGCTTGAACACAGAACAGAAAGAGGAGCACATACCAGGGAAGAACGGGAGTTCTCAGCCCCTTTCTGCCACACACAGGTACGTGATTTTAGGTAAATGAATGTGTGAGGGGTCAGGGTGCTCCCTCACCTGTCCCTCCAGGGCCACATCCTCAAACCCGGGACCCTACTGACACTGCTCTGCTCCTTTGACTGCACCCAATCTGCTTCCTATTCACCCCCTTGGGGCTGGAAGGACCTAGAGTGGACGCCGGCTTTCACCCCAGCACATGAAGGTGGATGTGATCAGCTCCCACCAAGGAGAGCAGCACAGACCCAAGAAGCCAGAACAGACTGAAGACCCCAAGCAGCAGTCAACTCAGCAGTGGTGCAGATGAACCTTCGTGGCCCAACTCCAGCTCAGCGCACCCCACAGACAAACACACATGCTGTCAACACATGGAAGCACGCCAAGGGCTTCATCCTTACAAGGCTACCAATGACACTAACAGTGGAATACTCCACTAAGTCACAACCTGTGCTCATTCAATGGCACCGTTGCAGCATTCGCTTTAAACATAACAGTTTTATGAATCGGGATGAGCCCAGTCAGTGTGGATTAGCGATAGAGTGCCAACCTATGAACCATGAGGTAATGGTTCGATTTCAGGTCAGGGCATATGCCAAGTTTGTATGCTCCATGCCTTGCATGGGTCAGGCAGGAGGCAGCCAATCAATAATTCTCTTTCATCTTTGATATTTCTCTCTCTCTCTCCTTCTGCCTTCCTCTCTGAAATCTATAAAAATGCATGTTATGAAGATTGGGGTGAAATAAATGTACAACACTGGGTTCACCATTTTAACTATTTTTCAGTGTATGGTTTTGAGCCATTAGATGCATCTCCACTGTCCTGCAACTCACCCAGCCCACCTCCTGACTCACTCAGTGCCTCACCCTGTGGTTCTGTGCTCCTGGGAAATGATTGTGAAGAATCGCCAAGTGCTGCAGTGGAGCTGATGACCAGCCTCATTTCTTCTCCCCTAAAGGCCAGCCCCTCAGAGGCTCTTATGTTGACACAGCATTTTATGGGGAAAAAACAATGGTTGTCTACTGCATACTGTGTTCACATACACCCCAAGAAGCAGATCAAAGGGGGTCTTTTAATTCAACAAGGGTGTTGAGGACAGCCATCTTTATTGGTGCCCTGGTGGCCTGGCACAGCGTAAGGCTTCACTGTCTCCTCTCAGGAGGTACACATAGCAATCCTGTGAGGCAGCTTCATTACCCCATTTTGCAGATAAGAAAACTGAGGTTCAAAAGAGGTCACCTGGCTAACAGTTGGAGGAGCCAGAACTTGAAGCCAGGCCTTTCTGACTCAAGATGCCACCACACCATCCTCACAAAAGTACATTCACACTTTGTTTATGAATGTCAGTTGTACTAGAGTTAGTCCCCACTGGTAAGGCTCCTGCTAGCTAAGTAGCTGAAGTGTGAACACCAAGAAGTATTCAAGGGCACTGACCTCAAAGGGTTCACAAACTACACAGAGGGCCTGAATCAGGGAGACTTCCCAACCCACCAACCTCCCTGATCTCTAAGAGAAACATGAGGTCTGAGAGATCGCTGCCAGCCGGCCCCACTCCTGCCTTCCACCAGGGGTCAGTGGTCCTCCCCATGAACCTGAGCACTTGGCAGTGGTCCTCCCCAGGAACCTGAAGTCCTAGAACAGGGATCCCCATTTGGCCCACACTTGGTCCCAGGAGTGCCGAGATAACAAACCCCAGAAAAAAAAAAACAACTGGCTTCTCACACAGATTCACAGTTCAATGAACTGATTTTAGGTTTGGAACTGATGGGAACCCTTGAAGAGAAGGAATATCCAGGTTCTTTCAACAGTCTCTCCATGATGCTTAGGAATGTTGATCAATATTGGAAAAGCAGCACCTTCCCCCCACCCCAACACGCCCAAGGCCCTCCTGAGCTCTACAGAGATCGAAGCACACCTTCACCTGAAACCTCAGGTGCACATGTGATGTTCTTCAGCACAGGAATTGGCTACTTGTTTGCTTGGTGCACTGCCTGCCCCCAGACCACTTTCCCCTGGCCAACGCCACACCTCCTCTGGGGCTGTGAGGGGGCAAACACAAGCGGGATGGGAAGAGGCCTGGCTCCCCTGAGAAGCCAACATGTAGCAACCCCTGCCCAGGGGGGACAGAGTACAGACTGCACCCATCTGCCCAATTATGAAATGAATGGAGGAAATCATGCCCAGGGTCAGGTAGACTGGAGGTTAGTAACCACTGGGGAAGTCTCCTGCCATCCAGAGCTTTTAATCCCCCACAGACAGATCTAAGACATCCTAAGGGTGCCAGCGTGCTGTCATCTGGAAGCTCCTGGGACTGTCCACATGGGAGCTGAGAAATCTATTACTTTGTAATTCATGTCCTCACGTCAAGGCTGCCAGACCCTTCATGTTCTCCTTGGGGAGAATTTCAATGACACAGTTCCAAATGGCTTTTAAATAAAATCTTATTCCCTTGGGGTGAGGATGAGCTGACAATGAGATTCAGATCCAAGAGCTCAGCTCCCTGGATGAGGAAGCCACATCCAGGCTGACTCCCAGGCACCAGGGGCTGCTACCTACCTTCTGACAGCTGCTCCATCTCCCAGCTCAGGTGGGCAGGCTGGTTCATCCTCTGGACCTGTTCAGCCTTGAGGGCCATGCTGTCCCCCAAAAGCTCCTCAAGAAACCGCTGGGGAATGTGTCCACGATCCTAGTGCAGGAAGAGATGTGGGGTGAGGATGTACCCCGGGGCACCCTCTGGACAGGCCCCACCCCCATGCATCTATCCTCATTCCCCCAGAATGAAGGGCTTCCATACACCTTCTCAATTCCAAAAACACAGCTGCACAGAAGTGACTCCAACACAGAGCCCAGCTGGGAGACCTACAGCCACTAACACACATGCGGACCCAGTGGCCTAGGTGATGAAGACACCCAATGTCTCTTAGTGGTGTCTGAACAAAGGGGCGTACAGCACTGGGCTTTAAAGCAAGGAATATGATGATGGGCAGTTCTGCGGCTCCTTAGCAGGTTTAACATGTCTTGGAAAGGTTTTAGGGACTTCCAAATCACAGCGCAACCCACATGTTAAACACTAGTAGAGACCCTTTTTGCAATAGTCACCCACCTACATCCATCCTTACAGAAAAGCAACACAGCAGTCAGGCCCTATCTGGTTTTGAGGTTTTTTTAAACATTCACTCACACACACACACACACATATTTTAAATAAATAAAATGTATTTTTAATATATATATATCATAGAGAGGAAGGGAGAGGGAGAGATAGAAACATGAATAATGAGAGAGAATCATTGATCGGCTGTCTCTAACAGGCAACCCCTGGGTAAGGTTCCTCCAACCTGGGCATCAGCCCTGGCCAGGCAGGCCTGGTCTGTTTTGAAGACCTTAAATGTTGCCCAGTCCAGTCAAGCCACTGAGCTTAATAAGAAACTCTTCACCATCAGCAGGTCACTATGTCGGCAAAAGCAACAAACCAGTAGCAGAAAGTCAGAGAAGGGCACCACATAAACCTAACAGTGCCCCAATCTGTTGTACATGTGGTACAAGAGGGTCTGACATGTACAGCTACTGATAGGCATGAGATTTCACTGAGCCCATTTCCATAACAAGGAAGGGGTGGGCTAAGAGTCTGTCCAGGGTTTAAGTGCTGAGTCTAGGCCTCTCAATTCCACTGTCACTCCACTGATCTGAGGCTGGAAATAAATAGCTATTCGGGCAAGCTTTTATTCAACACAGTTCCTATCTGAACAGTTTCCACATGTCCTCTTGGAAAACCAACAGCTCTCGGCAGTTTCCTGGAAATGAGGGCTCAGACACAACAAATAATACTATGGGCCTCTGGGTGTCAGGCACATGCTGGGTGTGGGACGCCATGGCTGGTCCCTGCAGGTCCCCTCACGGGAGGAGTCTGATGGACTTACTCCTGTCCCAGTGCCCAGCACACATGGGGGAGCCATTTGGCTCCTTCCCCTCATCTCTGCTCCCTCCCCGGAGCCCTCCCAGAACCACGGGGTGTCTTAGGGGTCTGAGTCCCCCCTGAATGCCTTCACAGTGTGGGAACACGCATCCAGGGGATGTGACCATTTCTCTCGGTGGCAGTTTTCCCCATTCAGGGTTTCTAATGACTGGGAGCAGGTGGTAACTGCTGCCTTTCCATCTTCTGTCCATTTTCCCCTAAGGAGCCTGAACCCAAGATTCTTGGTAGAAGGGAAGCCATGGACCTCCCATCAGTGGACATAGTTTTGATCAAAGCCTGGCAGCCGGAAGGGTTTGCTCACAGACTATGGATTCACCTGGGCACTGTCTCTCTGCCCATCCAGAGCCCTGAACTAGGTTCCCTCTGTCCTTGAAACATTCACTCTCCTCAACAGCCCTGAGCGGGAGGCAGGGACAGTCACTTCTTACACATGAAGAGGCTCTGCACTCACCGATTCTGCTCTCACCGACTCTAAGTTCAGCGACTCTAAGTTCAGCGACTCTATGTCCACCGAATCTACGTCCACCTACTCTTCACACACCGACTCTTCACACACTGACTCTGCACTCAACTGACTCTACACCACCAACTCCACGTCCACCACCTCTGCACCTCACAATCCACTGTTTCCATGCCACCCATTTCAAACTGCCCTATGGGCCGCATTCTAAACTGCTCTGCAAGCAGCTCATGCCCAATGTTAACTGCTTTGACATACACAAATATTAGGACACTCTCCCTATGAAACTTAAAACCTATCTGGGTAAAGAAAATATAAAGAAACAAAAAGTAGATAATAAATGGAAATTAACTACTTCATTCTAACTTTGTCTACCACATTTCTAATAATTATTGTTTTCCCATCAGCTGAATTATTGAAATCAATCTGTTTCTTTCAGGTAACAACAAGTTCATTTTATTTTGTGGAGTCTTATCTAGAGAGCTCAGCTCCCAGCCAACTGACTAAGAAACAATTTCACAAATGTGTAGTTTATAAGAAAAATGAACAAAGTAAAGCTGTGTGTTTGGAAAATACTTTATTTACTTAATTTTAAAATATATATTTTTATTAAGTTCAGAGGGAAAAGAAGAAGGAGGGAGGTATAGAAACATCAATGATGACAGACAATCCTTGATAGGCTGCCTCCTGCATACCCCATAATGGGCTCAAGCCCCCAACCTGGACATGTGCCTGATCGGGTATGGAACAGTGATTTCCTGGTTCATTGTTTGACGCTCAATCACTGAGCCACAACAGCCTGATTGGAAATTATTTTAACAAAAAGATATTGTACATAGATTTCTGTGAAAGGAGTCTTAAATTAGCACCGGCAAGAAAGACATTTAGAGAGCATATATGCAGGTATCCTCTGAACAGAATTTAAACATTTAGGCTGGCTGGGGAAACCAAAATGGTGGCATAGGTAAACACTGGAAATTGCTGCCTCACACAACCACTTTAAAAATACAACTAAAAGACAAAACGGACATCATGCAGAACTACAGGAAGGCTGGCTGAGTGGAAATTCTACAACTAGAAGGAAAGAGACAAGCACTGAGACTCAGAGGAGGTGTGGAAGTAAAGTGCAGAGGTACGGAGGCGCAGGTCAAAAGGGCTGGTAACTGAGGAGTGGCGAACATGGAGAGGGCTGGCAGCTGAGGACACCGTTGTCTTTTTCAATCGGGAGGGAGTCTCAAGCTCTGGACTGCTCTGAACTCCCGGTCCAGGTGAATCTTTGGGGACCCAGCCTCATACGGGGAAATACTGGACTGTCTGGAATCAGGCAGAACTCGAGGGTGGCTTTCTCTTAGAGGTGCTTGCAGTGATTAAAGGGACCTTGGGATGCGGGCCTCTTAGGGTGGGAATGGGGAGAAGCCATAGCTGCTTGCTCCGCCCTGTTGATCCCCTGAGACCCCACCATACCCAAGCTGTGCACAGAGGCTTTGCATATGAAAGGCCTGGCGCTTTGAAATCTGAACATTACCCAACAAACTGCAGCTGAATCAGAGATACCCAGAACTTCAAAAAGAAGGTCCAAGGCCCCACGGCAGCTTGCATTGCTTCACAGCTGGGCCTCATCTGGGCACATCCAAACCCCAAACAAAGAAGAGGAATCTCTCCTTAGCTCCTGCTGTGTAGCCTCAGGCAGAGGCTAAATTAGCAGCACCTTAGAGATCCAAAAGCCAGTGTCCCCAGGGGTCAGAGTGGTAACATACAGATTACAACTACTCAGATCCATAAGGGACACACTCAGGGGGCAGACTCAGTGAGCACCAAAGTCCACTGAAGCAAGTCTTTCCCCAGAAGAGTGTCTCCAGCTCAGAAGTTGATTCTCACAGCCAATTGGCCCGGAGGTCAATTCCTCCCAGTGATACCTGCAACAATCAAGACTTAACTACAACAAGACTGTGCACAAAGCCCACAAAGGGGTATACCAAGAGTTTCCACCTCAGGTAATTGGGGAGGCTGAGCCACTGGTCCCTATAGGACACCTAACACAGAAAGTTACTCTATCAACACAGGGAAGCATAAAAAATGCGGAGACAAAGAAACAAGTAACAAATTACAGAAATGGAGGAAAGCAAACTACTGGATATATAGTTCAAAAATCACACTTTCAAGGTTTTTCAAGAACTTTCTAGAAACCACCGATAAATTTAGTGAGACCCTCAAGAAATCTAGTGAGACCACTGATAAATTTAGTGAGACCCTCGAGGTTATGAAAAAGGAACAACTAGAAATTAAGCATACATTGACTGAAATAAAGGATATTATGCGGATTTCCAACAGCAGACTAGAGGATCACAAGAATCAGGTCAAAGATTTGAAATACGAAGAAGCAAAAATCACCCAGCCAGAAACACAAAAAGAAGAAAAGAATCCAAAAATATGTAGATAGTATAAGGAGCCTCTAGGACAACTTCAAGTGTACTAACATCCGAATTATGGGGGTGCCAGAAGAAGAGAGAGAGAAAGATATTGAAAACCTATTTGAAGAAATCATGACAGAAAACTTCCCCTACCTCGTGAAAGAAATAGACTTACAAGTCCAGGAAGCGCACAGAACCCAAAACAAAAGGGATCCAAAGAGGACCACACCAAGACACATCATAATTTAAAGGCCAAGAGCAAAATACAAAGAGAAGATCTTAAAAGCAGCAAGAGAAAAACAATCAGTTACCTACAAGTGAGTACCCATATGAGTGTCACCTGATTTCTCAAGAGAAACTATGCAGGGCAGAAGGGAGTGGCAAGAAATATTCAAAGTGATGAATAGCAAGAACCTACAACTTGGATTACTTTACCCATCAAAGCTATCATTCAGAATTGAAGGTCAGATAAAGAGCTTCACAGGTAAGAAAAAGCTAAAGGAGTTCATCACCACCAAACCAGTATTATATGAAATGCTGAAAGGTATCCTTTAAGAAGAGAAAGAAGAAGAAAAAGGTAAAGATACAAATTATGAACAACAAATACATATCTATCAACAAGTGAATCTAAAAATCAAGCAAATAAACAATCTGATGAACAGAATAAACTGGTGAACATAATAGAATCAGGGGCATAGAAAGGGAGTGGACTGACTACTCTCAGGGGGGAAAGGGGTGTGGGGGTGTGGGAAGAGACTGGAAAAAATTGTACACCTATGGATGAGGACAGTGAGTGGCAGGGATAAGGGCAGAGGATGGGGTGGGAATAGGTGGAGGGGAGCTCTGGGGGGGGGGGGAGAGGAACAACTGTGATAATCTGAATAATAAAAATTTAATTGTAAAAAAACATTTAGGCCATAAATAAATGAGCTAATAGCGTTTTAATTATTTCTAAACTAGTAATGATTTTACTTGTTGTTATTTAAAAATTCATTCTTAATTTAAAATAAATGTAAATTGTTTTAAGTAGATGAAATCTTTGGACTTATGATGGGGGAGTATTGATTATCATTTCTGTTAATTACCTAGATTCACTTACTGCTATAAAATTACTTAAAGTGAAACCAGACAACCTAATGGGCCCAGGCTGCTGGTTAATACTTGAACGAATGTAGCAGAGACTGGGGTGACTCATATATGGTGTTTATTCCATTAATGTGGGCAGAATGGGAGAGCAGCAGGTCACCCACAAACATCTGCTCTACTCACCCCATAAGTCAGCTGCTTCTCTTGGGTAGAATGATACAGACTCCATGGGAAAGTAGAAATTACACGCATGGGGAAGTAGGCAAGGTACAGTGGTTACAGGTTACAGGCAATGCGGGTTGGGGGTTCATAAGGGGCTGGTGCCTCAGGGACCAGCTTAAAGGCAACCAGGTTGTTAATCTAGGCTGTTCTGGGGAAAGGAGGATGGCTGGATTCCCATGTCAGCTACCATGCCCCAGGGCGTACAACTCTCAAACAGATTAGAATGTGCTTTCTCTGATCAAAACGTAACAATCACAATTAACAGAGCCAGATTAATATTTCTTATTATTATAGCTAGTCCCCAGTATTCTATTCCTGCCCCTAACAAAAGTACAAAAATGAAAAGAAATCACACCTAAATCTGTTTTTTTTCATGACAACCTCAATCAATTCCTCTTGTAAAATCTATCCCATAAACTTAACTAACATGCTTCATTTGTGGGAGGCATGATGACATTTAAAATGATGTCAAACGAACTGTGATCTAAACTGGAAACAAATTTATAGATGTCGTGATCTGACCTGAGAACACAGCAAATTACTTATAATTGAAAGAATCTTGATATATTGAAAATTACTTCTTTTATCATTATGCCAATCAAGATTTCAATAACTGTTGAATTTATGTTAATGAGATAGTAACTCGATGCTAACATTTTCCACTCTCTGCTCCCAATATTCAGGGTCAACGTTTCAGAGAAATGATGCAAAATTTATGAACCTAGAGCTGTTTTAAGGAAAATTCATAACAATGACACAGAAAACAGGATGAGGCCGACTGAAACCACAATAGAGTGAGTGCCAGCTTAGCACAGTGATGAGCATGTTGCAGACATTGTATCTCATTTAATCCACTTCAAGTCATCAAGGTGTTCCATTGACTTAGCTGTATTTTGGACCTCAGATATGCAGAAATTTAAGGAGTAATCCAAGGTTTTCTATCCTAAAACTTGGTTCCATGACCTGGCCAGTGTCGCTCAGTTGGTTGGAGCACAGCTCTACACACTGAAAGGCTCTGGGTTCAATTCCCAGTCAGGTTTCATACCTAGGTTGGGTGTTCAGTTCCCAATGGGAGTGCCTATGAGAGGCAACCAATTGATACTTTTCTCTAACATCAACATTTCTCTCTCCTCCCCCGCTCTCTCTCCCTCTCTCTCTCTAATGAGTAAGCATATCCTCAGGACAGTATTGAAAGACAAAATGAGTTCCACTAGGTCTTAGAAGTTAATTTTCAAATTTTAGTTTAAATTATTGCCAAATTTCCCAATAGTTTCAAAGAATACCTTGGAGTAAACTAAACCAGCAATAACATTCCTTTATTTATATAAGCAGTTTTACTGCACCTAAGCCTGGCCCACCTGGCTCAGTAGTTGAGCATCGATCTATGAGCCAGATGGTCATGGTTTGATTCCAGGTCAAGGCACATGCCCCAGTTGTGGGCTCAATCCCCAGGGTGGGTGTGCTGGAGGCAGTCAATCAATAATTCTCATCATTGATGTTTCTCTCTCTCTCTGAAATCAATTATATATATGTATATAATGGAATTATTTTTTAAAAAATAAAAATAATAAAGGAAGGATAGAGAACTCACCCTGATTAGAGAGGGCAGTGTGTCTCAGCTATGACCCCACATAAAAAAACCTGGGAAGGATAAACAGACAAGCCCCCCTCTCCTCCGAGGCTAACACCTCTGGTCCTAACACCTCTGGCTAACACCTGTGGGGCCTCTTCCAAAGTGATCAGAAAGTTCTAGGATGATTCTGCTGCACAGCCCAGTCCAGCACCACAAGGTAAGGATGGAGGATGCTAAACTAACGGGGACTCACTGCACACAGGCCAATCACAGGGTCTCACCACAGAAACACAGTTGCCACTCAATCCCTCAGAACTCTTGCTGACCAGGCCGGTCACCTGACTCACAGCTCCAACTACCTCCCAGACTTCCACGATGGGTTCACGTCCACAGGGAACTCAAAGCATTTATGAGTAAAAGTGACTCACCAAAGCTCTTTGCAATTTCCTCAGTTTCTCTACAGGCTCAGGGTCATAGCCCAGAACCCTCTGCATGTCATTGTCCTTCAGTACCAACATCTTTTCCAGCATAAAGCGAATCCTAAAAATATAAACACACGAAAGAGAAAGCCATCATTTCAAATTGTCTGTTCAACTGACCTTCAACTTGGGAAGAAATAAACCAACTCTGCTGGTGGCCATCACTGCTAATAAACCTGATGGCCTCAGGCAGACCAATCCTTCTCCACCTTCTGCAGCCTTTTAACATCAATCCAGCACTGAGCTTGCACCAGAGCTCCACTGGGAACTTGACCACTACCCACAAATCTCTGGGTTTTCCTCTCCTGTTCTCCCACCCCCAACTGTTTCCACTGATCCCCCCGTTTGTGCTCCTCCCTCCTAACCCTGTGCTCTGGATCATCACTCCTCTCCACAAGAGTTGCCATTTCTTCCAGACTCTTGGGATGTTCACTCTTTTAGCTTCTAACCTGGAAATAATGTCATACTGAGAGAAAGGCTGTAGGAACAATACAGAGACCTTCCATATATCCCATGTTGCCATTGCTTCAAATGCTGACTTTTTATTGATATAGTTCACATACCATCAAACTCACCCATTCAAAATATACACTGAGTATATTAAGGGTTGTGCATCCATGTCCACAATTTTACATCATTTTCAGCGCTCACCAAAAAGCAGTTCCAAATACAATTTAACAGCCACACCAAAATTCCCCACAACCCACCACCCGTAGGCAACCAGGAGAGTATTTTCTGCCTCTGCTAACTTCTGTGCTTTTAAAATTGATTTATTTTTAAAAACATATTTTTATTGCGATAACTGGTTTGACTCAGTGGATAGAGCTTTGGCCTCTGGACCAAAGGGTCCTGAGTTTGATTCTGCTCAAGGGCACATACCTCAGTTGCAGATTCCACCCTGGCCCAGGCCTTGGTTTAGGGTGTGTACAGGAGGCAACCAATTGATGTGTTTTCCTCACATTGATATTTCCCTCTGTCTTTCCCTCTCTCTTGCACTTTCTCTAAAAAAAACAATGGAAAAATATCCTCCAGTGAGGAGATATATATATATATTATTGATTTCAGAGAGGATTGAAAAAGGAGAGACGGAAGCATCAATTATGAGAGAATCATTGCTCAGCTGCCTCCTGCATGCCCCACACTGGGGATGGAGCCCACAACCCAGGTATATGCCCTGACTGGGAATCAGACCATCACTTCCTGGTTCATCAGTAGACTCTCCACTACTAAGCCAGGTTGAATTCTCTGTTTTAAAACTGACCTCTTAGCAGGTTTGAATTCTCTGTTTTAAACCTGACCTCTGCATTCAATATGGGGAAGTTTTTCTCTGGAACACTCCAGCCTGGTTCCCATGACCTTCCTCCTACTCTTCCTACCCTCAACCACTCTTCTTCCCAAAGGTCTGAATGTCAGTGCTTCAACCCTGAGGCTTCCCACCTCAGAGCCTTAGGACCTCCTCAGAGGGCTCAGAACACACCTCCTAACAGTGACCATTTCGGGATTTCAGAAAAGAGCCCATCTTCCCTTTTGAGTGTGGGTCTTCTGCATGTACTGCTGTCCACCGAAGGCCCAAGCTGAGAACATGGGCTGACCCTGGCCTTCCCTCACACCCCTCACCCACCTAGTCAGTCCTCACTGCCACACCCACTGCAACTGAGCTAATCCTCCCCCCACTGGCTCCATCTTCCTGCCTGACCACCTCCGTCTTCTATGTTGTAGCCAAAGGGACCATTAGCATGAAAACTTCCTTTGCCATTTTCCCACTCAGAACCCTCTGGTGCCTTTAGGATAAAAGCCCAAATTCTTGCAATGGCCTCTGCCCTGCTCCTCTGTGGGCCCCACACAAACCCTTTTCCTGCTCTTCACGCATCCTGGGCTTACCTGTCCTCCCCTACTCTGATTTTCAGAAAAGAAATCAAGGTAGGAGCCATGCTCAGCTCTGCCTTCTGGAAGGGGAAACTGAGGTTTGGAAGACTCAGGTACAGGGCTGTCCACTGGCTGAGCTGGTAGTCCAGGTGTGCTGACACCTGAGCCCCAAGCCAAATGGCCTTCCTCAGTAAATAACTTTTGAATACATGAGTGTTAAATCAATTCTTAAACTGAAGAACTATCCTGTTTCTTAAAACTGAAAAAAGGCTTGTTCACATCATCCTATATAATAAAAGAGTAATATGCAAATTAATCATCACTGTGAAAAAAAGGAGGTGCCCAAAGCAGCCAGGGCAGGATGCTGGCTGTGTCACACCAGCAATGTGAGGCCAGTGGGCACTGCCATGGTGACCCAGACCAGGCAAGCCCCCAGCAGGGTCAGCTGGCAGGTCACCCCGGCAATCTGCAAGCAGGCAAGCACTGCCCGAATGCAGCACCCAGCAGGGCCTGTTGACAGGTAGCCGGGCATGGTGGGTCACCACAGGAATCCCCAAGCAGGAAAATTCAGTCTGCAGGCAGCACCCACCAGGGCCTGCTGGCAGATCATCAAGGGGACCCCCGAGCAGGCAAGCGCCCAGCAGGGCCTGCTGGTGGGTCGCTGGGGGGATGTGGTAGTAAGCAAGTGTGGCCAGTAGGCAGCGCCCAGCAGGGCCTGCTTGCCATCTCCATGGTGTGGAGCAGGCAGGCCCTGCAGAGAGCCGAGAACCTCAGGGAGCGAGCCTTAGCCATCAGTAGGACATCGCTGACGGCTCCCAGACTGGACAGTGTGCAGGTTGGGCTGAGGGACCCTCCCCTTCCCCCACCTCATGCACGAATTTCATGCACAGGGCCTCTAGTATATAATAAAAGCCCAGTGACCAAACAACAGAATGACCAGAACGATGACCAGTCACTATGAAGCGTACTGACCAACAGGGGGCCAACACTCAATGTAGGATCTGCCCTGTGGTGGTTAGCATGCTCTTCTAGTGCTGACCAGAATGAGTGGACTTCCACCGCAGGCTGATCCTTGAAGGCCATGGCCCCCTCCGACCAGTACATGAATCCCTTGCTCTGGGCCTCAAATATATATATATATATATATATATATATATATATATATATATATATATATATTAAGCTAATTGTCTCTCCAACCGTCGACCAATTGACCAGATGCTATGATGCACACAGACCACCAAGGGTCAGATGCTGTGACTGGTAGGTTATCTTGCTGCTGGGGTCCAGCTGATCAGGACTGGGCTAGATGGGACAGACACGCCCTGGAGCCCTCCCACGATCCCTCCCTGGCCCAATCGTGCACCAGTGGGGTCCCTTGGCCAGCCCTGCACCCTCTAGCAATTTGGGACTCCTTGGAGGATGTCGGAGAGCCGAATCTGTGCACCTGAACTCTAGTTTTAAAGATTAAAAATTCAAATCACAGAAGCAGAAGATAGCAGATTAATAGGAAATGAAATATAGCATTTAACCCCACTTATTTCTATGTGCCGGTAAGCTTCTGAACACTTAGGTAGTCAGGAGGCAGGTCGAGTGACCCATCATACCTTGCCTTGTCCTGGAACTTGCTGCCTGCCCCGCTGGCTTTGGCCTGGTTCTCTGTGGTCACTTAAAGTGACAAAACATTATCTTTTCTCAACAAAAAGCCCACATTTCTCAGCATTAACACATTGCGTACCGCATAGAAATTGCTAAGACAGACGCCAAGGACTGCATGTTTTTGGGCAAACTGCACGTTATTTAAATCATCATAATGCACTTTAGGTGTTGTTTTTCAATAATTATAACATTTTTATTCACAAAAACAATTAAACAATTGAAGTTCCTAGTACTTTTTTAATGTATGGTACTGCGTAAAACATTTTCCTCTATGAAGAGGGACCAAAAAAATTTACATAAGTATCTAGATTCACTCTTTTTTCCTTGGGCGTGAAAAATGAGAACACTCCTGAGAGGTCCTTAACAGATGACTCGGAAACATGAGAAAACTCCTGAGCGGTACGAAATGTGTTAATAGGATCAGTTCCTATCTTTCTCTGTGAAATTTCTTGTAAGTTTTTCCAAAATGACTAATATGAGGAAAGACTGTCCCAGGTGGAAGTCATACAAATGGGCAATGATGGTGAACAGGTTGTCACACTCTTTGCCTTCACTGCCCTTTTTACAGACGTCATCAAACTTCCTCACTGTGGCCTCCAGATTGGGAGCTTTCACCTGCACCAATGGAACAGACAAAACGTTATTGCAAACACCTGACAATTGTGGCAGCAAGTTACTCTCAGGGATCCTTCTTTTCAACAAGCTGTTAGTGTTTATGCTGAAGGAGTCAGTACTTTTAAAATCAACGCATCATTATACACATGGTAGGATGCACAGGCCCACAGGACAGAAACTTTAAAAACCAGTCTGAGTGTACAGTATTGATACCCAGCAACACAGACTGGCAGCTGCAGCACAGAGCAATCTGCCACAGCACTGGAGCCTCCCATGTTAGCACAGCCTTTCGTCTTCTAAGTCTAGGAGGGACTGCCTCAGCAAGCAACCATCTGGCTCCTTGGAAAAATACCACTACACATCTCTGTCTGCAGCACTGCACATCTAACAGCACTCATTCTGACATGCCCACTGAGCCTGGAGGAGGAGGCATAGAGTGGTGTCGAAGGTCCACTTGGGAAATGAGACCTCCACAAATGCAGTCCTGCTGGACCTGGGAAGGAAGACCCCAAAACAGAACTAGCAGTTGTGACCAGCAACTCGGCCACTAGTCGTAAAAGATTAAACTCTGAGGAACAGAGGCTGGAAGAGGAAACCTGAGGGGAAGAGCAGGTTATGGGGGGCTGCTTCAATTGTGGGTTCAGGTGAGCTCAACCAGACAGGTTAGTGTGATATACACGTGTCATTGCTGAAGGGCAAACACTAAATGCTACAAGACTCCAGAGAAAGGCACAGTTGGGCAGATGAGAATGACTTCACAGAGGCGAGTGTGCATAGACAGGGGATATTCTTTAGGGAACAAATAATAAATATAACCTGTAAACTCCCTATTGGTGCCCCTGCATGAAAATCAACTTGAAGAGCATACTATGACCAGGGCATTAAGCTCAAATATAACTTAAAGAAATAGAGAGGGAGAGGGAGGGAGAGAGAGAGAGAGAGAGAGAGAGAAGAGAAATTACCCAGCCAGCATGACTCAGTGGTTGAGAGTCAACATACGAACCAGGAAGTCATAGTTTGATTACTGGTCAGGACCTATGCCCAGGTTTCGAGCTCAGTCCCCTATGTGGGGTTTGCAGGAGGGAGCTGATCAATGATTCTCTCACATCATTGATGTTTCTATCTTTCTCCCTTTCCCTTCCTCTTTAAAATCAATAGAAATCTATTTTTGAAAAGAGAAATTAGAAATCTGCAGACATAAAAATAATTTTACATAATAGTGTGCAAAGTGTCCACTCCATGGGGAGTTGCCCTGGAGTTGAACCAGGGGGCGGGGCTGGCTGGGGGAATGGAGGGTGTATCCCGCTGCCAGCAGGAAGCTGCTAGGGACCCTACCAGTGCATGAATTTGGTGCACTGGGCCTCTAGTTTATGTATAAACTACTCAGGTTGAATGCGTTCAACACACAATTGGAATTAATTACGTCAATTTATCTAAAATTTTGAATTAATGTGGTGTCTTCAATATAACCTGTAACTTAGTAGAGCATTTACAACAAGCAATACCATTCATGTTGCTGAAGTTATTAAGCACTTACATGAGATGTGATGGGACTTGCACATACTCTGCAGAGACCTGATGTTTGATTGATAAATGACTCAAGAGATGCCCAGGGACCGTCCCCATGGGCTGGTGACACACTCTGGGTCCCATGAGGACGATCCTGTCACCAAAGAACTGGAGCTTCATGGACACGCATCCTGAGAGCTCATCCCTCTGGCACAGGTTTCAGGGGACGCCAAGCTCCGAGGCACTATGATGAGGGCCCTGCAACGAGTCCTATCTGGTGTCCTTCATGCCAGGAGAGAAGGTTGATGTGCGAAGTGGACCAATGACCTCCTGGGCCCACATCCAGTGGACGCATGACCTGCTGCAGGTGGTCAGGGTCTATGGCGTTTCTTACAACCTGGTGACATTCTGCCTGATCCCAAACCCTTTGCCTGAGGTGGATCCCGGTCCGTCAAAGGAAGATGGGCCGGGAAAGCCCTGGGACAGCGCCCTGAGCTGGGGACACGTAGGGCAGAGGCAGGCGCGGGGCTCCATCACCCTCCGCGGGGAGGGCGGGCCTGGCCTGTGAGGAGGAGTCTTTCTCAGAAACCAAACCCTGACTTCAGAAGGCACCTCCCTAAGCAGCTGGTCCACGCAGACCGAGGAGTCCTCAGCCTGCCCCCCCCGCAGCCCCCACTTCCCATCTTTGTTGCAGAAGCTGACTGACTCCTTTCAGGGAGCACATCTCCAGCGAGGCTGCCCTCCTAGGACGCCTGCAGGACCTCCTCGCTGCAGGGCAGCCGCCTCAGGGCTCCACCTGCCTCCCCCAGGCCCACGTCCCCCTCCAGGCTTCAGGGCTCTGCACTGCCAGCAGCCACTCAGGCCAAACAAGCCTGCACCCCTGGACTCTGCTGTCTATTGGACAAACCTTGCTGACTCCCAGCAGAGGCGGGACTTCCGGGTGATGCCTGGAGGACAGAGCACTGCGAGGGGCAACGCGTCGCCCCCTGGTGGTGGGAGGCTGCAATGTGTCCACTGTCAGAACTCTGCTCTGAGTAGGTGAGTGCAGAGATGAGCTCTCGCTTCACACAGGAAAGCCCTGCAGGTCCTGGTACAGAGGCCTCCTGCCCGCAGGAAAATGTGCCCTTGGTTCTGGGGGTGCATTTACCAGTATTTACAGGAAATTTCTACTCACCTTACTGTTATGAAACTGGTGTTTCCACTCCACCTCGGGCCTCAATGTCTCCGTGTGCCCTGTGATACCTGTCCTGAGGTGTGTTCTGCAGTGTCCCCACATCCACGCGGATGGGACATAGTGACCATGGCCTTATTTGGGAATAGGGCCTTTGCAGTTGTAATCAAGTTCAGAGGAGGCGTTGGGTCTGGGATGGCTGGGCCCTCACTGCAGTGACAGGTGTCCTTGTAAGAGGGAAATTAGACTCACTGGCCGAAAGAAGGTCGTGTGACTTGGACACAGAGTTGGGTGGGGAGGATGGGTCTCCAAGCCAAGGAACCAAGGATAGCTGGCACCACCAGAAGCTGGGAGAGGTCTTCCCTTGCAGCCCCAGAAGGACCGGCTTTGCCCTCACCCTGATTTCTGGGGGTGATTGTTTCACAGGCAGTGTGGAGAGCTCTGGTCCCTACCCACCTGCCCAGATCACTGTCTCCTAAGCTCCTGCAGAGAAGCCACAGTGGAGGAATGGACTCCCAGCTGCAACCTCCAGGCTGGGGGTGAGGAGCAGGAGGAGGGGTTGCCTGAGGCACTAGCTCCTCACTGCCTCCCTGAGCACCTCACATCCTGTGCCTTGACAGGTGGACCAGGGCTGATATCTGCCCAGAGGGCCTCAATAACAGTGTGTAGGGCTGTGCCAGGGAGACTCAAGAGCAGGCATGACAATGTTCATCTTCCATCTGACCAACCTCCTCCAGTGTTGCATATACTCAGCACCCTCACTACCCCCACCCAAGTCCCTACAGGGTCTCCCTCCTGTCTTACACACTGGAGTGCATGCCTGTCTCTCATTCAATCATTTCCTGGTGATAATTGGGAAGAGGGAGTCAGTCACCCTTTTTGTCACCACATTTAACAGGAACTACATGAAGTAAATCCATTTATTTCCCCAGAGTGCTTAGAAGGAGTCTGACCCACAGTAGCTGCTCAGTGAATGAAAGTCAGCACCCTCCCCAGGCATTCAGCGCAGTTGGTGGACAGAAAGTTTGGTTTCTCTGGACCTGGTGAAAGGGCTGGTTGCAAATATAAAACATTCCATGAGTGACACAGGGACTGATGGTTGTGAAACAGGGCCAGTGGTAGGGCCAAGGTGCTATACAAATACATTATAAGAAATTGAGGAACATAGGCTGCCATTCAGAAAAGGACGACCTGATTGAGTGAGGTTCTCATAGACACCTTCAGCTTGTTTTACTTGCCAGCATAAAAGAAAACATCATACAACATTCACGTTGGAACCACACTCATCTGTTAGTTGAGGGCAAGCATAGGTTGGCTATAAATACACCTGTTTGGAGAAATCAATGAGAGCTTTCTGAGGGAATCTATGAGCTGTGTGCATATATATATGTGTATATATATATATATATATATATATATATATATATATATATACAGATAAACATATTCCCTACCCTTCCTCTGGTTGGTTGATAAACACTTGGCTGTATGCTTCCCGATGTTTTTCCAACCTTTTCTAATTTTCTCACTTTGCTGTTCTCCCCAGTGGGAGTGCCCCTTAGATGATCCCACCCTCTCTGCTGGCAGACCTTAGCCCAGAGCTGTCACTTGGATATTTCCCACTCTCCAGATCACAGAGCTCTCATGCCAGGGTAGAGGTGCATCTATGGAGCTCAGTGGGGTATGGTTTGGGATGCCCCCTCAGCAATGGGAACACATGGTACTGCCCGGAGGACCCACCACCTGAGTGTGGTTGGGTATTTGAAGAAACATCAGAGTAGGAAGCATCTGAGGGAGTGCTGGATACCACATGGGAAAGAGAGAGGGGGATAACCAACATGGTCTGTGAGGAGAGTGACTACTGTGTTTGGACAGGTTCAAGCTTCAGACTAATTAGAGGACACGATCCTCTCATGGGAAAGCCACTTGCAAGTCCCGGCAAAATTATAGCCAAAGGCTATAGTTGTAAGCTTGACCTTATGGTCTGAACCTGTGGTCCGTGTCGCTAAGTGAGGTTTGCTGTGGGAGGTGCTTGATAGTGTTCAGGTGCATGTAATTGAGTAGATTAGAAACCTGGGAGAACACTGTAAACATTTTGACCATGCCTTTACTTTGCATTATGGAATCTGGCTATAAAAATAGGCTCAGCTTGCAGGCCATGGCAGTGTCTCTCTAATCAGAGGGCAGCGTCCCACCTAGCCCCAGCTCTATTCTCTTGTCTTTCTTCTTTAATCCTTCACCATTGCCGCGCCCCCACCCTTTCAGGTTCACGCATGGACATGCTGGCACAGCACAGGTCTGGATGGGGGACAGATGTGATGAGAGGATGAACATAGAGGCTTTGGTGGGGGGAGGATGGTGAATCGTGTGCTGAGCATTTCGAGTTGGAGGTGTCTCTGGGACATAAAAGCTGGAAACAGATCTGGAGGTTCCCAGGAGAGGCTGGGGCTTGAGGTGTTTGGAGCCTTCTGGGAAGATTGCAATGGAAGTGGCAGACATGTATGAGCTTTTCTTGGGCTGGAGGGTGGTAGAGCATTGGGCGCATTCTGAGGTGACCCATGGAGAAGCTAGACCACGAAGGGATGGGAGTAACTAGTGTGGAGGCTGAGGTAGGGAAGGTTCAAAAGGGAAGGTCACCCAGGGTGAATGCCGAGAG
Organism: Myotis yumanensis; assembly: GCF_028538775.1. Classification (NCBI taxonomy): domain Eukaryota; kingdom Metazoa; phylum Chordata; class Mammalia; order Chiroptera; family Vespertilionidae; genus Myotis; species Myotis yumanensis. The sequence continues at coordinate 15,614,189 of NW_027223771.1, read as the reverse complement.
GTGCCATAGGACTGAAAAGTTGAGGTACACAGGCAGACCATCTGACCAGTCCCTGGCAAACCCAGGGAATGGGATGTATATTGGACCTGGGATGAGAACAGTCATCTAAGATGGAGTGGGAAGATTCTACACACATTCTCAAGTTCAGAGGACCTATCAAATGTGGGATAAGGAGAGAGGTGGGGTCCAGCCTGCACCGTAGGCTTTTGGCTTCTATGATGGACTGCGGGCTTGCTTGAATAATTAGGGAGCCCAGAGGAACCAGGGAGAGTGGAGGAAGCACGTAGCCTGGACAGAGGATCTAAGGCAGCCGACCTCAGGCTTAAAGTTTAGGAGGGGAGCGTCAGACCTAGGGGAACAGAGGGGTCCTGGAGGGAGCTACCTCCATGGTGGAAGCAGTCAATGAGTGTTTGTGGAAGGAATGAGTGAGTGACAGAGTGATTGGCAAGTGTGAGCCCTGAGAAACCTGTCCCAGAGGAGAGAGAATCATGGGACAGAGGCTGAGAGCTCCCAGGGATGACTGGCCAGTGTCAGATCCTGCAAAAGCCAAAGGTGCAGGGGAGGAGGCCTGCAGGTGGTGCTGCTCAGTTTGTCTCAAAGCATTGGGGAGGGCAGCTTGGCTGAGTGGGCGGCTCCCACAGCTGCAGGACCTCAGGAAAGAATAGGAAAGGAAGTGACAGGAGGCACCTTACAGGAGAGGTCTGGTGAGGAAGGAAGGGGGCATGCAGGTGACAGCTGGACAGAACACCATTAGATTAGGTCAGGAGGGGATCTCTACCTGCCTTCCTCCCTGCCTCCTTCTTCTGACACTTCCTGGTTGAGTAGCCTTGGAAAAATCCAACGGATCACTTTAAGCTTACCTCCTGTTTTGATATAAATCCCATATAAAAATGGGATTCAACCAATAGGAACGTAAAATAAACGCTGTTGCATGGTAAACAGGAAACCTCCCTTTCCCATGCTCTCACCTCCTGGCATAGGGAGCTGGTGGATTCCAGGGGCCGGGGGAGACTGGGGGGCTGAGCAGGGACCCCGGAGACCCAAACCCCCAACAGCACTGCCAGTGACAAGCAGTGAGAAAAAGTAGAACTCATTTTTACAACACCTCATTTTATTACAAACCCATCCTTGTGTGTTCCAAGAATCAATGGCTATTTGATACAGAACTCAAAGTGCTCAGAGTACTGACTATGTTAACATTTCTTTCCCAGTACCTTAGCTCAAATGAAAAAAAAAAAATCTTTATAGAACCCAAATCACCAGGTGTAGTACATCCCACAATGAGCACCTTTAGTAAGCAAGAGGAAACAAAATGTGTCTGGAACCGGCCAAATACACACAGCAGCATGGGAGACTCCTGATGCAAAGAAATGACTCCCTATGGAACATAAACATGGAGTGTCCCCCAAGACAGGTACACAGAGGTCAGCCTCCCAATAAACATGAATGATTCCCGATGGAGCATAAACATAGATAAGAGTGAATGACGCCTTATGGAGTGTAAACATAGGGTGCTCCAAAAAATGTGAACACAGTGAAAAGAAATAATAAATCAACTCCCGAAGGAAAAGAATGACTGCCTTTTGAACATAAATATAGGGCGCCCACCCTTTCCCAAATAGAAACACAGGTGAGACTCCGGTGGAAGAGAATGACTCCCAATGTAACAGAAAGTAGAATTCCAAAAAAATGTGCACACACTTTAACAGCTGATAACTCACTGAATTTTCATAACTTTTCAAGTTTAACTGATTGGAAAAAATGGGTGAAGCCACACTAACCTGTGAATGAAAAAAAATTTCTCCACTAGGCTCTTTATGGGGATATGTAAAAGATAAAGTTGAGGAATCCAGGGCAGCTATGGAAAGAGATATGTACAAACACCAAACGGAAGGAAGAATTCTTATTGTTTTCGCCTCCATCGCTTTCCTTAGTTCTGCTCCAGGCGCTCCTGCTGAGGAAGCAATGGAATCGCAAACACCGAGAATCACTGCGTTCTCTTTGTTCACATCTTCTGTCAACAGCAGCCCGGATGCCTGGACTGTGGCCCTTTCTATGCCAGACACCTCATCCTTTATGTGTCCCCAAAAGAAAGTCCAGAGGATACATCTTCTTTGTTCAAAGTTCAGTCTGGCTTCACCCATTACGTCAAATCTGTTAACACTGAAATGGAGTGAAAATTGAGTTATCAGCTGTTAAAGTGTGTTTACATTTGGGGGGACACCCTGTAGTATATATATTTGGGGGACACCTCAAAGCACATATATTTCACAAGTGTGAACACATGTATGTAATATATTACATTTGGTTCCTATCCTTGGAAGTCACTCAAAAATAATAAATCAAAGTGTCATTCTCAATGGGGGACAATGGGGCACTGCAGCCACTTTCCAAATCACTTTCCTGCTTCTTGCACATGTTCCCCTCTGCACACTGTGGACACTTGCTGGGAGGGGGCGGGCAAGGATTTTCACTGCCCCATCCACCCAGGCTGGGCAGACCCAGTGTTTATAGAAAAGTGGCCCCAGGAGCCAGCTGGAGAAAAGCAAAGCCTGAGGCCACCTGCCTGGAAGACCGCCCATGCCTGAACGACGTGGGGCCCAGGCCTGGCTTGGCAAAGTTCTGGGTTAACAGTGAGCCTGACTCTAGGGCCTCCAGGTCTTTATGGTTTGGCTGGTCTGGGCTTCTCCTGGGACCACCAGGCTTCTGGGAGAGGGAGTCGAATTTCTGGGTCACGAGGGCCCAGCCCTGAGAGAATGCATGCATGTGTGTATTTGCTCACCTGTGCATGCACACGCACATGCATATGCGCACACATGCTTTAATGGAGGTGAAGTAGCTAACATGTGTCCTAAGGGGCATGCTCACATGGCGTCTGCCTCTGGAAAGGAGGTTTGTCATTGCCTTGTGAGCATCCCCAGGCCAAAGTGGATTTGTTGAATAGATACCAGTGGCTGGAGGTAGAGACAGGAGTTTCACAAATGGGGTGTGACCCTTAGGGCTGGAACAGCGTTGTCACCAACAGAACAAATGGAAGCAGCACGGGAACCCTTTCCTCCTTCTACAGCCACTCCGGTTACCGTAGGCAGACAGGAGAGGAGGCCGTTGTCTTCAGAAGGCGTGTTGGTAGTTTGAAGGCTCTGGATCTGCTTTGGGGTCAGGAGGAGGGGGCCACTATGGGTCCTCTGGCCTTTCAGTACGGGTCATTGGTGGTCTTTATGATTTTTCTTTTTTATGGGTTAGTCATTTTGTGGGTTTTTGGGGTTTTTTTGTGGGTTTTTCATAAATGAGGGAGGGTATTTGGTGGAGGAACTGGTAAAAGGAAGGGAACCTCCAGTATCTGGAAAAGGGAGAACCTCTTTTGAAGGGGGTGGGATGTTCAAGGACGATGAGGACTGAAAGCGTTTCAACACAGCTAGGGGGGCCGCTGGACACTTGTCTTTGTTCTTCCCTTTGTTCTTTTTGCGCCAAGTGGCTAAATGGTTATCCCCAGATCACCAGGAGAAGAAAAGAAGAAAACAACACAAAACAGCAAATAAATGAATTGAAGAACAACAAGTGACTCTACATTGGCTAAATGTACTTGGGAAATGAGAATCATGTCCAGCCCAGGAGAGATGGAAACAATCCCCATGGCACAGCCAGAATCAGGACTTGGTGAATGATTTTGGCTCTGACTCCATCTAATTAATTCAGTGGCAACCTTGTGCCAATGCTTTACTTAGCAAGTGAGGAGAAGTCCCCCTCCCCAAGCTTAAGTAGGACAGGTAAGAGAAAACAAAAACTGCACTATCCTGCCACCTACTGGACAGCTAAAGAAAGACCTCAAATTATCCACCTGCTGAATTGTGGAAAGGAAAATGTTCCTAAATAAGAAAAGTGCTCACCACTTCAAATGTGCCAGCAGTGGAACAACCCATCAAGCAGCATGGACCACCAAGGTAACAATTACACAGGAAGACAATGACTCTTCTCCAGAAAGGGACTCAAAATAATGGGTGATTGTGATATAAAGGAGAGAGAAATCAAAACAGCCGTCATGAAGACACTCAACGAGATACAAGAAGTCAGTTCAATGAGCTCAGGAATACAATTAATGAACAAAAGGAGGACCTTACCAAAGAGATGAAAACTATAAAATGAACCAATCGAATTATGGAACTAAGAACTCAATGAATGAGATAATGAATGGATATATTAATAACTGATACACAACAAAAGCGAGTTGCTATATCAAGATGTCCTGACATTGCCATGTTAGTCATCAGTCATTCAAGGGCTGGCAAGATATAGACATAAGTGAACTTCACTTAAAAATGCAAATATATAAAATAAAAATTCAAATATTTCCTTCATTGCAGTATTTAGAAAATTGACAACTGCTCAGCAAGACATTTTATAAAAACTGAAATAAAAATGCTGTAAGGAAAGTAGCAATTAATGTTCTCTATGCAAGAAGATGGCAAAAATTTTCACTTAAAGACAAATATTAATCAGTTTAGTATTTTAAGTTTATTTGGTTCATTAAAAAGATTCTCAGAGTAGGAACCACCAAGTTTTCTATTGCCTGTAAAACTATAATCAGGATTTCCACCACAAGGTGCCTCCAGGACTGGCCTCATATGAGTAGTACTCAGTCATCTGCTTTGTTGTTCCTGCAAGAAGGAGCACTTCAGTGCTGACCTCTGCTGGCTGCTTCTGAGCCCTGTAGGATTGTAAACAGCAGATACTTAGTATTTTATTTTTCCCTCAATGACTTGCATTTTTTTAAGTAGCCACAATGATAAATGGAATTTCCCATTAAATTGCATTTTAACAATGAAAATGTATCAGAGCAGAGTTACTCTCTTCAAGTATAGGTTCGAAACTGTTCTGAAAAGTACTTATGTTTCTAGGGAGTGGGGAGAGGGGGTCCCAGCTAAGGAATCCAAAGTCAGGAGCCTGTCAGTGATGCAGATGGCTTATCAAGTAACATTTTCTGCCTCTGGAAGGGTGGTACTTACAAGATCCTTGAAGATGCCCTTGGACATATTTAGTAGCCACGTTAGAGATTTAAAAAATTATCCCTTAAAAACACTGCAAAGCATTTGCCTTCACCACGCTTGTACAATACACTCATTACCTTGGAGATGTTAATCATTTGACACTGAGGTATAATTTAGAGCAACAACCTCTAAGGGAGAACAAGATAGCCTGGCTGGTGATCAAATGACTGAAAACAGCTCCAGAGGCCATTGCTTATACCACTGTTACCAAGGCATAGGAGGTGGGATCTGCCCTTTCTGTCTTCCCCACACCCTCCTCCTGCAGATCACATTAGTTTTAGCCACTTTGTCAATGATACTGCCCCTCATCCCTATGATAATCTTTCCCTATTTAACATGTATGTCTTTATATAGAGTAGAAAACTATAAAGGACAGTTTGTCTAAAGGCGCCCTCTAGTAATAATAACAAAGGTCACAATCAAGAAAGTAAATTTACCAAGTACCTGATTGTGTTGGAGTAACTTAACCCATTGTGTTTAAGTTGTTATCTTAAATGTTTCTATTTAGGGGGATTCTGACAAGTGATTTTATAATAGTACTAGAGGCCCTTTGCAGGGAATTCATGCACTCGGAGTGGGGGGTACCTCAGCTGGACCTGTGCCCTCTTGTAGTCTGGAAGCCCTCTGGGGATGTCCAATAGATGACCTAAGGCAGTGATGCGAAACCTATGACACGTGTGTCAGAGGTGACACAGGAACTCCTATTTTTTTTGGTAAATTTTACTTTGTTAAATGGCATTTAAATATATAAACTATATATGAAAAATATAAATCTTTGTTTTAATATGGTTGCAAATATCAAAAAATTTCTATACGGACATGGCACCAGAGTTAGGGTTTTTCAAAATGCTGACATGCTGAGCTCAAAAGGTTCACCATCACTGCCCTAAGCTGTCAGTTGGACATCCTCAGCACTGCTGTGGAGGTGGGAGAGGCTCCTGCCACTGCTGCTGCACTCGCCAGCTATGAGCGCAGCTTCTGGCTGAGCAGTGTTCCCCCTGTGGGTGCATAATGACCACTAGGGGTCAGCTTCTGCATTGAGCATCAGCCCCTTACTGGTCAGTATGCATCATAGCGACCAGTCGTTCCACCATTTGGTCCATTTGTATATTAGCCTTTTATTATATAGGATTGCTAAATTTTAGAGCTTCAAGACATTCAGTTTAAAGACTGGTAGATCAGGTTAACTATATGAAAATATTAAGGGGAAAAACCTAAAGGCACATAAAACCAAAAGAGGAGGAGAGATGCAACTGTCCTGGAAGAACATTTGAATGGTAAGTTCATTTGCCAAAGTTATACTATTTAGTTAGCTTTCATGCCCCCCTAATCTCATGAACCTGGCACAATAGTAATTATGTTTTAAGTTTAGAGGCTAATTGCTGAGTTAAATTTATTTTCTCTGCTTGTGCATTTGACTTACAAAGTTCGTTTCCTTTCCAAACATTTTCTGTGTTCCAATACTTCTTGGTAGAGTCACAAGTGGTTTTCTGTTTCTCTTTCTGCTATCATCTTGAGAAGCTTGCAAAAGTGGTGTTCTGAGTTCCAAATGACTTATATTTGAAGTGTTATGCGTAGATGTTAACGGCTCTGAGATTTCTTGAGATGCTCTTCGTGTCTAAAGAAAATAAAAATGATACATTTTTAAAGTAAGTATAACATGAACAGTTAGAATTGTCTTCTTTAGTTTTGAGTCAATGACTCAGAGATCAGTTTGAAGTGTGAAAAAAGCTGACATTTAAAATGTTTATCATCAATGTCCACTGAATTAAATCTGAGTTCTAAGGTTAATCATTCTTCTATTAGTAGTCATGTGATTTGATAATTCAAGGAATAATAGAATCAGTTTGAAAATTTTAAAGTAGGAGGATACAACTTAATTCAAGAGTATGGAACAATTTTTAAATTACATTCCCCCTTTTCTTTTCTTTTTTTCAAAGACATATTTTACTGATTTTTCAGAGAGAGGAAGTGAAGGGGATAGAGGTTAGAAACATCAATGAGAGAGAAACATCAATCAGCTGCCTCCTGCACCCCCCCCGCCCACTGGGGATGTGCCAGCAACCAAGGTACATACCCTTGACCAGAATCTAACCTGGGACCCTTCAGTCCACAGGTCGACACTCTATCCACTCAGCCAAACTGGTTAGGTCAATTTATGTGGGTTTTTTTTATTGATTTTAGGAAACAGCATAGGAGAGGGATAGAGAGAAACATCGATGATTATACGAGAATATTTTCCTATACTCCTGCTATTTAGTTGACCGAGTATATATATATATATATATATATATATATATATATATATATATACAATTGCATACTTAGACAACCTCATTTTACATACAGTATATTTTTCCGGAGTGGAAAATCTTAATAGATCAGAGAATTGATACAGAGAGAAAACAAAGAGTAACAGCAAGTGAAATTCTACCTCTTTTTGAAGTTGAACTTTCTCTTTTTCCCAAGACAGCTTCTTTACTTTTAACATTTCTATATCATTCTTAAGACTTTGCATATCTTGCTTTAGTTTTTCAATTACAGATACTCCAGATGTTCTGTCATTGTGCAGTGCAGAGGAACTCACATCTTTTAATCTAGAGTCCATGCTTGTACAATAATTAGCATTGAAATTATCTGCACATAATGGATTCTGGAACAAGCCTTCATTTGGCTTTGTTTCCTTATAAATATTTATAACAGCAGGCATACCATGGCTTTTCATTTCAATGATGATTTTTGTTCCATTGCAGCAGGGATGCTGCAATTCAGGATGGCTTTTTGGATCATGAGACTGAGGTGTAGGTCTGATGCCTAAGTTCCAATCTGTGGTATTTGGGTTCATATTTTTTGTCATCTGCATAGGAAACTCTTGGTCTTCTTTCACTCCAGATGTAACTACTAGGGTCCTTACTTTTTCATTTACTGTATCATTATAAAAACTTTGCTCATTTTTGTTTAAAACTTGTTCAGCATTAGGTTTGTGATCATTTTCAGAGTGTAATTCCTTGTCTCTTAAAGAAAGCTCAGAAGAAGAGTCCCACGGAGAGTCTTCTGGAGACCCGGGGTGTCCATGAGATGGAGAAACAATTTTGAGAGTGGTTTCTTCTCGTTTAGGAAATGTTTGTAATGCTGCAGAGATAGTCTTTCCAAATGCACCTTTTCCCTCACAATCAAGCATTTTACTTGTCACATTCGAAGGCATTTGTCTTAAGCTTGCTCCTTCTTTAGAGTTATCATGTAGTAGCTCTTCCTTAGGACAATCAGTGGTTTTGAATTTTACAGAAAATTCACGTGACTTCTGCTTTGACTCATCTTTGGAAAGTTGTAAATTCTTCCTCTCTCTAATGTGCCTTGCTTGATGCGCATATTCCTCATCCTTTTGCACAAAAGAGAGTCCTGAATATGAAGATGTATCCTCTTTGTCACATGCCTTGTTTATTTGTGATTCTTGAGACATTTTTTCCAGATGCAATGGTGGACAATGAACATGCTTTCTTTGATTTTTAGATGCCTTGGCTGTTGGGGTATGTGTTTCTGAAATAAATTTATCCTCAAATGATCAATTGTGAACAAAGATAAATTAGAATAGACTTTAAAATTAACTGTTAGATTTCTTAATCTATGTTTAGCTATTCCCAAAATCAATAATTGTAACTGAGAAGAAAAAGAAAGGAAAATCTTGACTTGGTCTAAATTAATATAAAAACATGCGCCCTCAAACCTAATTGTCACACTATTGGAATCAAAGAATTCATTAGGTGCTAAATATATCAGAAATAAATTAGTAGCTGAATTTTAACATTACAATGCCTTCCTCACTTAAAATATTTCACCTCACCCTATCCTAAATAGTGAGTCCCTCTAGTGCATTTCAGAATTTTTCAGTGTGATCCAAGATGGGAGTAAAGGAGGTGAAAGTTAAACTCACTTTCTCCATGGACCAGATCGGAATTACAACTCAATTATGGAACTACAAACTTGAATAACCAACTGAAGACTAGTTGATTATCAGTATTATAACCAAGGATCTATAGAAGAAGCCTCCAGCACAGGGAGGGCACCCAGAGGCCATCCCCTCAGCGCTCTCTACCAGCGCCACACAAAGCAGTCTCCTCACATGACTCCCAGGACAGAGATTCAATTGGGCTGGCCCCACATTCACTTGTGATGGATGAGAATGCAGAGGCATGTCTCAGTGCAGTGGTCCCCCTGACGAGCTTGTTGTCTCAACCCCACACTGGGCTTCCAGCCCTGAGAACCAGAGCCTGGAAGAGGAGCCCACAGGACATCTGGCTGTAAAAATCAGCAGGGATTCTGCCCTCCAGGAAGAGGTGGGATTCTGCTAGAAACCCAGGAGCCCTCACAAATGGCCCAGCTGATAATATCCTTCCCACCACCTACCCTGGGCTATGAGGAAAGGGTGGCTCAGAGTGGCCTAAGAGTCATGTGAGGAGACTGCTTTGTGTGGCGCTGGGAGAGAGCGCTGAGGGGGTGGCCTCTGGGTGCCCTCCCTGTGCTGAGTCCCTCTCCCACAATGCTCACAGATCCATCACCCCTGATGTCAAGCCCTCCCTTCCTTATGGTCTCAGCCAGGGGAATGTTCTAGACCATCGTCCTGAATCCTTGTCCCCTACCCTGTGGAGCTACATGCTGCAAAGGAGTACGGGCCCATGGTGTTTCATAGAGATCTCCTAAAGAGGTCTGGGTGGATTCAGGTGGTGTCAGAGACTGAGTAGTGTGACTTTGGGTTGGGGGGTCTTTATTCCCTTGCTGATCTAACTAAAGCCACCATTGCAGTGCTGAGCCCTCCCTTCATACAGTCAAATCCTGGTCTTTGGGACTTGATGATTTTGATAGCCTTCCCCTATAGTCTTCCTGATACCACCCCAATCACAGCAGTCCACGGGTATCTGGTGGCTGATAAGTGGCATTTGTGTACCCTGGGACTTGTGCTGAGTGCCCTGACACCCAAAAATGAAACAGAGTTTGAATCTGTATCAACATGGAAAACACCACTTGCACCTACCTGATGAGTCACTTACCTCATGCAACTCACATACCAATGGGCACTCTTTCAGTGAATGACCCCAACAGAAAGCTTGTAGGCAGAGATGGATCTCCAAGTGACTTGGGCTTTTTGCTGGTGGATGCTGGTGGAAGGAGGCATTGCTGTGCAGCTGGCCCCTCCCAGGTGCACCCAGGCCCAACAGAGGTAGTCACAAATACTCGATCTGTTTATAGCTCCACACAGGTACCCCAAGGGAAATCACAGGCAGAGAATGACATTGACTTGCAGAAGAATCCTTTCCAAGAGGCCCCAGAACCAACAAACCTGAGAGTTAGGTGGGGGGACTTGAGAGCATGACCCAATTAGATCCACAAGCAGAACACCCAAATGAAGATCGGGGCATACAGCAAACTGAGCTGGCATGAATTGCTCAACATAGGGTCACCTTTGCACAGCAGCTTGTATACCGTGTATAGTCAGCCAGCTTGAAGATCAACCCATTCCACAAGCAGGCCAACAGCTATCAAGGGTTTAAAAAGGGGGGTTCACAGAACACACACAAGTGACATTCCAAGAGCACCTAACAGAGGTGATCAGAAAGATTGTGCCAATGAGATTCAAAGACACCTAGTACATAAGGCCATTATTCCAAGACTAGGATGCAAAGCACATCTAACTAATATACAGAAACAAATAGAGAGAGTCAGACAAAATGTGGAGTCAAACATTCCCCAAATGAAAGAACAGAGAAAGTTTCAAAAAAAATAACAAAATGAAATGGACAGAAAATACGCATCAGATACAGAGTTCAATAACATGGTTACAAAGATACTCAAGGAATGTAATAATAACTTCAACACAGAGATAGCAATTATTAAAAATGACAAAGAATCCACATAAATAACCACTCAGAAATGAGGAGTACAATATCTGAAATGAAGAATACAGCAGAAGGAATCAACTGCAGATTAGATGAAGCAAAGAATAGGATATTTGACTTAGAAGACAAGGCAGCAGGAAGCACCCAATTACAGCAGCAAAAAATTAAAGAAAAATTGTTTTTCTTTAAAAAATTAGCGAGTTTCAATGACATCAGGGACAACACAAACCATAGGAACATCCACATTGTAGAGAAAGAGGAGAGAATGTGCAAAAAATTGAGAACCTAGTTGAAGAAATGACTTGAAACTTCCCTGACCTGTGAAAAACAAGGACCACAAGTACAGCACACAAAGAGAGTCCCATGCAAGATGAATTCAAGGAGGCCCACTCTAAGACACTTCATAATGAAAATGGCAATGCTTAATGACAAAGAGAGGACCTTAAGATTGCCCTCGTAATTTAGGTACAAATACCTGTGAAATACTCACCAAGAAACACAAAAGTGGCCAGCACTGCAAGCAATTATACATGATGGGACTGAAACCAATACCATGTTATATTACCATATTACTTGCTTTAAAAACATAATTTTAGGCCAAAGCCAAAAATTCCATCAGGGCTATTCCTGCTGTGTAGAAAATTTCCATGCAGCAGGCCTAAGATTGCTATCCTTAGAAAGTCCTGCTTAAATGCCTACCCTTCAGTTGGTGTCTGAAAACCTGAATCTGGGGAGGCTTTCCACATTTCCCTAAATGATAAGTGTGACTCCCTGTGCCTAAATACTTTGCACAAGTCATGAGGTTCTTACTGAACACTTGTTTTCCTTCTGGGAATCTAGAATTTGGGTACATGCTATGGGGAAGATGTCTATGTGACTAGTGTGCCATAAAAACCTTGACACTGAATCTAACCAGACCGGTAGATGACATGTTTCATGTGTGTTGTCAGAATTTGACACTGGAATAACTAAGCACATCCTGGTACCTCCACAGGGTGAGGACTCTGGGAAGCTTGTACCAGATGTCTGCCGCACTTTGTCACATGCACCTTTTCTCTTTTGCTGATTTTACTATACACCTTTCACTGTTATTACTCACACGTGTTAAAACTCACGTGTGAGCACACCTATATGCTGAGTCCTGTAAAATTTTCTAGTGAATAAGCAAACCTAGGGGTGTGTTTAGAAACATCTAACAAAATTGCATTATGTGAAAATGTTATTTGGATTGATGTGTTATACATGATTACAATAGAGAAGTTGATTTCACTGAATACCTGTCCTTGACTTTGCTTCCATCCTTCCTTGTTTTCGAGTTTTCTGTAGATCTATAACAACCTGAATAAACAGATGAAAGGGATAAATGAATCAATGGTGTCAGAAAATTATGTGAAACGAGCAACATTCCTATTTAGTCAGAATAAGAAATACTGAATCCCAATGCTTGACAGTACGTTCTATAGCAAAGTTCCTATAAAGGAAAGGAAGATATCTCACTGACAAATTTCTCCAACTGAACAGGGTTTAATTCCTTATCATAATCAACTAACTAGGAAAACTGAAAAAAATAATTATCATCTACACTAATAAAAGAGAAACATGGTACTTAGGGTACGACTGCTACCCTTCCCATTGGATAATCTGCATATCCTTATGCAAATTAACTGTCAGCCAAGATGGCGGCTGGCAGTCATGCACTGATGGGAGCAGGGAGACTTCCTTGCTCCAGTGACTGTGGACTCCAATGTTCCCTGCCTGCCGCTGCCGGCCTCTCAGCTGCAACTCTAAGCAACTATGTACTATGTTGCAAATAATAAGCTAAACAAAACCCCAGAAACGGGCTTTCATTCAGCCAGGCTTCAGCCAGCTTGACCACAACATTGTATCGATGTTTTCAGCAGCGAGGCCTCAGAGCTGAAGTTGGCCCAGAATTAAAACAAAAGAAAAAGAAAAAAAGGAGCGGTTAGGAGCTTCAGTCACCCGCTTCCGGAAAACAGCCCTCAGCCCCTCACCCAGACTGGCCAGGCACCCCAGTGGGGACCCCCACCCTGATCCAGGACACCCTTCAGGGCAAACCAGCCAGCCCCTACCCGTTCACCAGGCCTCTATTCTATATAGTAAAAGGGTAATATGCCTGCCGGCACAAGGATCAGCAGAGCAGCGAGGCTCCCGGCACAGGGATCTGCATGACAGGGGGCAGCGCCCAAACCCCCTGATCAGCCCTGCTCTGTGCCTGATAGGGAGGAGCTCCCCAATCCCCTGATTGCCCCGCGGCTCTGTGTGTGACAGGGTAGAGCCATAACCTCACCATCGGCCCTGCCCTGAGTGTGACAGTGGCGGTGGCCCAACCACCTGATCGGCCCTGCTCTGTGGGTGATAGAGGGTGGCGCCCCAAGCCCCCTCCACGGGCCTTGCTCTGTGTGTGACAGGGTAGAGCCATAACCTCCCCATTGGCCCTGCCGATGGAGAGGTTATGGCTCTACCCTGTCACACACAGAGCCGCAGGGCAATCAGGGGATTGGGGAGCTCCCCTCTATCAGGCACAGAGCAGGGCTGATCAGGGCGTTGGGACACCTTCCCCTTTCACAGGGTGCAGCGCCCCAACCCTCTGATCCGCCCTGCTCTGTGTGTGACAGGGGGTGGTGCCCCAACTCTCCTATCGGCCCTACTCTGTGGATGACAGGCGGGAGCTCCCCAACCCTCTGATCGACCCTGCTCTGTGTGACAGGGTACGGAGCCCCAATCCCCCCCATGGGCCCTGCTCTGTGAGTGACAGGGGGCATCACCCCAACCCCGTGATCAGTGGCGGCGCAACCTCTCCATCAACCCTGCCTTGAGTGTGACAGGAGGTGGTGCCCCAACCCCCCAATTGGCCCTACCCTGAGCGTGACTGAGGGTGGCATCGCAACCTCTCGATCCGCCCTGCTCTGTGCATGATGGGGCGGCCCCCCAACTCCTCAATCGGCCCTGCTTTGAGCCTGACCATGGGCTGCACTTAGGGATTGGGCCTGCCCTCTGCCACCCAGGAGCAGGCCTAAGCCAGCAGGTCATTATATCCCAAGAGGTCCCAGACTGCAAGAGGGCACAGGCCGGGCTGGGGGACCCCCCTCCCTCTGCCCAGTGCAAAAATTTTTGTGCACCAGGCCTCTAGTCTATTTATATAAAAGCCCAGCGACCATTATGCCAGAATGACCAGAAAGACTGGTGGCTATGACATGCACTGCAACAGCCAAACAGCCTCAACTGACCTTGTTCGGCCCCCCCCTCCTGGCTGGCTCAGCCCCCAGTCGGCCCCCAACACCCTGGTTAGGGGTTCATCCGACCGCCCACCACTTGCAGCTCCTCCCCCTGGCCAACCCCCAACCCGAATGACCCCAAACACTCCTAAATCTCTCCCTGGCTCCCTGGTGCATGTACAGTTAGTGCAAGCACACGAAAATAATTATCAGTCCCTCTGACCCCAACCAGAGTCTCCAGAGGGCTCTGCTAATATTGCAGCCAAGGTGTGGAATTCTCCCTCCATGGCCTGAAGCCCCAGGAGACCTTCCAAGTTAGCCAAAAAGGCGACAGAAGCATTAATGGATGGCGGTCCTTTGCGGAGAAATGTAGAGATGCTGCGGGGATTTTGTGAAATTGCAGTGACTTGCCGATTAGGTGAGCTTTCAATCTCTCTTTAAATGGGGTAGCAAAGAGGATCTGCAGGCTGCCAGGAGCAACAGTGAAGCACAGGCACATTCAAAAAGAGAAAAGCCTTTTAACAAACAAGCATGAAGATCATATTGTGAAACTAAGAGTAGAGTCCCAGAAAGAACGCAAAAATCATTAAAGGGCCATCATCCATCTTGATATATGTTTGCAAACAACACATAAACAACTTCATCTCATGGCACGTGAAATGCAAAACAGTTCTGTTGTGGGTTTTCTTTTGGCCATCCTTTATAATTAGATCCAGCCTGAGGAAAGCTATAGCTTCCAACATTTGATCTCCTGGCTGACCACACCCCCAATTGTCCCCCATCGGGGCAGGCAGACCTCTAGTATTTAATAAAACAGTGTTCTAATGATTGCAGAGTTCTTTTTCTTTATTACTAATCTTTTTAAAAAGTTCTTATTAAACACTATCGTGGCTCACCTATTAAAGGCAGTTTTTGACAGGACAAGTAAAAAGTGAAAGAAATGTTATCCAAAATATAGGGATATCCATGGATACTCATTAAACTCAACCTGTATGGGAAAATACTGGTCTTTCTTCATGAACTGTTGCTTTTTCCTTCCGATCGGTTAAAGTCCTAGTCTTCATGTCCATTCCAAATGCCAATTCAGGCCCTAACTGGTTTAGCTCAGTGAATAGAGCCCTTGCCCACAGACTGAACTGTCCCAGGTGTGATTGCGTTCAAGGGAAAGTACCTTGGTTGTAGGTTCCCTGTCCCTGGTTGGAGAGCATGCAGGAGGCAACCGATTGACATGTCCCTCTCACATCAATGTTTCTCTGTCTCTCCCTCTCCCTTCCACTCTCTCTAAAAATCAATGGAAAAATACCTTCATGTGAGGATTAACAACACAACTGAAAAAAATGCAAGTGCACGACCTAGAAACCTATGAATCACCTTAGATTTCTCTCTCTTCAGTAAGTCTTTACATGCAATCATCACAAGATCTACCGTCTCTGCTGTATTTTGCTACTGTCAAGTGCCCTAGTCAAATATGGGCTTCTAGATGATGGCATTCACAGCGGGGAAAATACTACCAACTATTATTGTTCTTTCTTAAATTAGTAATATTTTTTAAGCAAAACAAATGAGAAAGACATAAAGGTAGAAAAACACCAACATTTTAAAGGGAATGAATTGAGCTTCCGGACTCATTTCAGCATGGATGCTTGAAATCTTCATAGTAGACTTATGCTAGACCAGAGGCAAAATATTCTTTGGTCTCCCATCTCTTTATGTGTTTTCCTTCCATCTATCCTCTACAGGAGGGGTCAGCAATGTACGGTCCACAGGCCAAATACAAACTGCCATCTGGTTTTGCAAATAGTCTCACTGGAACACAGTCATGCATATTCACTGACAGATTCTCTAGGACTGCGCTCACACTACAATGGCACACTTGAGTAGATATGACAGACCACATGGACTAAAATCAGGCCCTTTAAAAGAAAAATCTTGCTGATCCCTGCATCCCACCACAAACAGAGGAACCTAATCATATGTAATCCTGTTAGTCTTCTGCCAAAAACTCCAGTGAATCCCTGTAGTAAGTATTGCTGGCTCCCTACCTTAGTCTTCCTTATTGCTGGAGAACCACAACTGTATTTGGACATTTACTGTTCTGATACACAAAGAAGGTGTTATCTCCCCAGCTCCAAAGAGAGTTATGATTATACTAAGCTCATTAAAGAAACTGGTTTACCACTTAAGGATTTAAGAATGAGCATGGGATGTAACCCAAGTGCATCAAAAGTTAGGGGAAGTCAACTCCAAGTCTCTCAGTGTTTTCCCTATTTAAAAGAAACCCACAGGCCAGGCCAGTAATGCTAAGTGAATGAAGAGCTGTCCCATGCACTGAGAGGTTCCTGGTTCAATTTCTGGTCAGGCCACATGCTCCAGTTGCAGGCTCAACCCCAGCAGTGGCGTGCAGTAGGCAGCCTATGGATGTGATGGTTCTCTCTCATTGATGTTTCTCTCACTTTCCCTTCCTCTCTCTCTAAAAATAATTAAAAACATGTTTAAAAAAATTCAAGGAAACAAATAGCTCAACCTCACTAATCAGGGAAATGCAAATTAAAGCCACAGAGAAGTACCACCTCACTCCTCTCAGAACGGCTGTTCTCAAAATATAAAGAGCAAGTGTTTTTGAGGACATGGAGAAGAGACAAAGCCTCACACACTGTTCATGTGAATATAAATCGGTACAGTAATTGTGGAAAACAGCATGGAGATTCCTAAAGAAATTAGAAACAGAACTGCCATTCCTCATCTGGGTATTTACCCAACAGATATATATAAACACGCATTTTGGGGGGAAAATATCTGTGCACTCCTATGTTCACTGCAACATTATTCACAATAGCCAGGATATGGAAGCAACCAGGATTCTTCCCATAGATAAATGAATAAAGATGATGTGTTATGTATATGTGTTTTGTATATGTGATATATATATATATATATATATATATATATATATATATATGGAGAGAGAGAGAGAGAGAGAGAGAGAGAGAGAGAGAGAGAGAGAGACTGATGTATTACTCAGGCATATGAAAGAATAAATAACTATATTCGTAAGCACTTAATGTGATATGGCACCTAATAAGCACTGAATAAAGAATAGAAAATAATATAGATGGCGTGATATTAACAAGCTCTTGGAGGCAGGGACGGTATTTGAATTCTGCAACATCACAGTAACAAGTACCTAAAAGACGCCTGAGAGTTAAATGGCGTATCATTAAGCTGAAAAATGAGTAACTGAATTTTGATATTTTCTGTGAAAATTTTGTTTTAAAAAAATAAGAGAGAAATAAACCTGGGGAAGCTCTCCCGTATTACACATATCTTCAAGGTCAAAACACTATTTCATTTTTGTGTTTCCTATCACTTGCAAAACCAACCTACACAAGTCCTCTGATAAAGTCGACTAAGTCCAAGGTGTCTTCACAGAATCCAGATGAGATTGGGCGCGTTCAGGGTGGTATGGCCGTAGACTCTTCACACAATTCAGATTGCACAATGAACTAGGTAACATATCTGGCATTTTTGTTACTGAGAAACATTTTTGTACGTTTACTGTAATTTGTTGAGTCCCTCGTTGGGCTTTGCGAATATTTATTATGATTATTTTTTCACCAATGACAATAGAGCATCTTGTTCTACAACAGTGGTTCTCAACCTGTGGGTTGCAACCCCTTTCGGGGTAGAACGACCCTTTCACAGCGGTCGCCTAAGACCATCGGAAAACACATATATAATTACATATTGTTTTTGCGATTAATCACTATGCTTTAATTATGTTCAATTTGTAACAATGAAATTGGGGGTCACCGGAACATGAGGAACTGTATTAAAGGGTCACAGCATCAGGAAGGTTGAGAACCACTGTTCTAAAGAAATGCCAGTGTCCTGATAATTACCAAATTAATGAAGTGAACATATCTCCTTCTGTTTTGACTTCTGAGGATTAAAGTTGATATAATGAGATCTTCTTGGCATAATGTGAACAATACGCTCTGCTTCCCAACAGGTATTGTTTTTCTGACTTCCGCTCTATGGGTAGACATCTTTAAAACACTATCTCATTGAGATTCTTGCACTCTGGCTAAGGGGTATAGTTCTTATTCTTTGCCATTTGTTTGTGATATTAGGAAAGTATTGTTGAGTTCCGAGTTTTAGTTTCTTTTTTTGTGAGACAAATCTCTATGTAATAACAAGTACTTGCAAAATATAACCCATTTCAATGAAAACTAAACAAAAGATCCATTTTAGAACAGGTCCAATTTGGAATAATATGAACATAGAGGAAACATACACCATCCAAACATAATTTTTTTTACATAAAGATATTTTATGGGATTTTAGGGATAAGGACTAACTAAATGAATTTCTTTTCAAATGATATTGCCCCAGATTTTAATGTTGTTATTAATACTGAATACTATGCTATGAAGAAAGAGATTAGAAAAACTATACATGCAACTTACACATTGTTTGGTATTATTTCCCTGCTCTCTCATTATCAAACTTTCTCACTCTTACTTCATCTATGGCAGGAACTCCAAGAGGAATTCACTATCAGAGGTTTTACCAGGGAGTGCTATTTTCAGATTTTTGAGGCCTCCTTTCTTCTTTATATTTCGAAGTTAGCTGTTGCTTGCTGTGCACAAAACTGGTGATAAATAACATTACTCTCTTAATATTAATATAAAAATATTTTCAAAATATAGTAAATTCTTAGGATATTTCAGATAATATCAGAGCTAATATTGCAATGTTAATGATACCATACACTTTAAATTTGTAAGTTCCACAACTGTTTTATGAAGTACAAAACAAAAAATTGTAACCGTCATGATTTGAGAGCAGTATAATTCAGTGAATTAATTAGAGTTAGCTTGACATTATTATAAGTTTCTAGAACTCAGACACCCTAGTTCTATAACCAATAGCTATTTGTTATCAAACAAGTCCTTATTTTTGGCTCAGTTCTCCTCTACAAAATAAGAAACTTACTTCCTTATTTTATAAGTTTGCTAGGAGAATTAAAAGAGATGATACAGCAAAAAGATATACTCAGAAAATTTAAACCAAAGTAAAAATCTAGTCCTGACATTTATTTCTTGAAATTATTTGGATTCTCAAATAAATAACAATGTGGAATTTTCATAGTTTCTCATATTCAAATGTTGCAGTTTTCTGAAAATGTTATGAATTTTGGTTATTACCTGTACTTACATTGCCGTTTGTATTTCAGTGTACCTCAGCTATTATGTAAGTAACAACTAAATTAATGTACGAATAGATTTCCCCATGAAGTCAGATAACACCATGCTCCCTTCTTTATGCAGCAAATCATACAAACCAAAGAAAACTAATAGAAGCCAGGACCTGGGCTGGACTACTACTATTCCTTCTCTAACTACTCAGATTCTGAACCAGCAGATCTTTATGAGAGCGATGCTTAATCTCCCTGTCCATCCCCAATTGGCTTGGAAGATGCAATCCTACTGGTCACCCATGGATATTTATCGGTCATGGATGGGCCCTTAGCAATTTTAAGGACCAATAACCTACTTTTGATTCAGAGCTTTCTGTTGACTGGCTTCCATGTGAGGAATAATCTAAAATACTCTGAAACCTAAGGTAAATTTAAGTCACTTGGGAAACTTTCATTGTTATGGCAAAGAGATCACTTGAGGGGCCAACCTCAATTACGGAACTTCAGGCAAGTTGGTGCCTACTGCTCTGGGAGAGTGATGTGGGACCTTCCACTACCTAATAAAGGTGCTCAACAGAATAAATGTCACCTTGGGGTGCAGATCCTGTAACAAAGGAGAAATGATCATCTGGCCCTTTCCTGCAACATTATTTGAATATCCCTGGCAGCTCAAATGTTTCCAACTAACACTTTCTAGCAGGAAAAAAAAAACAAACAAACTCAAATGGTAACTAGTCTGAAAAGATCTGGGCTAAAAAGTAAGCTCCAAAATAAAAAATAAAAAAAGAGACATATGTAATATTTTTTGTAATACTTTAAGCAATAAAACATAATAAAGAAAGTGAAAGTAAGCTCCAGGTAAGCTTTCCAGTTCTGTGTGTATTGGGGGAGGGGCGCTGTGGATGGGTAGAGCTAGGAGGCCCAGGTGCCAGAATAGGGTGCTGGTAATTGGAATAGTGGATAAGCATATAGAGCATAGGTATATAAGCTAAAAAAAGAGGCAGAAACACAAGTCCTAGTGTGAATCAACATGAAGACTCAGGAATCTCCAGTCCCAGTGCCCAGCACACATGGGGGAGCCATTTGGCTTTTTCCCCTTATCTCTGCTCCCGCCCCTGAGCCCTCCCAGAACCACTGGGTGTCTTAGGGGTCTGAGTCTCCCTTGAATGCCTTCACAGTGTGGGAACACGCATCCAAGGGATGTGACCATTTCTCTCAGTGGCAGTTTTCCAAGGTTGACCCCACTCAGGATTTCTAACGACTGGGAACGGGGAGTAACTGCTGCCTTTCCATCTCCTGTCCATTTTCCTTGAAGGAGCCAGAACCCAAGATTCTTGGTAGAAGGGAAGCCATGGACCTCCCATCAGTGGACATAGTTTGGATCAAAGCCTGGCAGCCGGAAGGGTTTGCTCACAGACTATGGATTCACCTGGGCACTGTCTCTCTGCCCATCCAGAACCCTGCACTAGGCGCCCTCTGTCCTTGAAACATTCACTCTCCTCAACAGCCCTGAGCAGGAGGCAGGGACAGTCACTTCTTACACATGAAGAGGCTCTGCACTCACCGACTCTGCTCTCACCGACTCTACGTCCACCGACTCTACCTCCACCGACTCTTCACACACTGACTCTTCACACACCGACTGCACACAACCGACTCCACACCACCAACTCCACATCCTCCGACTCTGCACCGCAAATTCCATGCCACCCATTTCAAACTGCCGTATGGGCCGCATTCTAAACTGCTCTGCAAGCAGCTCATGCCCAATGTTAACTGCTTTGGAATACACAAATATTAGGACACTCTCCCTATGAAACTTAAGACCTGTATGGGCATATAAAATATAAAGAAACAAAATGGATATATATATGTATCCTACATGATTATAAATGGAAATTAACTATTTCATTCTAACTTTGTCTACCACATTTCTAATAATTATTGTTTTCCCATCAGCTGAATTATAGAAATCAATCTGTTACTTTTAGGTAACAACACATTCATTTTATTTTGTGAAGTCTTATCTAGAGAGCTCAGCTCCCAACCAACTACCTAAAAAACAATTTCACAAATGATTCACTAATGTGTAGTTTATGAGAAAAATGAACAAAGTAAAGCTGTGTGTTTGGAAAATACTTTACTTAATTTTAAAATATATATTTTTATTAAGTTCAGAGGGAAAAGAAGGAGGGAGATATATAAACATCAATGATGAGAGACAATCATTGATAGGCTGCCTACTGCATGCCCAGTAATGGGGATCAAGCCCCCAATCTGGACATGTGCCCCGATCGGGTATGGAAGAGTGATTTCCTGGTTCATAGTTTGATGCTGAATCACTGAGCCACACCAGCCTGACTGGAAAATACTTTAACAAAAAGATATTGTACATAGCTTTCTGTGCAAGGAGTCTTAAATTAGCACCTGCAAGAAAGACATTTAGAGAGCAAATATGCAGGTATCCTCTGAACAGAATTTAAACATTTAGGCTGGCTGGGGAATCCAAGATGGCAGCATAGGTAAACACCGGAAATTGCTGCATCACACAACCACTTCAAAAATACAACTAAAAGACAAAATGGACATCATCCAGAACTACAGGAAGGCTGGCTGAGTGGATATTCTACAACTAGAAGGAAAGAGACAAGCACTGAGACTCAGAGGCGGTGCAGAAGTAAAGTGCAGAGGTACCGAGTTGCACGCCAAAAGGGCTGGCAACTGAGGAGTGGCGCACATGGAGAGGGCTGGCTGATGAGGACTTGGTTGTCTTTTTCAATCGGGAGGGAGTCTCAAGCTCCAGACTGCTCTGAAGCTCATCTGAGTCTCTGGGGACCCAGACTCGTACAGGGAGAAACTGGACTGTCTGGCATCAGGCAGAACTTGAGGGTGGCTTTCCCTTAGAGGTGCTTGCAGTGATTAAAGGGACACTGAGATGCAGGCCTCTTAGGGTAGGACTGGGGAGCAGCCATAGTTGCTTGCTCCCACCCTGTTGATCCCCTGAGACCCCACACCACCCAAGCTGTGCACAGAGGCTTTGCATATGAAAGGCCTGGCCCTTTGCAACCTGAAAATTACCTAACAAACTGCAGCTGAATCAGAGAGACCCAGAACGTCCAAAAGAAGGTCCAAGGCCCCACAGCAGCTTGCATTGCTTCACAGCTGGGTCTCATCTGGGCACCTCCAAACCCCAAACAAAGAAGAGGAATCTCTCCATAGCTTCTGCTGTGCAGCCTCAGGCAGAGGCTAAATTAGCAGCACCTTAGAGATCCAAGAGCCACTGTCCCCAGGGGTCAGAGTGGGACCATCCAGATTACAACTCCTCAGATCCATAAGGGACACACTCAGTGGGCCGACTCAGTGAGCACCAAAGTCCCAGTGAAGCAAGTCTTGCCCCAGAAGAGTGTCTCCAGCTCAGAAGTTCTCCCACTGCAGACACAGCTGATTCTCACAGCCTAATGGCCTGGAGGTCAATTCCTCCCAGTGATACCTACAACCATCAAGACTTAACTATTACAAAACTGTGCACAAAGCCCACAAAGTGGTGTACCAAGAGTGTCCACTTCAGGTAATTGGGGAGGCTGAGCCACTGGGCCCTATAGGACACCTAACACAGAAAGTTACTCTATCAACACAGGGAAGCATAAAAAATGTGGAGACAAAGAAACAAGTCACAAATGACAGAAACTGAGGAAAGCGAACTACTGGATAATGAGATCAAAAGCACACTTTTAAGGTTTTTCAAGAACTTTCTAGAAACCGCCAATGAATTTAGTGAGACCCTCGAGGTTATGAAAAAGGACCAACTAGAAATTAAGCATATACTGACTGAAATAAAGGATATTATGCAGAGTTCCAAAAGCAGACTAGAGGATCGCAAGAATCAAGTCAATGATTTGAAGTATAAAGAAGCAAAAATCACCCAACCAGAAACACAAAATGAAAAAAGAATCCAAAAATATGAAGATAGTGTAAGGAGCCTCTAGGCCAATTTCAAGCATACCAACATCCGAATTATGGGGATGCCAGAAGAAGAGAGAGAGCAAGATATTGAAAACCTATTTGAAGAAATCATGACAGAAAACTTCCCCTACCTGGTGAAAGAAATAGACTTCCAAGTCCAGGAAGGGCACAGAACACAAAGCAAAAGGAATCCAAAGAGGACCACACCAAGACACATCATAATTAAAATGCCAAGAGCAAAAGACAAAGAGAGAATCTTAAAAGCAGCAAGAGAAAAACAATCAGTTACCTACAAGGGAGTACCCATACGACTGTCAGCTGATTTCTCAACAGGAACCATGCAAGCCAGAAGGGAGTGGCAAGAAATATTCAAAGTGATGATTAGCAAGAACCTACAACCTAGATTACTTTATCCATCAAAGCTATCATTCAGAATTGAAGGTCAGATAAAGAGCTTCACAGGTAAGAGAAAGCTAAAGGAGTTTATCACCACCAAACCAGTATTATGTGAAATGCTGAAAGGTATCCTATAAGAAGAGGAAAAAGAAGAAAAAGGTAAAGATACCAATTATGAACAACAAATACACATCTATCAACAAGTGAATCTAAAAATCAAGTGAATAAATAATCTGATGAACAGAATAAACTGGTGAATATAATAGAATCAGCGGTATAGAAAGGGCATGGACTGACTACTCTCAGGTGGGAAGGGGTTTGGGGGGGTGCGGGGAGAGACTGGACAAAAATTGTACACCTATGGATGAGGAAAGTGGGTGGCGGGGGTAAGGGCAGAGGGTGGGGTGGGAACAGGGTGGAGGGGAGCTATGGGGGGGGGAAGAGGAACAACTGTAATAATCTGAACAATAAAGATTTAATTGTAAAAAAACATTTAGGCTGTAAATAAATGAGCTAATAGTGTTTTAATTATTTCTAAACTAGTACTGATTTTAATTGTTGTTAATTAAAAATTCATTCTTAATTTAAAATAAATGTAAATTATTTTAAATAGATGAAATCTTTGGACTTATGATGGGGGAGTATTGATTATCATTTCTGTTAATTACCTAGCTTCACTAACTGCTATACAATTACTTAAAGTGAAACAGACAACCTAATGGGCCCAGGCTGTTGGTTAATACTTGAACGACTGTAGCAGAGACTGGGTTGACTAATATATGGCGTTTATTCCATTAATGTGGGCAGAATGGGAGAGCAGCAGGTCATCCAGAAACACCTGCTTTACTCTCCCCATAAGCCAGCTGCTTCTCTTGGGTAGAATGATACAGACTCCATGGGAAAGTAGAAATTACACGCAAGGGGAAGTAGGCAAGGTACAGTGATTACAGGTTAGGGGCAATGCGGGTTGGGGGTTCGTAAGGGGCTGGTGCCTCAGGGACCAGCTTAAAGGCAACCAGGTTGTTAATCTAGGCTGTTCTGGGGAAAGGAGGATGGCTGCATTCCCTTGTCAGCTCCCATGCCCCAGGGCGTACAACTCTCAAACAGATTAGAATGTGCTTTCTCTGATCAGAACAGAACAATCACAGTTAACAGAGCCAGATTAATATTTTTTATTATTATAGCTAGTCCCCAATATTCTATTCCTGCCCCTAACAAAAGTGCAAAAATGAAAAGAAATCACACCTAAAGCTCTTATTTTTTTTCATAACTACCTCAATCAATTCCTCTTGTAAAATATGTCCCATAAACTCAACATGCTTCATTTTGTCGGAGGCGTCATGAGATTTAAAATGATGTCAAACGAAATGTGATCTAAACTGGAAACAAATTTATAGATGTCATGATGACCTGAGAACACAGCAAATTACATATAATTTAAAGAATCTTGATATATTGAAAATTACTTCTTTTATCATTATGCAAATCAAGATTTAATAACTGTTGAATTATGAGCTTATGTCAGTGAGATAGTAACTAGATGCTAAAATTTCCAACTCTCTGCTACCAATTTTCAGGGCCAAGTTTTCAGAGGAATGATGCAAAATTCATGAACCTAGAGCTATTTTAAGGAAACTTCATAACAATGATGCAAAAAACAGGATGAGGCCAACTGAAACTACAATAGCGTGAGTGCCAGCCTGGCACAGTGATGAGCATGTTGCATACATCCTATCTCATTTAACCCGCTCAAAGTCATCAAGGTGCTCCATGAACTCCCATTGAGTTACCTGTACATTGGACCTGAGATATGCAGAAATTTTAGGAGCAATCCAAGATGTTCTTTCCTAAAACTTGGTTCCATGACTTTCCCAGTGTGGCTCAGTTGGTTGGAGCATCGCTCTGCATACCGAGAGGCTCTGGGTTCAATTCCTGGTCAGGACACACACCTAGGTTGCGCGTTCAGTCCCCAGTGGGAGTGTGTGTGAGAGGGAACCAGTTGATACTTTTCTCTAACATCAATGCCCCTCTCTCTCAAATCAGTAAGCATATCCTTGGGATAAGATTTAAGGAAAAAATGAGTTCCACTAGGTCTTAGAAGGTAATTTTCCAATTTTAAGTTTAAATTCTTGCCAAATTTACCAGTAGATTCAAAGAATACCTTGAAGAGAAGTAAACCAGCAATACGATTTTTTTATTTATACAAACATTTTTACTGACACATGAACATAGTTCGCCTGGCTCAGTGTTTGAGTGCCGACCTATGAGCCAGGTGGTCATGGTCTGATTCCAGGTAGGACACATGCCCCAGTTGTGGGTTTCCTCCCCAGTATGAAATATGCAGGAGGCAGCCAATCAATGATTCTCTTATTGATGATTCTCTCTCTCCCTCCTCTCCCTTCCTCTCTGAAACCAATATATATATATATATAAATTCTCTTAAAAAATAAAAATAAAAATAAAAAAGAAAGTTACAGAGTACTTGCCCTAAACAGAGAGGGCAGTGGGTCTCATGTAAAAAAATCTGGGGAGGTTAAGCAGACAAGCCCCCTCTCCTCCTAGGCTAACACCTCTGGTCCTGATGGGGCCTCTTCCAAAGTGATCAGAAGGTTCCAGGTTGATTCTGCTGCACAGCCAAGTCCAGCCCCACAGGGTAAGTGTTGGGGTTGCTTAAGTCACAGGGACTCACTGCACACGAGTCACTCACAGGGTCTCACCACAGAAACACAGTTGCCATTGGATCCCTCGGAACTCTTGCTGACCAGGCCTGGCACCTTACTCACAGCTCCAACTACCTCCCAGATTTTCACGTGGGTTCACGTCCACAGGGAACTCAAAGCACTTATGAGTAAAGGTGACTCACCAAAGCTCTTTGCAATTTCCTCAGTTTCTCTACAGGCTCAGCGTCATAGCCCAGAACCCTCTGCATGTCTTTGTCCGTCAGTACCAACATCATTTCCAGCATAAAGCAAATCCTAAAAATATAAACAAAAGAAAGAGAAAGCCATCATTTCATGCTGTCTATATAACTGTCCTTCAACTTGGGAAGAAATAAACCAACTCTGCTGGTGGCCATCACTGCTGATAAACCTGATGTTCTCAGGCAGACCATCCCCTCTCCCGCCTCTGCAGCCTTTTAACATCAATCCAGTACTTGACCTCCTCCGGGGCCTTCACCACTACCCACAGATCTCGAGCATTTCCTCTCCTGCTCCCCGCATCCCCGACTCCTCCCACTGATCCCGCCACCTGCGCTCCTCCCTCCTGGCCCTGTGCTCTGAGTCACCCTCCTCTCCAGGTCAGTTGCCATTCCTTCCACACTCCTGGGCTATTTATTCTTTTAACTTTTAACCTGTAAATAATGTCATACTGAGAGAAAAGTTGCAGAAACAGTACAGAGACTTCACAGATATCCCGTGTTGCTATTTCTTCAAATGTTGGCTTTTTATTGATATAATTCACATAAAGTGTGTCCCAAAATTCACGCAAGAAGTAATTTTGACAGAAAACACAGGTTTATAATTACAAATTGTACATTTTTTATTGATTCATAGAGTATACAGTATAGGGTTATGTATGGAGTAGCATATTGGGTAAATGGCCTCCACGGCTTTGCTGTCACATATGCACTCTTTTGTTATTGCCTGAGCAGCTGCATTTCGAAAAAGAATGGTCCGATGGTGCCTCCAGCCCCAAATACGCACCAAACAGTGACACCTTGTGGATGCATTTGTTTCTCAACAATCACTCGTGGATTTTCTGAACCCCGAATGTGACAATTTTGTCAATTAACCAAGCCATCAAGATGAAAATGAGCCTCATCAAAATTCAGCCACATTTATGCAAAACGGTCAGGGAAAATTTCAACAAAAGAGTGCATATGTGTCAGCAAAGCTGTGGAGGCTACTTACCGGATATGGTATTGCTTACATAACCCTATACTGTATACTCTATGAATGAATAAAAAATTTACAATTGTTAATTATAAACCTGTGTTTTCTGTCAAAATTACTTCTTGCATGAATTTTGGGACACCCTTTACCATCAAACTCACCCATTCCAAATGTACATCCTATCTAATAATAGAGAAACATGGTAATTAACCATAAGTTCGCTACACTTCCCATACGCTAATCAGCAAGATATGCAAATTAACTGCCAGCCAAGATGGCGGCCAGCAGCCAGGCAACCGAAGTGAGCTGGAGGCTTGCTTGCTCCTGTGATGGAGGAAGCCAAGGTTCCCCGCCTGCCTCTGTGGGCCTCTGAGCTGCTCTCTAGGAAACATTGTTGCAAATATAGAAACTAAACAAAACCCAGAAACCTGGTTTCAGCCGGCGGGATCTCAGAGCTGGAGTCACAACAAAGTTTCAAATACAGAAGGTAAACAAAGCCCAGAAACCTGCTTTCAGCAGCCGAGGTCTCAGAGCTAGAGCGGAGCCTCAGAGATAAAGCCGGTTCTCAGCTCCAGTGACAGCCATAGAAGGTAAAAAAATCCCAGAATAAAAAAAAAAAAAAAAAAGTAGAGGTTGGGAGCTTCAGTCACCCGCCAGCCTGAAAATGGCCCTCAGCCCCTCACCCAGACTGTCCAGGCACCCCAGTGGGGACCCCCACCCTGAAGGGGGTGTGACCAGCTGCAAACAGCAAGCATCCCCTCATCCAGGCTGGCCAGGCACCCAAGCGGGACCCCCACCCTGATCCAGGACACCCTTCAGGGCAAACCAGCCAGCCCCCACCCGTGCACCAGGCCTCTATCCTATATAGTAAAAGGGTAATATGCCTCCCAGCACCAGGATCAGTGGAGCCGCAAGGCCTCCTGACCCTGGGATCAGCAGATCCATGAGGCCTCCTGGCCTGGGATCAGCGGAGCCTTCCAGCACTGGGATCAGTGGAGCAGCGAAGCCTCCCAGCACCGGGATCGGTGGTGCCACAAGGCCTCCCGAACCTGGGATCACCGGAGCCGTGAGGACTCCTGACACCGGGATCAGCAGAGCCTCGAGGCCTCCTAGCACCGAAATCAGTGGAGCAGCGAGGCCTCCTAGCAATGGGATCAGTGGAGCAGCGAGGCCTCTCTGCTCCTGTTTCAAGCAGAGCCTCGAGGTTTCCCAGCACCAGGATCAGTGGAGCAGCTAGGCCTCCTAGCACCAGGAACAGCTGAGCATTGAGGCCTCACTGCACTGGGATCTACGGAGCTGTGAGGCCTCCTGGCCCCTGGAGCAGTGTGACAGAGGGCAGCGCCCAAACCCCCTGATCGCCCTGTGGCTCTGTGTGTGACTGGGGTTGGGGCCACAACTTCCCTATCCATCCTGCTCTGTTCATGACAGGGGAAGGCGCCCCAACCCCCTGATCGGCCCTGCTCTGTGCCTGATAGGGGGTAGCTCCCCAACCCCCTGATCAGCTCTTCTCTGTGTGTGACAGGGTGTGGCACCTCAACCCCCCCATGGGTCCTACTCTGTGTGTGACGGGGTGGAGCCGCAACCTCAACATCGGCCCTGCCCTGAGTGTGACAGGAGGGAGTGCCCCAACCCTCTGATCCGCCCTGCTTTGTGCATGACAGGGGGTAGCACCGCAACCTCCCCATTGAACTTGCCTTGAGTGTGACAGGGGGCGGCACCCCAACCCCCAATTGGCCCTACTCTGAGCATGACTGAGGGTGGCATCGCAACCTCCTGATCCGCCCTGCACTATGGGTGACAGGGGGCAGCGCCCCCACCCCCTGATCAGCCAGCTCTGTATGTGACAGGGGTGGCGCCCCAACCCCCTGATCTGTTCTGCTCTGTGCATGACAGGGAGCGGTGCCCCAAATCCCCATCTGGTCCTGCTCTGTGCCCGACCAGGGGCTGCAGGGCAGGCACCTAGGGATTGGGCCTGCCCTCTGCCACCCGGGAGTGGGCCTAAGCCAGCAGGTCATTATCTCCCAAGGAGTCCCAGACTGTGAGAGGGCACAAGTGGGGCTGAGGGATACCCCCCCTCTGCTTTCAGAGAGGAAATAAAAAGGAGAGAGAGAAAGATCAATTATGAGAGAATCATTGCTCGGCTGCCTCCTTCACGCCCCACACTGGGGACAGAGCCCGAAACCCAGCATGTGCCCTGACTGGGAATCCGACCATGACTTCCTGGTTCAGAGGTCAACTCTCAACCACTGAGCCAGGCCGGCCAGGCTGGCTTCATAGCCCCCCGCTTGCAAGCCTAGTGGTAGGCAGCCATCTTGTTAGGGCATGAGGGTTAATTTACATGTTACCTCTTTATTATATAGGATTATTTCCCAAACCAACAACTGTAATCCCGCATTTCCCACACTCTACATTTTCCTCCTGCCCTTTTATAATCTCTTTTTCTGACTTTCCCAGTCTTCCATGCAATCATTCATTTCTGTCCTTTACATTAGATTAGTTCATATTTTTCATAATTTTAGAGGCACTTACATAAATTGTTGATTTTTTACTCCATCTGGCTTATGAACTGTATGACCCTTATTCCGAATTCTTTTTCTGACATATTGAATGCCTCTGTTTCACTTAGCTGCTTTTCTGGTGATTGCTCCTTTTCTTTCCTTTGGCACTGTAAGGTGCATACTTTTTAACAAATACTGGTTTCCTTAATGCTACAGAAATTTTGAGATCCAATACAAATGCTTATGTGAATACTGAACTTGTTTTACTGCTGAGTAGTATTTTATTCTATGGATAGCAACTTCATCTACTGATCTGTATATAAAATTGGTTATTTCCAGGTTTGGGGTATTATAACAAAATCTGTACTCGGGCCAGGTGCCTTGCCATTCCTGCTCATTCTGGCCCCACTATGCCTGCAGCTTCTGCCACTAGGTAGAACGCTGCCTTGGAGGCAGGAGAGGCTGGCACTGCTGCAGCTGGGCTTGCCAGCTGTGAGCATGGCATCTTGCTTCTATCAGTCAGCTGAGCAACGCTCCTGCTGTGGGGACACATTGACCACCAGGGGGCAGCTCCTGTGTTGAGCATCTGTCCCCTTGTGGTAAGTGCGCATCATAGCAACCGGACAAAAGGTCATTCATTCGTTTGGTCTCTTAGGCATTCATATATACATAGTCTGCTGTAGGGGTCCTGTCCAGAGTACGCCAGAGGTCCAAGGCCAACTTGCCATGCCCATGCATACAGGAAAGGACACAGCAGTATTACAATGGTAAAGGCCCCTTATGCCTTATGTATGTATGGGCACAATCACTCAGCAGTAGCACTATATATACGGCATAAAAGCACACTGATATAACCTGTTTATGTTAATTTAACTCGAGCATCACTAATTGGCATGAGAGCTCTTTTGTTTGAATGTGTAAATAAGGTGCCACTGGCCTGCCAGTTTTGGGTTGCTCTATTTGTAATCAACCATCAAACAGCTACCTGTTGTCACCCATGGGTTATTCCAATTTCCTGCACTCCAATGGGTCAAGTCCCTGACTGAGGAACTTGCCACAAATACCTGCTTTTCTCTTAATAGTGTGATATTTTCATATGGAAAACAAGAAATGGGCCTCCAGGAGTGGTTCAATTGGATAAACATGCTCCCAAGCACAGAAAGGTTTCCAGTCCCAATCCCAGTGAGGGCACATGGTAGGGGACACGCCAGTGTGGGTCCTTACAGAAGACAGCCATTGAGTCTCTCTCTCTCTCTCTCTCTCTCTCTCTCTCTCTCTCTCTCTCAATTTAAATAGTATGTATATAAACCTATTAATATTTGTGGTCTTCAGGAATAATTGAAATAATAATGTTCACCTCAAGGAACATTCTAAGCATTACAGAACCTGAAATAATATCTTAAAACAAGAGATCAATTGAAGACAACACATCCAAAATCTGAGAGTTGTCATTTTCCAGTGCAACTGGGTTGCCCCAGCTCCTATATTTGCAATGACCAGTCAGTGATTGGGGTCCTAATGCCACCTGTTGGTTCTGAAAATGTCAGTTACTGAAAGGGCAATGCATTTTAATATTCTTCACCATTCCTATTTAAATCCAAGCATTCAATAATGCCTTAAGTGAAGTCTACATTTGTAATCTTTGTTAATATCGCTGGTGTAAATACTCTCATCGTTGTGCACTTCAAACTACCAAAATGATGGAACTAAACATGGACATGATAAGATATTTCGGTAACACATCATTATATTTTATTTCCAATATGCTGAAATAGCAATACCAAATATGCTCAAGAACTTTCATAATAAAAAAATAAAATTATAGGAAAGCATCAAGTTTAAACATTTTTTAAAATTTGATTTAAGTGGAATTAATTTAAAATGGACATTAAAGAAATTTTAAAAAAAGAAACATTTTTTTTGGTGTTTCTCTGCAAGCCTGCATTGCTGAAACCAAGTTCCTCAGGCCCGTATCAGTGCTTCATTTTTTGGTATAAAAAATAACTGATACAAAAATACAGTCTGCCTTTGAAATGGCTTACTTGAAATATACCCATGTGAAAAAGAGAATATGGAACCCATGAACCCAATTCCAGCCTTACACCACAATCTGTCATCGTGATGCTTTTTTTGTATCTATCTATTCTCAGGTACATTATTAGATTATTTTACTTAAAATCCCACATATGCTTGACCATACAGTGAGTCAGGAAATTATCTCAATAACGCCAAGGTTTCAAGTTCCAATCCCAGTCAGGGTGATTACAAGAACCAAACAAAAATGTACAAAAATGATGGAACAAAAAATGGATGTCCCCCTCTCTATATATACTAGAGGCCCATTGCAGGAAGATTCCTGCAAGAATACGGCCTCCTGTGGCTGGAGCAAAGCAGAGAAGGGAGCGAAACTTGCTGAGGCAGGCTTCGTTCTCGCTCCCAGCTGCTGCGGCTGGGTTTCTCCTCCCACTCCCAGCTGCTCCGGCTGAGTTTGCCCTCCTGCTCCCAGCCACTCTGGCTGGGTTTTCCCTCCAGCCTTCCACCTCCGCAGCCTTGGCTCCATTCCTGTCTCCGCTGCCTCTACTTAGCTCTCTTCTGTAGAGCTTCGCTTCCATGTTGTCTTCAGTCTTCACTCCCAGCGGGTATATGCAAATTAACCGCCATCTTTGTTGGCGGGTAATTTGCATGTCATGCTAATTAGCCAATGGGAGGCATAGCGAAGGTATGGTCAATTACCATGTTTGTCTATTATTAGATAGGATTTCTATTTTTCTCCCTCTCTAAAATAAGTGTATATGTTTTAATTAGCCAATCAGTTCACACACTTGTGAAAACCAGCACAACCCAGGACCCCATGGTGACCAGCAGCCAAGTTTCCCATGAGGGCAGTCAGTGTAGCAGGGTGGGTCCACAACTGATCTGCACAATTACCCCCAGGGGATGATGACATCAGTGTGATCTCTGTGTCTAAAAGCACCTGGGAATTTTTCCTTCTGGACATGCCCTTGTGGTCTCCACACCTTCCAGCTGGATGTTGAGAATGACCTATTTCAGAATCAGGGGCATGAAGTGTCCATATTCCTTGCAGGTATCAAGGCTGTGAGCAGGAAAGGGCCCAGGGAAGCTGCCAGGGAGAATTGGTGCTGGGCCATGTGTGTGCCTCTGAGGCCCTCCCTAGTCCTAGTCCAGGATGGTGGCTGCTCTGTTCTTTGGGGCCATGGTGAGTGGGAAAGGGAGCAAGCTCTGCTGCAGAAGTTCCTGGGGGCCATGACCTGGGAGTCAGCATGTGCTCCAAGAATCCTTGTAATCCAGTCAGGGACAACCTCGTCCACTGTAATGAAGTGCTCCAGCCATTGACCTGCACAGGGAGGGAGGGGATCTGTCTCTGCAGAGGCTGATTCCCTATCTGCCCAGCAGGAGGGGGTGCAGGTTGCTGAGCCAGGTGATCCTGTCCTGGGTTACCAGTGTCTTAAAGTTCAGCCACTAAAGAAGGTTCCAGATATTTATCAATCTTGAGGGAGAAAGTGTCCCTGATCTTTCCTTCATGAGTAAACATCCACCCTGCTACACTGAGACTGCTCTACTGCCTGAACAACCCACCCCTCTACACTCTTTCCTGGCTGTGCCTGGGATGTTCCCACTGAAGGGATGCTCCTGAAGTGAGTTGATGGACCCTGAACTCTGTTGTTATTTCGCCTCTATCATTTCTGATTTGGTTTATTTGGGACCTTTCTCTTTGCTTCTTGGTGAGCCTGGCGAGGGGTTTGTCAATCTTGTTTATCCTTTCAAAGAACCAGCTCTTGGTTTCATTGATTTTCTGTATTGTTTTTTTGGTCTCTATGTCATTGATTTCTGCTCTAATCTTTATTATCTCCTTCCTTCTGCTCACTCTGGGGTTTTCTTCTTGCTCTCTTTCTAATTCTTTGAGTTGTAGAGTTAGATGATTAACTACCATTTTTTCTTGTTTTTTGAGATAGGCCTGTAGAGCTATAAACTTCCCTCTCAGGACTGCTTTCATTGTGTCCCAGAGGTTTTGGATTGTTGTGTTTTCATTGTCATTAGTTTCCAGGATGTTTTTAATTTCTTCGTTGATGTCATCGGTAACCCAATCAATATTTAATAACATGCTATTCAGCTTCCAAGTGTTTGAGTATTTTGGGTTGTTTTTATTGTAGTTTATTTCTAACATTATGCCATCGTGGTCTGAGAAGATGCTTTTTATGATCTCAATCTTCTTGAATTTGTGGAGACTTTGCTTGTGACCCAATATGTGGTCTATTTTTGAATATTGGACCCTGAACTGTGGGCATAGTGTGCTGCTGGGGTGTGTGGGTGAAGGAGGAGAGAGGTTGGGGTCTGGGACAGGGCTGGAGAGGGGCAGGGTCCTTGAGAAGTGGGCTGAGGGAAGGCTCTAGGAATGAGAATTGGCATCAGACTGGATGTAGAGGCAGCAGCCAAGGGCAGGCACAGCTGAGACTTGTAAGGACCCAGGGCATGGACACTGCTGTCCCAACTGTCCCAGACCCCGGAGTTTAAGAGTCCCCTTCCCTTAGGAGCTGGAGTCCTAGTGGAGCACAGCCCACAGACAGTGAACAGGACAGCTGTGACAGGTGACAGGAGCTCAGGCATAAGGTGAAGCCAGTGGTGGTCAGTGGGGGCCTCCCTGAGAAAATATGTGAAGGAGTGGCAGAGTCCAGTTGGAAGGCCTGCTGGGAGCGTGGGTTTCTCCCCTTCCCCATTTGGGAGATGAAAGGAGGACACAATAGCTGCTTTGAACAACTGAAATTAGAAAGGAGGGTCCTGGCTGGCTTGTGGGCGCTGTGGCAGGACTTGACCTTCTCCTCAGGAGGCCTCACAGTTTGCCTCCAGGCCCAGACTGCCTTCAGAAGGGCTGATGGGCAGCCCCTTCAGAAAAAATAATTGCCAGAGGGAAATTTGCAGTCCTGAATGCACATCCAGAATCCAGGGGCTTAAGCATGTTTGCTGATTTATGAGTAAAAGTGCATCTGTAAGGTGCTTTAGTTTACTCACCACAAGGATAGTTCTCTAGAGAAAATGACAAACACAGAAATGTACAAGGAGACAGTAATGATGGTAAACTTCCACAGAATTTTAAAAAACTGGTTGCAGGACACAGTATTGGGGCAGGATATGCAATAGAAGAAATACTATTTGAGGTAATGAGGAGCCATAGGCATTTAAAATATATCTGCCTCAGAAGTCATCTTTTAAATCCCAACACCAGCCTCCAACAGACTGTCAAACTTCAGAACGTCAGAAGGAAGTCAGGGGAAGGAGGGGTTAAGGGATCAACCAAAGGACTTATATGCATTCATATAAGTGTACCCAATGGACACAGACACTATGGGGGGTAAGGGCATGTGCTGAGGCATGGGGGTGGCTGGGAAGAACTCCATGGGGGATAAAGGAATTATATGTAATACTATATGTAATACTTTAAACAACAAATTATTTTAAAAAATACGAATAAAATGAAAAGAACCATGACCTCCTGGTTCATAGGTCGAGGCTCAACCACTGAGATAGATACACCAGCTGGGCTGTATTATTTTAAAATTTTCAAAAATGCATATATCTTTTATTGTTGATAGTATTACAATGTCTCCCATTTCCCCCCTCTCTATATATTCTTTGGTGGATCTCTTGCATTCCTACCACCTCCTTCCCCTCAGAGATCTGTCATTCTGCTCCAGTTAGCCAGGCCTCTGGTCCCATCTAGTCCCTCCCCAGGCATCACTTGCTGGGCCACAATACCTTTATTCACCTATTGGCTGGGATGCCCTGGGCAGTGGAGAAAACTACATTACCCAGAAGGAACTGCACTCATGTAGGCGGAGCTAAAGGACATGTTGTTGTCTGCTCATCTGGTTAGGAAAGGACTCCCACCTTCCTTCTCCTGGTGGTCATTTTAACCTCTTAGGTCTTTGTTCACAGACTCACAGGCTTCAGGACACTGGTCGTGAGTAGGAGGAGGAAGCCTGGGAGGCAGCGCGCCTGCTGTGCGGGGTGTGTCTGAGGCTGCTTGAGCCCCAACAGACCGAGATTGAGGTCCCCGTGCCTCCCGGACTCCTCTTTGCTCACAGTGTCCCCGCAGCCTGCCCCCATTTCACTTTCCATCCTTTGGGACCGGCCTCTCAGGTCCCGCCGCCCAAGTCCCAGCGCTCAGAATGGTGAGTCCCTCGTGGGTGACACATGGTTGATGGGGGAAGAGGGTGACACATGGTTGATGGGGGAAGAGGGTGATAGGCTGCAATGCCACCTTGTAAGGACGTAATGGTGCAACTGAGCAGAGAGGATTCAGAAATCTGGGCCTGTTTGAGGTCTAAAGCAGTGGTTCTCAACTTTCCTAATGCCGAAACCCTTTAATACAGTTCCTCATGTTGTGGTGATCCCCAATTTCATTGTTACTAATTAAACATAATTAAAGCATAGTGATTAATCAGAAAAACAATATGTAATTATATGTATGTTTTCCGATGGTCTTAGGCGACCCCAGGTTGAGAACCGCTGCCACAGAGCCTGGTGGTTGCCAGGCTCTAAACAGATCATTTCCTTTCCACAAATTCCTGCAAATGCAGAGTCGATTAGGTGTACCAGTTTGTGGAGCTTATTTCATGGCCTCACACACTTGTGGCCTCTGAGATAGAGTCCTGGGAGTGTCAGCTGCTCTTTTATTCCTTATACCTGGGGACTTTGAACAGACACTAAGCCCAGCCTCTTAAGGCCAGGACTAGGGCTTCATGACGTGGACCTTGTTTTTGGCAACCAGTGTAATGAGGGCGAGGTCCTCCAGACAGAGGTTCCAGAATGTGCAAAGACTTGGAGTAAAAAGTGAGATGAAGTAAAAAGTGAGATGAATCAGGAACCCCAGGTATATTATAAATATAGATATAGATATAGATATAGATATTGATATTAGATGTAGAAAGGAAAGGAGAGGGAGAGAGTCAGAGAAACATGGATGAGCAATAAACAAGGATTGGTTGCCACCTGCACAATCCCTACTGTGGATCCAGCCCACAACCCAGGCATGTGACCTCACCAGTGCATGGGTCTATGCTCAACCAACTGAGACACATCAGCCAGGACTGTAGATCACTTTAATACAGGGAATCATGGTCAGGATGGTAATGGTAGTAGTAGCTGAGAAGGGACAGTGTGAGCCTGAGAACTGGTTTTCTTGCTGGGGCCATTGTTTGTGGGAGGGGCTTGTCACAACACAGCATTGGGACAAGCCCCTGTCATGTAGAGTGTGGGGGAGAGATAATGGTTTTTCAGTGGCCAAGGCCTTTAAAAGTTGAGTGGACCTGAGATTAATTGGAGGCCAATGGGAAATTCAAACAAGATGAGGCTAGGGCTGGTACATAACAACTTTTGTAAATTCTCACCAGGATTTTGTTGTGACCCTTGGTGTGTCCTGGCTGTGGGGAGTTGCAGTTAGCCTGGTGGATTAGTTAAGAGGCTTGAGTGGTCATCTGTGAGACTCACTGGGCATGGTGCAGAGAGCCATCGGAGCTAGAACTTGGGTGAAGGTTAAGGGAGGGATGTTGGCTGTGATTAGCGAAGGGACATCAAGTGCAGCATAATAGGAGGTGGACTGTGGATATCTGAGATCTGATTGTTCTTAATAGTTGAGGTTGAAGGAAAAAAAACAGTCACGCAGAAAGGCCTACATGGCAGGACTCAAGGCTGCCTCTATGAGTGTGTACTATCAGAGTCTAGGCAGTATTTGATTGTG
Source organism: Myotis yumanensis (assembly GCF_028538775.1). Lineage (NCBI taxonomy): Eukaryota > Metazoa > Chordata > Mammalia > Chiroptera > Vespertilionidae > Myotis > Myotis yumanensis. The sequence continues at coordinate 15,576,311 of NW_027223771.1, read as the reverse complement.
ATTCAATTTGGCAACCGTCCTCTGGACCACACATGCTGAATAATAAGTAAAAGGCCAGGGGGCTGGGGCTGTTGACGTGCAGGTTTGAGAGAGGTGTGGTAGAAAGAGTGACATGCACTTGGAGTGGATTTATGGCCACAGAGCCATGACATTGACATAAGAGTGAATGAAGGAAGAGTCTATTTCTGGTGGTGCCTGGATGTAACAATACAGTGAATGTTAGGGTAATTGCCTGTAAAGAAAGGCTTTAGGTGCTACATTCTAGGGTAAGAGCTTAGTTGCCATTTAACTAACCACCTGCCTTATGTTGTTGGGAGTCACCCACTGGTTGATGGGAATGAGGTAGCATTCATCAGTGTTACCCAGGCTTGTCAATTTCCACTGGCATGGGTAAGGAAGAAGGGTAAGAGAGAAAGAGGTTATGCAGGTGGTGAACTATAATTTTGGAAAAGAAGGTGATTAGGAAATAATTTATCCACACCATGGAAAATTTTCAGTACGTTTGAAGTTGTGCCTCTGGGAATGACGCTGTGTGAGAGGTGTTGTTCAAAGAACTATGTGCAGCAGATAGTGAAAAGTGATGGCCTCTGCACCTTGGGAATGGGATCAAGCTGATGAAGTGTGAAGCCATGTTTTTGGTGTCATAGAGGAACAATTGGAGGGACTACAAGGCAATTTCCTGAGAAGACCAGTATCAAATCACTCACACTCTCTTTATGGCCAACATCCCTCTCTAACCTATGTTTTTGATACCCAATCTATTGATAAGAGACAGTGTGGCATCCATGGGGGGTCCAGAGCTCAGGTATCTTCTATCTGCTCAACTTAATTTTCTAACAACAGAGGGATACCTAAGTTTTTATTTGGGTCCACTTTATTAAAAAATATATTCTATTGATTTTTTACAGAGAGGAAGGGAGAGGGATAGAGAGTTAAAACATCAATGAGAGAGAAACATTGATTAACAGTCTGCTGCATGCCTCCCACGTGCCCCCGGGGATATGCCCACAACCAAGGTACATATCCTTGACAGGAATTGAACCTGGGACCTTTCAGTCCACAGGCTGACGCTCTATCCACTGAGCCAAACCTGTTAGGCTGGATCCACTTTTTAAGGCTTTACTTAGATATATGTATAACTGGCAAACAATGAAATGTACTTTTCTAATGTGTACTATTTGGTGAGTTTGAACATACGGATAAAGCTCTGAAACTTTCACGGGTGAAATAAGTTTCTCTGTTACACATACCCATGGTGGAGCAAAAGTAGGCTTACAGTTGTGAGTATACAAAACACAGAGTTTATTCTCTTTTCTTAAGTAACTATGTTATATATTTTAAATCATATTTTTATTAATTTTTAGAGAGGAAGGAAGAAGGAGAGAAACATCAATCTTCTGACTCCCATAAGCCCACTACTGGGGATCCAGGAACGCATGTGCCCTGGCCTGAAGTTGAACCAGTGACATTTTAGTCAATGGAATGATGCTCAATTAACTGAACCACACTGGATATGGTGGCATTTATACTTGTATTATCACTTATTAATTATTTTCAATACCAACAACTCTAAATCTACTTTTGCCACACCCTGTATTTACTTCATGTCCTTTTATCCTGTTTAATAAAAGGGTAATATGCAAATCAACCAAATGGCTGAATGATCACTATTACACGCACTGACCCCTGGGGGGCAGATGTACAACACAGGAGCTGCCCCCTGGTGGTCAGTGCACTCCCACAGTGAGAGCAGGACTAAGCAGTCAGTCAGACATCCCCTGAGGGATCCCAGACAGCAAAAGGGTGCAGGCTGGGCTGAGGGGCCCTCCGCCCCCCGCCCCACCCCAATGCACGAATGTCATGCACCGGGCCCCCAGTTTTAAGATTTTTTAAATTGATTTCAGATAGGAAGGGAGAGGGAGAGAAAGATAGAAACATCAACAATGAGAATCACTGATTGGCTGCCTCCTGCATGCCACCGTTGGGGATCGAGCCCACAACTCCGGCATGTGCCCTTGACTGGAATCGAACCTGGGACCTTTCGTCCACAGGCTGATGATCTATCCACTGAGCCAAACAAGGTAGGGTCCTCTTACCCTTTTATACTCTTTCTGCTTCCCAAGCCCTCCATGCTGGCATTGATATAACTTCTTTTGAAATAGATTAGTTCATATTTTTCATTATTTGTAGGCATTATAAGGTGTATAATCTTTAAGAAACACTGGCATCCTTCAATGCTGCACAGTCATTTTGAGATTCAGCAATGATATTTATGTAAATAGGTAATTTTTTGTTGCTAAGAAATATTGTATTATTTGGATTATCCTCTTATCCTTTGATCTGTCTATGGTTTTGTTTATGTTCACGTTTGGGGTTTTATAAATAAAATTGCAGGAATTATTGTGCTGTTTTTTCTTACAGATACATGTTTTACAAATTGATTCTATTGGCTTCTTAGGTAAAAGAAGACAGGCATCAACTGAGTTCAAATGATTAGGATAACTGTTTTAGAGGATGGCTCCATATTCAATGCTATCTTCTTCAAAATTCAATACCTTAATTGTTTGTTTTTCTTTTTTAATCTTCAGCCAAGGATATGTTTATTGATTTTTGAGAAAGAGGAAGAGAGAGAGAGAGAGAGAGAGAGAGAGAGAGAGAGAGAGGAAGGAAACAATGATGTGAGGGGAACATGGATCACTTGCTTCCTCTACATGCTCTGACTAGGGATCAAATCCACAATCTTTTTTGTAGGGTAGGGTGTTATGAGATGATGCTCCAACCAACTGAGCCACCTGGCCAGGAAACACTTTAATTCTTAATGTTTCCTTCAAACAGTGTATTAGTAGGACTGAGCATTTGACAGAGTGTTTCTGTTGCATGTGTTGGTATTGGTTGTATGTGTGAATTTGCTGCTACTTTGTATGTGCCTGATTGTATCTATGTATGTTTTTATTCTCTTTGTGTCACTCTTCTGTCTCCATGTATGTCTCTTCTTGTGTGTGCCTGTGTGTGTCCACTGTGTGTGTTGGTGTGCCTTGTGACATTGTCTTGGTGGCCCCATGTATTTTTATCTGTGTTTGTGTGTGTTCCTCTCAAAGTGATGTCCCAGTCTGTAGTCCGGGTCTGTGTGAGCCTGGCCACAAGCCCTGCATCTGAGAGCCCATCTTTGCCTGGGAGTGTTTTGTACCTGTGCATTTCTGTGCTTATGGTGTCTGTATGTTCCCTGTGAGATTGTGTATGTGTGCACCCCAGTAACAGGCAAATGCATAGGCAATCTCCAAAGGGGTGATTTAGAGGATAATGTGTTCATCTTCCTTGCTTCCCAGGCTGAGCCCATTTTTCACCTGCTCTTCCAAACCTCTGTTTTACCCCTTTGGGTCCCATGTCAGCTTATGGATGGATGAAGTGAAGGGTCATAGAAACCCAGGCTGAGCAAAGGTGGGGAATTGAGGAAGACTCTGGTGGCAGAAAGGAGGTATAGAATGTGGAAGTGCTGTTTTGGAAGTACTCTAAGCCTTCAGGGAGGATCTGGGAGATTTTGGATCCTTGGGAAGGAATCAGTGGATGGGTGTATATGGGGTAAAACTGAGAGGGTAGAATTATAGGTTCCTGATTCTCCCCCCCTTCCCCACCCAGGAATGAGTAACTGGATACCCCTGGAGTGGGCTGGGAGAGTTTGGTGGTCCTCCTGGTCCCTGATGAGCAGGTCAATCCCTTGCCCATGTGTAAGCTAGGCTGACACTTAATAGGGAATGTGCCTGGGGCTGCTCAGAGCATAATTTTCTGACATCTGGACTCTCATCATTTACTGGGTAAGCTTGGGCACCCAAGAACATTGGGGTGAGGAGGGAAAATTAGGCCAGGGCTCTCTCCAATGGGAATGGAGAGTACTATGGAGCGGCCACATTTAGCACAAATTCAGGCACAGAATGAATGGATACCTAATATCAACATTGGTGTTAATGTCAGCATTTTGACAATTAGCCCCATCTGATGGAGCACTCACCTGGCCAATGCAAAAGATAGAGACTTGGAGGTAGAGTAGTGACTGATGTTGATTTCAAAGAACATGGATGCTGGAATGCTTCCATGCATTCGAGTCCTGTATCCTTCCCAGTCAACATTCTCAACATGTGGGTCTTCAACAATAATGGGGGAAGCGAGGCAGCCAGGGGTTTATCAAAAGTCACACTCAGAAATGTGTTCTGCGTTTGCTGCCAATGATATCTAACCCGTCTCCTTTTATTGAAGTTCACTCCTGTGAATCTTGACAGTGATGGTTTTGGGCAGTTCTGGAACAAAATCCATGTGAATGAAGACAGAGAGAACCACACTGGCTGATTTCCATGGTCATTTCCTACCAAAACCCACCCATCTCCTTTGCCTCTGCACAGCTCCAAAAGAGGTGGTCACATGTGATCACATAAACGAGGCCCATCAAGTAGGTCAGGTTCTCAATCTGACCCCCTGAATTTGGCTGCAGCCCTGTGATGTGCTTTGATCAGTGAAATATGCTGGGAGTGAAGCTGTCACTTCTAACAGAAAAATCTGGAAGCACAGAGTGGCCACTGTTGCTGTCCATCTCTGATATAAGTAGGAGGTATCTACATGGTGGATTCCTTTTATTCCAGTCCTAGGAGAACCAAGGAGGACATGTAGCATGACCAAGAAAGATACCTTCTTTAGTGTAAGCTACCAAAGCCTGTTTGTTATCCACAACATCTAGCCCATCCTAATGGTTATGCATTACCAACTCTACTTTCTAGGAGGCAGCAGAGCCTAACATTAGAAGCCAGAGCTCTGTTGTTGGAGATACACCGGTTTGACTTCCAGCCCTGCCTTTTATTAAACTCTACAAGTGGTCAATTTACCTTGAAATAATAATGCATGTGAAGCATTGAATCCAGGGCCTGGCACATGTAGTAAACATTCAGTAACTCTTAACTCCATGGCTTCACAATGTGTACTGACTACAAACATGTAGACAATGTAGGAAATGTCAACTTGTTCACCTATGTATGTTTTCAAACTTTGTTTTTAAACAAGTATGATAGGATTATGTGTATTTATCTTAATAATGCAATTTTTTTGATAAAACTAAAAACATGTGACGACTGGAGTGGGTCTTTGGTTGAGCGTAGTCCCAAGAACAGAAAGGTTATCAGTTTGATTTCTGGTGAGGCACAAGCCAGGCTTTCTTGGTGGATTCCCAGTAGGTGGAAGGGACTATGCACTAGGCATAGATCAGTGTCTCTTTCTTTTCCTTTCCCTTCTACTCTCTATACTAAAAATCAAATAAAAAACTTAAAAACAATATATCCATCCAGATTTGTGGTCTTCAGAAATAATTGAAATAATGATTTCCACCTCAGGAAGCATTCTGAAATGCTCATGGAATCTGAAATAATATCTCCAAATAAAACACTTCCCAGAGACCTGGGACCAGCCATCAAATCCTCAAGTTGTCATTTCCCAGTGGCACTGGGGTGCCCCGATACCAATGTTTGCAATGATCAGTCAGTGACTGGGATCCTAATGCCACCTGTTGGGCCAGAAAAATGAAGTTACCCAAAGGGCAGTGTGCCCAGTGATGGCCGTATTTAGCCAATGAAAGCCCAGGACAGGTGTATTTACTCGTGGTGATTGGCTTGTGTATTACTTTCAGCTTCTTTCTCAAGGTGGGCATTTTGAGTGCTTTGTTCTGTTAACATATTCATAGGCCCCAGCACTGGATCACAAGAGGATGAGGCTTCAGAGGCAGTGTTCCCCTTGTGCAGTGGTTTGAGCTTGTTGAGCAGCAACAGCCAGTATTGAGGCCTATGTGCCTCCCTGACTCTGTTTTGCTTGCAGAGTTCTATTCAGCCTCATTCCATTTACCCTCCATCCTTGGGTGCCTGTCAGATCCTGAAGCCCAGGTCACAGCATCCAGAACAGTGATGTGGGTGATACATAGTGTGATGGATGCAAGAGACTGACAGGCTGTAATGCCACCCTGTAAGGTTTTGGTTGGAGTGGCTGAGCTGAAAGAATTCAGGAATCCTGGGCTTGTTTTGTGTCTAAAGGCAACAAAGAAAAGACTAAATATTGTGTGAGAAGTTTTAGTTTCATTCTCAGAAACCTAGGGCCATCGCAGACATGCCCTACTGAACACTGTTAGCCTAAGGAAGGGCGGGAAGTCTTACCTCTCTTCCATGTGGTGCTTGCCATCTTTGTGTCATATTCCTGGTGTCGTCTTCCTTCTTTTATGATCTTCAGAGTCCCAGAACTTCACAGAAGCCTCCTATTAATGCTCCCGGCACTTCTCTTTTTTTCTGAAAATTGCATGGAACCCAGGTATCATGGAAAACACACTTTTGTAATGAAAGTTCCCCCTGTCACTACAGTCATCATTCATTTCCTCACCTTTTTTCTGTTTTCAGGTTGTTGGCATAAAAGGGATGAGGAGGAGGTGTGTTCTGATCAGAGTGTATCTATACAAGGAGAGTCACATGTCAGGGATTCTGAGACAGCTTCAGCACCCCAGAAGTCGCGTTCCTGTAAGCGGTGTTTCTCAGTGTTAAAAGATATTTTGCACCTGATTGAGTCCCAAGCAGAATACTTTGACTACAAATGCTTCTTTAGTGACCCATGTGGGAGAGAATTCTGTTCCAGTGCAAACCCTTACCAGAAAAAGAAGGATGTCAGTGGAGAGACATCCCGAAAAGAAGCTATGAACAAGCCCTCATTTGTGACCAGGTGCAGCTTCTACTTGTCAGAGGTGCCTTCAAACAGCAGGGAGTTAGGGGAAGATGATGAAGCTCCCTCAGAGCTTCTCCAGCCCCTGCCTCTCAGAACACTGAGGAGGCACACAGTGGCAGTGAGGTTTCACTAGAATATCTCAGTGGAAAAAGTCATCACCAGTGGGGTGAATGTGAAAAAACTGCCAGCTACAACCAGAAAGTTGTTGATTCTAAATGGTGACTGTTCTGGAGAACTGAGTTATGAGTGTGACAAATGTAGAAAAGTTTTCAGACGAATCTTGAACCTCATTCAACATGAGAGAGCTCACACTAGAGAAAAGCCATATGAGTGTACATATTGTGGGAAGTCGTTCAGTAACAGTTCCACCCTCATTCAACATCAGAGAATTCACACTGGAGAAAAGTCTTATAGGTGTAGTGATCGTGGGAAGTCCTTCAGAAATAAGTTTAATGTCAATAAGCACCAACGGGTTCACACTAGAGAAAAGCCTTATAGGTGTAGTGATTGTGGGAAGTCCTTCAGAAGTAAGTCTTATGTAAATAAACAGCAGCGAATTCACACTGGAGAAAAATATTATGAGTGTACAGATTGTCTGAAATCCTTCATTACGAGTTCTAAACTCATTCAACATCAGAGAATTCACACTGGAGAAAAGCCTTATAAGTGTAGTGATTGTGGGAAGTCCTTCAGAAGTAAGTCTGATGTCAGTAAACATCAGTGTGTTCACATTGGAGAAAATCCATATGAGTGTACAGATTGTGGGAAGTCCCTCAGTAACAGTTCCACCCTCATTCAACATCAGAGAATTCACACTGGAGAAAAGCCTTATAAGTGTAGTGATTGTGGGAAGTCCTTCAGAAGTAAGTTTAATGTCAATAAGCACCAATGAGTTCACCCTGGAGAAAAGCCTTATGAGTGTACAGATTGTGGGAAATCTTTTACCCAAACATGTAGCCTTACGAGACACCTGAGACTTAACACTGGAGAAAACCCTTAAATTTACAGGGAATGTTTTCTTTTTCTTACCTGGAATAACAACACTGAAGGATACTACAATACACATTTACCTTAATATACTCCCTTTTATCAGAACATACACTCTGCTAGATTCCTCATAAGTTTCAGGTACAAGTGAGGTCATAAGCAGCTGCTTGCCCTTGCTATCCTGCCCAGGTCTATTACATGATTAATGTCACTGTGAGGGTTTATGGCTGTAGTGATTTCTCCTCTACCACCTGCTTCACATGAACAGTATGAATCACAAACCCTGCATGCTCTGTTGTTCTTAAATAAATTTTAAATACTCTGAACACACCTTAGCCGATTTGGCACAGTGGATAAAGTGCTGGCCTGCAGACAGAAGGATCCTGGGTTTGATTCCAGTCAAGGGCACATGCTGCGGTTGTGGGCTCCATCACCAGGGGTGTGCATGCAGCAGGCAGCTGATCAATGATTCCCTCTCATCATTGATGTTCCTACCTCTTTCCACCTCTCCCTTACTCTTTGAAATAAATAAAAACATTATTTTTTATAAAAGAGCAACTGGTGAAATTTAAATGAACTCTTAGATTTAAAAGTAAATACATAAATAAATACTCTGAACTCTTGGCAGGATCTTCATTCCTTCTTCTCTGACTAGGGAATGGGCCTGACTCAAGGTTTGTCCAGAATACCCATCTGCAGCAAAGAAGCAGTACCTTTTAAGGTGGTTCTCACATTATTTTTATCCTATGTTCAACTTAAGCACAGTTGTAGCATATACTTATACATTTAATCTGCATTGTTTACATTCTCCATTACCCTTTTTTTAAGTTTAAGCACTACATTAAATGAAGCGTAGGTTTATAATATTTGTTACTTTTCTTGGTGTAAATACTCTCATTGTCAGTTGAAAACTACTAAAATGAAGGCACTGAACATAGACATGTTAAGATATATCAGTAGCACATCATTATATTTTATTTGCAACATGATGGTACAGTAGCAACAAGTATGCTCAAGAACTCTCATAATAAAATTATTGGGAACTGCCCATTTTTCAAACTTTCTTAAAGTTAGATGTAACCCTGACTGGTTTGGCTCAGTTGACTGAGCGTCAGCCTGTGGACTGAAGGGTCCCAGGTTCGATTCCAGTCAAGGGCATGTACCTTTGTTGCGTGCACATACCCAGTAGGGCAGTGATGGTGAACCTATGACACACGTGTCAAGGTGACACGTGAACTCATTTTTTTGGTTGATTTTTCTTTGTTAAATGGCATTTAAATATATAAAATAAATATCAAAAATATAAGTCTTTGTTTTACTATGGTTGCAAATATCAAAAAGTTTCTATATGTAACATGGCACCAGAGTTAAGTTAGGGTTTTTCAAAATGCTGACACTCTGAGCTCAAAAGGTTCACCATCACTGCAGTAGGGAGTGTGCAGGAAGCAGCTGATCGATGTTTCTCTCTCATTGATGTTTCTAACTCTATCCCTCTCTCTTCCTCTCTGTAAAAAATCAATAAAATATATATTTTTAAAAAGTTAGATGTAAGTATAATTCATTTAAAGAATATATATATATATATATATATATATATATATATATTATATATTTAGCATATGCTTCTGGTGTTTCTATGCATTCCTGCATGGCTGAAACCAAGATCCTCCTGCCCTTATCAGTGCTTCATTCTCGGGACATAAAAGAACTGGTGCAAAAATACAGCCTGCCTTAGAAATAGCTTACTTGAAATATATCCATGTAAAAAGACACTTATGAAACCCCATGAATCCTATATTGTCTTCCACCACTCTCTGTCATCATGATCATTTTTGTATCTACCTATTCATACATGATTGGGTATTTTACATAAATTGCTGCATATGTCTTGCTGAGGTCAAAGAGCTCACTGGGTTGGCGAATCATCTCAATATGCCCAGGTTGTAAGTTCCATCACCGGTCAGGGCAATTACAAGAATCAACCGCTGAAGCTATGAAAGTACAGAAAAGAAGAACTGCTGTATGTGTTTCTCTCCATCCCTATTTTTCTCTCACTCTAAAATCAACATATGTGTTTATTCACCCAGTCAGTCCACATGTGTGAACACCAGCACAGCCCAGGGGCCCCGGGGTGACCAGCAGCCAGGATTCTCATGAGGGTAGAGCAGGCAATGGTCCAGAGAACAGTATGGGATGTGCTGTTGCTTTAAGAGTGGCAGGTGGGGTACCTGGGCTGAGCTGCACAATCACCCCCAGGGGATGATGACATCTCTGGTATTAAAGCCAAGAAGCTGGGAGCAGCTTTGAGCTAGGACATGCCCCTGTGGTCTCTGCACCTTCCAGTCAGGGATTTTATGCTGGGATATTTCACATTCAGATGGTTGAGAAGTCCATATTTCTCTCAGGTGGCAAGGCTGAGAGCAGCAGTGGCAGCTGGGTAGGTGGGTGGGTGTGGGCAGGCAAAAGCCCAGGACAGTTCTCAGGGAGAATGGGTGCTGGTCCAGGTGTGTGGCTCTGAGGCTCAGCAGGAGAGTGGAGAGGCTCCATCAAGTCCCCACCTGGGACCAAGAGCCCCAGTGAGAGACCAAGAGCCCCAGTGAGGGCTCCTTCCCTGTGCTTAGCTGGGCCCCTGTCATCCCAGTACAGGTTGCATGTGCTCCCTGAACCTGGATGAGTGGTGGCTGCTGTGCTGACAGGAGGCAGCTGGGGACAGAGTTCCAGCCAGACCCCAGCAGGGCCCCACGTCTGTTAAGCCAGGCAGTCAGGGGTCCTGATCCTCCAGAGCTTGTGTCTCAAGCCAGGGGACATGACAGATCTGTAGTCCCCAGAAAGTTAACTACCTGGTCAAACAGGGTGTAGATGTGTTTGGGAGGGAGGGGCTGTGGAAGGGGGGTTGTTTCTACAGGTGGAGTGAAGGGACTGGGCAGGGACAGAGTTTATTCCAGACTCTTATAATGTGTGTCTAGGAGGGAAGTCATTCATGAGCTCATATACAACTTGGTGTTCATTCAGCAGTGACTTGAGTGAAAGGATGATTATTAAATTTTGGTTCGGAGGGTGGTTGGTTTGGTTTCAGAAGAAATAAGGGAAAGACAATTGTCAGTTTTACTTAGAGCCCAGCACTGGCCTGACTGGGTCTTGGCTGGTAGGGCTTGTTCTTCTCAGGCTGAGTTTGGAACTGTTCTGAGAGAGATGGCAGCACTTCTCCCACCTGTGAGCTGAGGCTGGCATCCTTGCTGCCTAGCAGGCTGGCTGTCGAACGGGCTTAGTGGCAGGAGTGGTTCACACACAGCTCCCTTCCTCACTGGACAGAATAGGTGACATGTGGCTCTCAGTCCTTGTACTAAGCTAATGTCAGGATTGAGCAGACCCTACATGGAAGTATTTCAGCTTCACAAACCATTTGCGTGAGTTAAATAACATCTATTATGTTTTTAACTTTTAAAGAAGAAGATACAGCCACATTTTAATTTGATATTTTCAACAGTTATTTATACCCAAGAAAATTAATTGACTTCACCTGATGTTTTTCATACCTGGGAAGTTACGTATTGAATTTTAATAAAAGTGACATATAATGCTCAACACATCTGTATTTTCTGAACCTTTACAAACAACTTTTTCACACCAACACAAAGAATATGCAATTGATGTTTTAAAAAGATAATGCTAAATTTACTATTTTGGGTTACTAGACACTTGGCCCCGTGCACGAATTTATGCACATTGAAAGGAAATTAATTGGGAGAAATATTTTAATATCACTATTCGCCCTTTCTCTATAATAGAAGTGTCAACCAAATTCACCATCAATGATAACAGATTGAAACACATGGGTACGACTGGCACACTGAGAACTTTATATATATGTTGATAAGCTTGCTTACTTAGACCTGTTTTCTGATTTAGCTAAACTTTTTCCAGCCCAGTGAAGCACCCCAACTTTTCTTTCAGGATATTGTCAGCAACACAGCAGTAAATATCAACACAAAGCAGATTATTATTGTAGATCATGCAGGGAGAACAAAGGGTGAAATATTTAACAATAGCACCGTTTGACTATATTCTGCACAGTAAGAAACCTCAAGTCATTTTCATGTTCTACCATTTCTTACTTCTTTTCAGTTGGGTAAAGTTTCTAAACATTCTAAATCTCCATTTTCTGGCTAATGAAAAGAAAATAGGGTTCACCGATTCTCCTACCTACCTACTCCAGGACTTTTGTGAGGATTAAATGAGATGAGGCATGTGAAAACATTTCAGAGAGATTTGGTTAAACTGTAAAATGTTTGCAGTTGGCTATAAAGCAAGTGGGATGAAGAAACTCCAAGGAGGCTAGTCCCTAGGGAGAGGAAGCCAGGTGTCACTATGTGATGTCATTACCTGGTGCCCACAGTGTCAGGGCTTGGCTGTGGGCTTTGCACCATGGGGTCCATGCAGTGTTGGCTGCTATTTGATGGGGTTTTGCTCCAGGGTGATGGCAGGGCCTGTGTCCCACTTGGGGGAAGCTGAGTGTTGCTTGTGGGTTCCAGGTTTGCGGTGCCATTTCTTGGTAAATTGCCAGTTCACCTCATGACAGCTCCAGCATTGAACGTCACCCCCTGGTGGTCAGTGCGTGTCATAGGGACTGAACAACTGGTCCCACAGTTGGACACTTAGCATATCAGCCTTTTATATATACAGACTAGAGGCCCGTTGCACAAACATTCGTGCAATAGGCCTTCTTTCCCCTGGCTGCCAGCACCAGTTTTCCTCTGGCACCCGGGACCCAGACCTTCACTCTGGCCACCACCTTCCATCTTCGCTCTGGACACAGTCTTCGCTGTGGCTGGAGACTTCAGTCTTTGCTCCTCACTCTGGAGGGAGTCTTCAGTCTCTAGCCAGAGCTGCTCCTGTAGCTCCTTCCGCCCCTCACCCTGCCCCTCATAGATTGATCGCTGCTTTGCCTGCAGACCTCACCTATAGGCTCCTGGGTCCCAGGGGGCCGCCATGCCTGTGGCCTGGCTTTCCGATCACGATAACCATCACGGGCCGCAGGCAAGGCGTCTCCTGGGTTCCGGGGTGCTGCCTTGCCTGCGGCCCAGCTTTCCAATCACAATCACAATCATGGGCCACAGGCAAGGTGGCTCCTGGGTCCCAGGGTGCCGCCTTGCCTGTGGCATGGCTTTCCAATCAGGATCACCATCAGGGGCCACAGGCAAGGCGACGCCTGGGTCCCAAGGGGGCGCCTTGCCTGTGGCCTGGCTTTCCAGCGGCTCCTGGGGTTGCACACGGGGGCCTGGATGGCAGCTCCCGGGGTCCCGCCCTGCCTGCAGTATGCAAATTGTCTGCCATCTTTGTTGGTGGTTAATTTGCATATCATGCTGATCAGCCAATGGCGATATTAGCGAAGGTACAGTTAATTACCATGTTTGTCTATTATTAGATAAGATTTTTCAATTAGAACAGCAAAAACCATTTTAAAAAGAAAATTAGTTATAGCTCATGTCGAAAGTTTATCAAATCTGAATCTTTACTGTAGATATCAGCCTTCCAATGGGGAATTCTTCAAATACACCCTGAGCTGTCGACCCTGAGGCATCCTGCCAAGGAGCCTCTCTTCAGGGTTCCTTACCTGCCCCATCCCCTGCCCTGTCCCCAGCCCCTGCCCCATTATTTTTTCCAAGCAGACCCAGCATCTCCAAAGACCAGTGTTCTCATTCAGGAGCTATTAGAATGAATTTTTTTTTAATTTTTTAAAAAATATATTTTATTGATTTTTTACAGAGAGGAAGGGAGAGAGATAGAGAGTTAGAAACATCGATGAGAGAGAAACATCAATCACCTGCCTCCTGCACATCTCCCACTGGGGATGTGCCCGCAACCCAGGTACATGCCCTTGACCAGAATCGAACCCGGGACCTTTCAGTCCACAGGCCGATGTTCTATCCACTGAGCCAAACTGGTTTCGGCTAGAATGAATTTTAAAGGATATTTCACACCCAAAGCACTTTTTAAATTTCTCAAAGATAAGTGGATTGTCACTGAACATAGATGCAAAATGCATTTCAAACAAACAAAAAAAGAGTTACTTAAATGTTTATTTTAGAAGACTTTTTCTCATTATCACAATAATACAGGATCATTAGTAGAAATTTACAAATAGTATGACGTAAAAGAAACCACTTCTCTCCACTAACCAAGGTTAACCACTGTCAACATTTCAAAGTATTTCCTTTTGTCTTATGTAAATTTATATATCCAAATACTTTATTGAGGTGATGTTATTTATTTATTTATTTATTTATTTATTTATTTATGCTCCTAGGGCACTTGAATCTAAAGAGAAAATGAACAAATGGGACTTCATCAAAATAAAAAGCTTCTGCACAGCAAAAGAAACCATCAACAAAACAACAAGAAAGCCCACTGCATGGGAAAACATATTTGCCAGTGTCATATCTGATAAGGGCCTAATCTCCAAAATTTATAGGGAACTCATACAACTTAACAAAAGGAAGATAAACAATCCGATCAAAAAATGGGCAAAGGATCTAAATAGGCACCTTTCAAAAGAGGACATTCAGAAAGCCAAGAGACATATGAAAACATGCTCAAAGTCACTAATCATCCGAGAGATGCAAATCAAAACAACAATGAGGTACCATCTCACACCTGTCAGACTGGCTATCATCAACAAATCCACAAACGACAAGTGCTGGAGAGGATGTGGAGAAAAAGGAACACTTGTGCACTGCTGGTGGGAATGCAGACTGGTGCAGCCACTATGGAAGACAGTATGGACTTTCCTCAAAAAACTAAAAATAAAACTCCCATTTGACCCTGTGATCCCACTTCTAGGAATATATCCCAAGAAAACAGAAACACCAATCAGAAAGGATATGTGCACCCATATGTTCATAGCAGCACAATTCACCATAGCTAAGCTCTGGAAACAGCCTAAGTGCCCATCAGCAGATGAATGGATTAGAAAACGGTGGTACATCTACACGATGGAATATTATGCTGCTGTAAAAAAGAAGGAACTCTTACCATTTGCAACAGAATGGATGGAGCTGGAGAGCATTATGCTAAGTGAAATAAGCCAGTCAATTAAGGGAAAATACCACATAATCTCACTCATTCATGGATAATAAAGACCTTTATAAACTTATGAACAAAAATAGATACAGAGGCAGAGCTGCCTCAAACAGACTGTCAAACTGCAGCGGGAAGGCCGGGGAGGTTAGGGGGACAGAAGGGGTGGGGGTAAGAGATCAATCGAAGGACTTATATGCAGGCATATACGCATAACCAATGTACAAAAGACACTGGGGGTAGGGGAGGCCAGGGGATTGTCAAGAGCGGGAGAAAAAAGGAGACATATATAATACTCTTTGTAATACTTTAAGCAATAAAAAAATAATAATAAATAAAAATAAAATGTTTGAGGACCCCTGGTTTACAGGTTCTGGGAGGAACTCCCACATTGCCAAAATCAGGGAGCACATCATACAACTGTAGACCTGAACTTTGGATCTGAGCTTAGTGTCTTTTAAAGGTTCCCAGGCCCAGGGGCTGGAAGTGTGGCAGGACAGTCACAGGACTCCACTATCTCAGAGGCCACAAGAGTGTGAGGCCCTGAAATAAGCTCCACAAAGCAGTACCCCTAAGAGATTCTACATTTGCAGCAATCTGTGGAAACTAAAGTTCTGTTGAGAACTTGGCAACCACCACGAGGATTCATGGGATCTGCCTGTCAGTATCTTTACCCAGCCCCTGGAGATGACCGCATTAGGTCAGGGCCCCAGTCCTAAGGGCACAATTTTGCCTAGTTGGCTATCTTTCAAGGGACTTCTGCTTCCTGTCCCCAAATGGGATCCTCTCCCTTCAAGTTTCATTCCCAGCAGTTGGGAAGAGTTTAAAACCCTATTTCAGACAATGTCCCTCTTTTATTCTCCACCATCGATGGCCCTAGGATCCTGAAAATTAGACTGAAACTTCTCACCAAATACTTTGCCTTGTCTTCTCTGTTGCCTTTAGATACAAAACAAGCCCAGGATTCCCAAGTCCTCCCAGCTCAGCCACACCAACCAAAATCTTACAGGGTGGCATTGCAGCCTGTCACCCTCTTTCACACATCACACCATGTATCACCCACAAGTGACTCACTGTTCTGGACTCAGTGACCTGGGTTTCAGGATCTGACAGGTACCAGCACCCAAGGATGGAGCGTAAATGGAGTAAGGCTGAGTAGAAGTCTTCAAGCAAAACAGAGTCTGGGAGGCACATAGACCTCAATGCTGACTGTTGCTGCTCAACAAGCTTCAGACAAACCACTGCACCGTGGGGACAGGGCCTCTGAAGCCTGGTCCTAGTTGTGACCCAGCGCTGGAGCCTATAGGTTAACAGAACAAAAAGGTCAAAGTGAGTACCTGGAAGCAACACCCAAACCAATCAGCACTGGATAAGACCCCTGGCCTGGGCTTTCATTGGCTAAATGCAGCCATAATTTGGCGCAGTGCACTTTGGGAAACTTACTTTTTCAGGCCCAATGGGTGGAATTAAGATCTCAATCACTGACTGATCATTGCAAATACTGGTGTTGGGGACCCCCGGTGGTGCTGGAAAATGACAAACTTAGGATTTGGGGGCTGATCACAGGTTGCATGGAAGTGTTGTCTGCAACTGATCTCTTGTTTTGAGATGTATTTTTAGATTTCATGAAGTTCAGAATGCTCCCTGAGGTGAAAAGTATTATTTCAATTATTCCTGAGGACCACAAATCTAAATGGATATGTTGTTTTTAAGTTTTTTTTATTTGAATTTTATAGAGAGAATGAAGGAAAGGAAAAGATAAAAGCACTGATTGGTGCCTCCTGCATGGCCCCCACCCACTAGGCTTACACCCAGAAAACTTGGCTTGTGCGTCACAAGGAATCTAACTAGTAACCTTTCTGTGCATGGCACTACACTCAACCAATAGACCCACTCCAGCCATCAGATATTTTATTTTTATCAAAACATCCTATTATTAATAGAAAAATTAGGATAGGAGAAAATGTACATAATCCTCTCCTAGTTGTTTAAAAACAAAATTTTAAAGGGTACATGGCCAACAAATTGTCATTTCCTACATTGTCTGCATGTTTGCAGTCATTACACATTGTGAAACTATGGAACTAAGAGATACTGAATGTTCACTACACGTGCCAAGCCCTGGATTCAATGTTTTACATGAACTATTTCAACATAAATTGCATGATTATAGAGTTAATAAAAGGCAGGGCTGGAAGACAAACCCATCTGTCTCTAACAACAGAGTTCTGGCTTCTACTGTTAGCCTCTGTAACTATTAAGATTGGCTAGATGTTATTATAAATTACAAACAGACCCAAATATTTATTGGTTTTTATATTAAAGAAGGCATCTTCCTTGTTCATGCCACATGATCTCCCTGATTCTCCTGGGACTTGTATAAAGAGAAGCCACCATATACTTACCTCCTGGATATATCAGAGATGTACAGAGATGGTGGCAAGTCTCAGTGCTTCCAGACTTTTCTGTTAGCAGTGACAGGCTTCATTCTCAGCACATTTCATTGGTCAAAGCACTTCACAGGGCTGCAGCAAATTCAGGTGGTCAGGAGGGAAGTCTGACATACTTGATGGCCACATTCATGTGACTACATGGGGCCAGCCTCTTTTGGGGCTGTGTATGGGCGAAGAAGAGCAGTGAAGATTGGTAGGAAGTGACAGTGGAAATTAGTTCAGATGGTTCACTTTCCCCTCATCCAGGTGCATTTTGTCCCAGAGCTGCCCACAACCACCACTGTCTAGATTCAAAGGAGTGGACTTCAATAAGAGGAATTTGGTCAGAAGTCATTGGCCATGAACTCAGAGCCCACTTCTGAGTATGACCTTTAATAAATCCCTGGCTGCCTCGGTTCCCCCACTATGTTCGAGGTGAAGATCCACATATTAAGAATGTTTATTGGAAGGTACAGGACTGCAAGCATTCCAGCATCCATGTTCTTTGAAATTAATATCGGTCACTACTCTGTCTCCTAGTCTCTATCATTTGCATAGCTCAGGTGAGGGCTCCATCAGGTGGGGCTGAATGTAAAAATGCTGACATTAACATCAATGTTGGTCCTAGGTTCCCATACATTTGTGCCTGAACCTGTGCTAAATGTGGTCCCTCCATTGTTCTCTTCATCCCCATTGGAGGAAGCACTGGGCCTAATTTTCCCTCCTTGTCTCAATGTTCCTGAGTGCCCAAGCTCACCCAGTAAATGTTGAGAGTCCAGGGGTCATAAAGTGATGCTCCAAGCAACCCCAGGCACATTCCTTATTAGGTGTCAGCATAGCTTACAAATGGGCAAGGGATTGACCTTCTCTTCAGGGACCAGGAGGACCACCCGGGTATGCCAGCCTTCTCCAGGGTTATCCAGTTCCTCATTCCTAAGGGGGAATTAGGGTCCTAGGATTCTTCACCCTCAGCTTTCCCCCATATGCACCCATCCAGTGGTTCCTTTTCAGGGATTCAGGATCTTCCAGATCCTCCTCAAAGGCTTAGAGTCCACCAAAAACAGTGCCTCCACACTCTATTCTTCAATTCTGCCACCAGTCTTTCCCAATTCTCCAACTTCTCTCAGCCTGCAGTCCTGCAGTTCTATGACCCTTCACTTCATCCATCCATGAAGCTGAGATGGGACCCAAAGGGGTATAACAGTGGCTTGGAAGAGAAGGGGCTCAGCCTGGGGAGCAGAGAAGAACATATTGTCCTCTAAATCACCCCTGTGGAGATTGCCTATGCATTTGTCTGTTGCTGGGGTGCACACATACAATCTCACGGGGAACATGCAGACATCATAAGCACACAAATGCCCAGGTACAGAACACCCCCAGGCAAAGATGGGCTCGCAGGTGCAGGGCTTGTGGCCAGGCTCACACAGATCCAGACTACAGACTCGGACATCACTTTGAGGGGAATACACAAATACACACAGATAAAAACACATGGGAACAAGACAGCATCACGATGCACACTCACAAACACAATGGACACACACAGGCACACACCTGAAGGGACATATGTGGACACAGTAGACAGACACAAAGAAAATAAAAAACACAGATACAATCAGGAACACTCAAAGGGGCAGCAAGTCACACATACAACCAACACTGATAAGCAAAGCAACACTCCCCTTAATGCTGAGACAAACTAATACACTGTTTTAAAGGAAACATTAAGAACTGAGGTGCTGTCTTGACGAGGTAGTACAGTGGGTTGGAGAATCATCTCATAATGCACCTCCCCCCCGCCCCATCCAACACACACACACAATAGATTGTGGATTTGATCCTTGGTTGGGGCATGTATGAAAGGCAATTGATCCATGTTCCTCTTCCATTAATGTTTACTTATTTATCTCCCTGTTTCTCTTTATTCTTTATCTAAAATCAATAAACATATCCTCAGCTGAGGATTAAAAAAGAAAAATGTAATAATTAGGGTATTGAATTTTCAAGAACATAGCATTAAATCCAGAGCAATCTCTCTAGAACAGTTATCAGAGAATCATTTGAATGCAGTCAATGTGTCTTCTTTTCCCTGGGAGGCTAACAGAATCACTATCGCTGATCTCAGAAAAACCCCACATAATTCGTGTCATAGTCATGATCCCCTCCTTGCTTTCATTTAACCACTAAAATATGATGGTTTCTGAATAAAGTCATCCCTTCATTTCCATAACTTAGGTTAGACTTTGAGTGATAAAAATTAACTTATCTTAGTAGTAGCTGTTTCTCAGGGATTCCAACATAACTTTAGGCACTGGAGTGAGGAGAGCCAGTTCTCCCTCCAGGTCCCATGTGGCCATGCACTCCCTGTAGATAACTAGAACCTAGAGGTGCAGGAGTAATGCTCTGAGTAGACCCAGACACCGTCCTCTATTAGTTTTCAGCTTAGCTTTCACATGGGCAAGGGACACCCTCTCCAGGGATGTCCAGTTCCTCATTATTAGTGGGGATTTAGGAGCCTAGAAGTCTTCCCCTCAGCTTTCCCCCACATGCACCCATCTTCACATTCCTTTCCAAGGATCCTGGATCACCCAGCTGCTGCAAGAAGGCACAGTCTTCCACAAACATTTCCAATCCACGCTCTATACCTCCTGTCTGTCATCACAGTCTGCCCCTATTCCCCACCTTGCTACAGCCTGAGGTTCTATGAACTGGCCCTGTGCTTAATTCATACCTGAGATGGGACCTCCAGAGGGACACCAGATGCCCGGATGAGCAGGAGAATAAGGGGCTCAACTGGTGGTGGGGAAGAAAAACAGGTAGTCCTCTACATCACCTCTCCGGAGATTCACTATGACTTGTCAGTGGTTGGGGTGCACAGACTCAGAGAAATATACAGATAACACGAGCACAGAAACATGCAGGTAGAGAACACCCCCAGCCTCTTCTGGGCACTCAGGTGCCGGACTTAGGTCCAGGCTCACATAGACCCACACTGTAGACATAGGCAATACCTTGAGGGGAACACACACAAACACACACACACACACAAACACACACACACACACAGAAACAAACAATTGGGGCCACCCAGACAGTGCCACAGGACACACACACAATGGACACACACACAATGGACACACCCCCATATGCTGGCAGGAATCCCTAAAACCAAATCTGTCCAGGGGCACAACCTCACACCCCATGGTATATTGTCCCTCAGAGTCCAGGCTCCATCACCTCACTCCAGGTGCAAGGGTCTGCTCGGCAAAAGCCAAACTTATGGAGCAGGAAGACCACCTGGAGTTCATCTCCCCAATGTGGTATCATGTTGAGACCAAGCCTCGCCTTCAGGAAATGCTTGTACTTCAGAATGGTCTCACCATTAAAAACACATAGCACCATTTTCTGGAGAATCCATGCTACCTCCAGGACTGGTTGGGCAGTGGTATTTTTAATGAAATGAAAATGGAAAATTATCCAGAAATGCAAAAATAGAGATTCAAACAATGCCCGTGGAGCTTAGGAGAGTGTATGGGCTGCTCAGAGGTACGTGAACTTATTTGAGGTCCTCAAGTATTAGGAGCTGCTCCAGAATGCCTGGGAGGGATCTGGGCTCCTCAACCACCTGAATCCAAAATAGCTCAGTCTCAACCCCTGGCTGGAAGGTGCTGAGACCACAAAGCCCATGTCCAGGCCCAGAGCTTTTCCCAGCCCCTTAGTGTTTAGTCTCAGGGAGCTCAGATGTCATAATTACTTGTGGGTGACTCTTCAGCTTAGCCCCAGTTCCCCACCCTCCACACTGACAGCAGGACCCCTCCCCTCCTGTCCTCTCCCTCACTGTGTGCTCTGCCCTCATGAGAACCCTTATGGCTGGTTCACCACAGGGTCCCTGCCTGGTTTGTGATGGTGTTCGCATGCGTTGACTTGTTTGGTGAAAAAACACACAAATATATTGCTCAGAGAGAAAGAGAGACGAAGAATAGGGAGAGGGAAACACCCATTTTGTGTTCCACTAATTTTATACATTGTTTGATTCTGTTTTTTTAAAAATATATTTTATTGATTTTTTACAGAGAGAAAGGGAGAACGATAGAGAGAAACATCGATCAGCTGCCTCCTGCACACCTCCTACTGGGGATGTGCCCGCAACCAAGGTACATGCCCTTGACCAGAATCGAACCTGGACCCTTCAGTCCACAGGCTGATGCTCTATCCACTGAGCCAAACCAGTTAGGTCATGATTCTTTTTTTAATATAAGCTTTATTTTAAATTTAAAGAAAAACTGAAAACGAGTATTTTTTACAAATTATACCAACACTGAAAACGTAATTTGGGAATGTTGAACATTAGTTCTCAATTCAAAATAATGACATGTCTTGGTGTTGGCTAATGTAAAGTTTATTTAAACCTAGTACTTTTATATAAGCTTAACCATTTCATCCTTCCTAAAATTCAGTGATTATGATTCAACTTTAGA
Source organism: Myotis yumanensis (assembly GCF_028538775.1). Classification (NCBI taxonomy): domain Eukaryota; kingdom Metazoa; phylum Chordata; class Mammalia; order Chiroptera; family Vespertilionidae; genus Myotis; species Myotis yumanensis. Next base: position 15,554,599 of record NW_027223771.1, on the reverse strand, counting down.
AGGTTAAAGCAATCTTCTATGTAAAACCCCGTATACCTTTTTGAAATACAATATATTTACACCAGCGAGGAAATGATAAAAACCTGTAAAAACCACATGGGACTTGCCGAAAAGGCTGCCTACATACAGAGGGAGCATTTCGCCTCAGCACACACACACACGTGATCCAACAGACTTCCTCACGTTCTCTTACACAGCAACCTGCGTGGTTATAAATGCCGCTCTAGCATGTATGAACTGAAAATAACATGTTTTAAAAGGTCCTTGAAGACACAGGGGAGTGGAATGAGCCCGCACTGAGAGCAGCACCACACAGGCTGTTATGAGGATGTGGCCGAGCTGCCAGCCCAGCTGGCTCTGCCCCTGGGGAAGCAGGCCCCACCCCGTGGGAACAGGGCCCACCCCAGGGAAGCAGGCCCTGCCCTCAGAAAGCTGGTGGAGGACCCAGAAAGACTGATGGTCTTGCCAAAATCGGTTTGGCTCAGTGGATAGAGCATCGGGCTGCGGACTGAAGGGTCCCAGGTTCGATTCCGGTCAAGGGCATGTACTTGGGTTGCGGGCACATCCCCAGTGGGAGATGTGCAGGAGGCAGCTGATCCATGTTTCTCTCTCATCGATGTTTCTAACTCTCTATCTCTCTCCCTTCCTCTCTGTAAAAAATCAATAAAATATATTTTAAAAAAAAAGACTGATGGTCTTTTTGATGATCTCCAAGGCCTCCTGGACCTCGTCCTCCTTGATGACCAGAGGAGGTGGAATCTGATGATGTCGCCATGGGTAGGCTTGGCCAGAAGTCCATTATCTCGAAGGCGCAGGCGCACCTTCCAAGCATCGGAATCTTTGGTTTCCCCGGTGACGGTGGCATCCAGCAGCCCCTTCCCACGCACTGCGGTCACGATGTCCCAGGGCAGCTTCCTGAGCTCATTCTCTTCTTCCAAAACTTCGCAGGCGGCGTTGGCCCCGCGGCTGCCCAGGGGGTTGGCCCTGTACGTGGAGCCGTGCTCCCCAGGCTGGATGGTCAGCATGATCTCGTGGTCACACAGCACCGAACACACGGGGTACAGGCCACCGGAAAGGGCCTTGCCCAGGACGACGGGGTCAGGCCTGACGTTTCCATGGCCGACTGCCAGCCATCGCCCAGTCCTGGCCAGTCCTGTCTGGGTCTCATCCAATAAACAGGACTGGGTGCCTGGCGCAGAGCTCACGCACACCCCTCAGGCAGCCTGGGTCGGGACAATGACACCCGCCTCGCCCTGAATGGGTTAGACCATGAACGCAGCAACGTTTGGATCCTGAAGAGCACGCTCAAGAGCAGGTAGGTTGTTGTAGGGAATGATCTCAAACCCCAGCATGAAGAGACCAAAGCCGTCGTCGCTGCTGGGGTCCGTGGAGCTGTAGATGGCACACAGAGTCCTGCCCCAAAAGTTTCCAGCTGCGAAGACGATCTTGGCTTTGTCCTTGGGGATGCCCTTCACGGTGCAGCCCCACCACCGCGCCAGCTGGCAAGCGGTCTCCCCGGCCTCCACCCTGTCTGTGCTCATGGGGAGAACCTGGTGGTAGTTGAAGAGCTTCGTGACGTTCTCCTCGTCTTTGCCCGGCACGTTGTTGTAGGAGGCCCGCGAGGTCGGCGTCAGCTTCCCCGCCTGGCTCTTCAGGGCAGCCACAATCTTGGGGTGGCAATGCCCTTGGTTGACGGCGCTGTGCACACTCAGAAAACCAAAGCATTTCCTGCCTTCCGCATCCCACAGGGAAATACCTGTCCCTCTCTCCAGGGTGACCAGTAAGAGGTGGTAAAGAGCGTCCCAATATTCACGCAAGATTTGAATTTTGCGTGAGCATTAGCAACGACAAAAATAAAAGCCCAATTTTACTTGGTTTATTGAATCAGATTTTAATATTTGTTACCCTGTGATTTCAATCCCTTCAATTTGATAAGCATTACCAAGTACCAATTATGGCCCAGGAGCAGAGACAATGAAGACCAAGGCTTTGCGTGTGTACCAGCAAAGCTGTGGAGGCCATTTACCCGTTATGCCATTCCATACAAAACCCTATACTGTATACATTTTGAATCAATAAAAAATTTACAATTTTTAATTATAAACCTGTGTTTTCTATCAGAATTACTTCTTGCGTGAATTTTGGGACACCCTTTAGTTGTGAGCGCCATACTTGGCTTCCCCGTTCAAAAAACGTCATCCGACCATAGAGGGCCTTGGACCATCTTCTTAGTCGCCACGGATGTATTAGAAGTCACTGCAGTGTGGGCGCCCCGCCACAGTCTTATGACGAGCTAGCTTGGAAAGAATCGTGTCCGTGGAGCAAGAATTCCACCGACCAGCTACTCTTTCTCCTGCGGTTAAGATGGAAATGCAGATTGCTCAGCCTGGATCCAGGGACGACCTGCTGGGTCCAATAATCCCTGGTGGTGCCTCTGGCTCCAGAACCAGCAGCTATGTCTTGGTGGCAGCACATTGATTCTTGCATGGAGCCTGACTGAGGATGGAACCCACAACCTTGGCACTACTGAGATGATGCTTTAATCAACTGAGCTCTCTGGCCAGGGAGAAACTTATCAGGGGTTTTTAGTAAAATAAGTCACTAATGTATCTGAGAATAGATAGATACCAGAACCACTGGGATGAGAGATAGTTATGGAAGACAACGACAATTCTCGGGTCACACATCCTGGAACCAGAGAGGAGGGAGCCCGATTCTGGGTTGTGTCACCTGACAACTGCCCTCTCATAATCCAGGACCCCTCAGCAGGTATTGGAGAGCTGGTTTCGGCCCAATTCCCTGCAGGCCAGGCCGCAGGACCTCACCTGCCAGAGGGATCCCACTCATTCCACAGACACCCTTGAAGCCAAGGTGCTGCCCCAGGTGGAGCCTAATAGGGAGGGACTTGGGGAGGTTGGCATTAGGCTGTGTCAGACCCGTCTCAGCCAGTCCTACCCCACTTGTCACTTTCTAATTAATTTCCTTTCAATGTGCACAAGTCCATACACCCAGTCACTAGTAAAATATAATGATGTACTACTGAAATATCTTATGTCCATGTTCAATGCCATCATTTTCGCAGTTTGAATGTAGTTATGACATTTACACCAGGGAAATTTTCAACTACCACAAACCTAGACTTCAATGTATCATTAAATGCTGAAACTTAAAGAACACTGGTGGAGAATTAACAATGCAGATTAAATGTATAAGTGTCTGGTACAAGTGGGCTATAAATCATACATAGGGTAAAAATTAAGAAAAACCATTTTGTTTATAGAATTCAAAAACCAAGAATGCCATATAGCCAAAAAATCAGTCGAGTCACTGAGGACTGAGTGAAATTCAAACATATGTCTTAGAGGCTGCACCGCCCTCCTATTGGTTAGAATAGAATAATAAATTAAGTTTAAAAGTAAACAAAAAATCCTGAGCATTTTAACAAAGAAGATAAAGACAGTGAAAGAAATATATGAAGAAATCATCACCATCAAATATCTTTATGGAAATGAAGTTAAAACAAAAGCGAGTTAACACAATATTCTGAGCTGTTTTATTTTTAAAACCCCAAACGTAGAAATAACTGAAATTATAGGCGGCTCAATAGTAAAAGTGGTTATCCATAGAATACAATATTTTCTAGAAATAAAAAATTATTTATATAAACGTTAGTGTTAAATCTCAAACATCTGTATAGCATGAAGGAAGCCAGTGTTTGTTAAAGAGAATTCACCTTATAGTGCCAATAAATTTATGAAAAATATGAACTACTCTATTGTAAAGGAAGGTAAATCAATGTCTGCATGGAGGGTTGGGGAAGCAGAAATATTACAAAATGACTGGGGGTAAATACAGAGTGTGGCAAATTCAGGTTTAGAGTAGTTGGTGTTGAAAATAATGCACTAATAAATAACAACACAAATATAAAAACACCTTTAAAAAAAAAAGATCATAAACCAGAGCAGAGGAGAGCACAGAGTTTGCAGGTTGGTGAATAAAAAACCCCCAAAATTTATCAAAGCATAATGTGAGTACCACTATGTCCCTGAAAGAGGTAGCACTGCTTAGCTGAGAACAGCTGCTCTGGATGAATCCTGGGTCAGGTCCATTTTCTAGTCATAGAGAAATGAATGAAGATACTGCCAAGAGCTTGGAGGAATCATAATTACCTCAATCAGAAGCGAGAACACAGAATACATTCCCCTGAGCACCCAGGGAATGTGACCGATGCACACTCCTCAGGTGAGGCAGGTGTTAGCTATGAAACCTCTTTAGTGATAAACACTCACAGTGACATCATTTGGGTTGTAGGTCTGGACATGTTAGCAAGTACAACACAGATCCTTCAAGTCTCATTTGTACCTCAATTTTATGATGAATCTAGCAGAGTGTATGTTCTCATTAAAGGGGTTTACATTCATGTAAATGGGTTCCATAGAGCCCCTTAAGTGTTCTTATTCTTAGTGAGAAAAATAAAACATTTCCTACACATTTACATCTTTTCTCCAGTGTGAAATTACAGGTGTCTAACCAGGTTATAGTTGTAGCTAAAAGGAATCCCACACTCACTACACTCACCAGTGTGAACTCTCTTGTCTTCACTGGGGATAGAGCTTTCACTAAAGGATTTCCCACATTAACTACACTCATATGGCTTTTATCGAGTGTGCACTCTGTGGTGCTTATGGAGGGCAGTCCTTTCACTGAAATGCTTCCCACATTCACTGCACTCATATGGCTTTTCTCCAGTGTGAACTCTGTGGTGATTAGTGAGGGTAGCCTTTTCTCTGGAATGTTTCCCACAATCGCTACACTCATATGGCTTTTCTCCAGTGTGAACTCGTTGGTGTATATTAAGGGCAGCCCTTTCACGGAAATGCTTCCCACATTCACTACACTCATATGGCTTTTCACCAGTGTGAACTCTGTGGTGTTTAGTGAGGTGAGACCTCTGACGAAAGGATATCCCACATTCACTACACTCATATGGCTTTTCTCCAGTGTGAACTCTATAGTGTTTAGTGAGTTCAGCCCTTTCAGTGAAATGCTTCCCACATTCACTACACTCATATGGCTTTTCTCCAGTGTGAACACTGTGGTGTTTAGTGAGGGCAGCCTTTTCTCTGAAATGCTTCCCACATTCGCTACACTCATAAGGATTTTCTCCAGTGTGAACTCTTTGGTGTACAATGAGGCGACACTTTTGACGAAAGGATATCCCACATTCACTGCACTCATAAGGCTTTTCTCCAGTGTGAACTCTTTGGTGCACAGTGAGGCGACACTTTTGATGAAAGGATATCCCACATTCACTGCACTCATAAGGCTTTTCTCCAGTGTGAACTCTCCCATGTGGAGGGTGGTTAAACATTTGTCTACACACTTCCCCACATTTATTATACTCATAAATCATATCTCCAGAGCAGAGATCTTTCTGATAAGGAACTTTCTGTTTCTGGCTGTCAGCTCTTTCACATTCAACCCACTGGTGATGTCTTTTTCCACTGAGAAATTCCTGTGAAATCTCATTGTTACTGTGTGGCTCCATAGTGTTAAGAGTGGCCTGGTGCTGGAGAAGCCCTAACATGGCTGAGGAGTCTTCCCCAACCTCCATACTAGCTACAGGCATCCCAGATAAGTAGAAGCAGCAACAGGTCACAAGCGAGGGACTCTCCATATCTTCTTTCCAGGGCTTCTCTCCACTGGCATCCTTCTGTTGCTGGTGAGGGTTTGCACTGGAACACAAGTCTCTCAAACATGCATCACTTAAGAACACATTCTTCTCAAAGTAAACCACTTGTAACTCACTCAGGTGCAAAATATCTTTTAACACTGAGAAGCACGGTTTACACAGATGGGTCCTCTGGGTGGCTGCAGCTGTCCTGGAAGCCCTGAGCTGAGAATCTCCTATAGATACACTGTGCTGAGAATAGGCCTCCACATCATCCATCTTACGCCAAGGACCTGAAAACAGAGGAATGATGACGAAATGAATGTTGACTCTGGTGACAGCGGGAAGTCCCATTATAAAAGTGGGTTGCACATAATACATTGGTTTCATGCAATTGGCTGAAAATAAAAGACCCGAAAGATGGATTAGTAAGAGGTCACTCTGAAGTTCTTGAGCACTGAAGATCACAAAACAAGGGAGACTTCAGCAGAAATAGAGCAAAAACAAGACAAGTACCACATGGAGGAGAAGTGGACTGTCCAGCTCATTCTGCTGCTAACAGCATTAAGTAGATCAGTGATGGCGAACCTATGACACGTGTGTCAAAGTTGACATGCGAACTCATTTTTTTGCTTGATTTTTCTTTGTTAAATGGCACTTAAATATATAAAATAAATATCAAAAATATAAATCTTTGTTTTACTATCGTTGCAAATATCAGAAAAATTCTATTTGTGACATGGCATCAGAGTTAAGTTAGGGTTTTTCAAAATGCTGACACACCGAGCTCAAAAGGTTTGCCATCACTGCAGCAGATCTTCTATGCTGGTGACATGGGCAAGCTGTGCGGAAGGTTGGTTACATCTCATTCCAAGTAAAATTCAATAAACAAGTAGCTGCTATTTTAGGGGTATTTAAGCATGTACACTGAGTGGCCAGATTATTATGACCGGCCAGATTATTATGACCACCCCATCAGTACAAAGAAATGAATCTGTTATGCAAAGAATAATAATAATAATGATAATAAAACCTTGAGAGTATTTGCTTAGGAAGTTTTCAATATCGAGTATTTTGGAAGTGTCAATCGAGTGCTGATGGGGTGGTCATTATAATCTGGCCACTCAGTGTATGTGCTCCTTATAACGCTTGCATAGGTCCATGTTGTAGTATACTGCAGAAAGAGATGTGCAAAGGAATAGGTGATGTAAAAAGGACACAAAGGCAAAGATAGCCAAAGCTAGAAAGCCACTGATGAAATGAGAAGCCAGCAAAGTGTCAAATATGAAAAAGGAAATGTATAAATGAGGGGTGGCCATTGGAACCTGCACCAAACATCATTAGACAGGAGCAGGTTCCTGGTACAACCTGAACACCATCCTTATGTCATACCTCCCCCGAGCTGCCACTCAGCCAGGCCAGGCTTCCCCTAGGAACATCCTGTACGTTCACCCTGCAGAAACCCAGGGTTCTCTCTGCACCTCCTTCTCTAGAAATATCTACAAACTAAATATTCCAAGTTTCAATGAAAGACAACAGAGGTGAGCAGCCATCACTTGCCCATAGCATTTGGCTTGCAATAGTATTCACAGAAGGTAATATTATAAACAACAATGGAAGGAGGGTCTTACAATAACAGCAACTGGTTCATGTATATAAAGAAGATACCTGGCACAGGCATTCACCAAGGTCCTTATCTACAGGAAAGGTGCAGAAGTGGGGGACATGGATCTGGATATAGTCACCCTTCCCGGGTGAGGAAGAGCAGGAGGGACCCATTAAACTGTCTGAAAGACTGCTGACACCCAGACACTTCCTGCAGTTCCTAAGGCAACTGGTGTTAGGGAAGTTTGTGGAGTCTATTGCTCAGGGCTCTCTGAGAGCTCAGCACTGGCAGCCACAGCCCATTTCACAAGACAGTGGGGGAAATGAGGAGAGCCCATGGTCTTGCTTTGAGAGAGACAGTGCTATGTCTGGAGAATAAATAAAGAGTGGGCATCACTTCAGGACACTAGGAGAGATGAAGGTCTTACCTACGAATGATACAAGTGAAAACACTTCCAGCATCACATCACAGTATAGACGTCTCTGAGCCTCATCAAGGATCTCCCACTCCTCCTGAGCGAATGCAATAGCCACGTCCTCAAAATTCATATCCTGTCATAATGAGGACAGTACATCCCATGATAAGATTCTCTCTTGAGATGCCAAGTTTGTCACACTCCCCACCTGGCACATCCATCTGCCTCCTCTACTCCCCACATCAGGGAAGACAGCAGGCCTTAGTCCCATCAAAGTCAATATCTCCTTATATTCCTACTAGAGGCCCAGTGCACAAAAATTTGTGCACTTGGGGGGGGGCCCTCAGCCCAGCCTATGCCCTCTTGCAGTCTGGGACCCCTCGGAAGATGTCCACCTGCTGGCTTAGGCCCTCTCCCTGGTGGATCGGGTCCAAGCTGGTAGTCATACATTCCTCTGGCAGCCCGGCAGCCCTGGGGAAATGTCCACTTGCCAGCAGGGAGCAGCCCTAAGCTGCAGTCCGACATCCTTAGCCCTGCTGAGGAAGTGGCAGAGGCTCCCACCACCACCGCTGTACTGGCAGCCGTCAGCATGGCTTGTGGCTGAGGAGACCTCCCCCTGTGGGAGTGCACTGACCTCCAGGGGGCAGCTCCTGCACTGAACGTCTGCTCCCTAGTGGTCAGTGTGTGTCATAGTGACCAGTCATTCCTAGTTGTTCTGCTGTTAAGGCTGATGGCTGTTTGCAGCTGATCATATCCCCTTCAGTGTGCGGGTCCCCACTGGGGTGCCTGGCCAGTCTGGGTGAGGGGCTGAGGGCTTTTTCAGGCTGGCCAAGCCCCCTGGTGACGGAAGCTCCCAGCCTCTCCTTTTCTTTTCTTTTTTAATTCTGGGGTTTATGTACCTTCTATAATTGAAACTTTGTAGCTTTGAGAGGAGCTCAGAGCTGGCCAGGGTGGGCGAGAGGGAAGCCTGCTGGTCGCTCCAGCTCCATTGCCATGGCCAGCTGAAAGCAGGTATCTGGGGTTTATTTACCTTCTATAATTGAAACTTTGTTGCTTTGAGTGGAGCTCAGAGCCCACCATGGCAAGCGGGAAGCTTGGCTTCCTCCATCATTGGGGCAACCAAGCCTCCTGCTTGCTCCAGCTCCGTGGCTGCCAGCCGCCATCTTGTTTGGCTAATTTGCATATAGTCGCTCTGGCTGACTGGTGGGCATGGCTTAACCGCTTGAGTCCCAAGCAGTGCGATCGCACTGCTGAGATTTTATGTTGAGAAAACCCAGCACATTTCGAACATTGTGGACAGCTGATGGTGCGTTACCGATTGTCGAAGTTGCGCGCTCAGATTTACTGATGCAAATACATCACACAGCTCCTTTTAATTAATATCTGTTTGAGTCCCAAGCAGCGCAATCGCGCTGCTTGGTATTTCTCGACATAAAATAAAACAAGCGCTATCACGCTGTTTGGGTCTTTTCGTACTCATTTAGAGAAAGCGCGGTTGCGCTGTTTGGGATTCTTCGACAGTGTTTTTTCAATACCCCCTAGGACTCAAACGGTTAAGGTGTAGCGAAGGTACAGGCAATTTGCATGTCTGTCTTTTATTAGTGCAGATTGATGCTGTGTCTCTCACAACAATAAAGGCAGATGAGCAGTTATAATATACCTGTGCTTTGGGCCTCAAATGAGAGTCAGACTGCCCCCTTTCAATAACAGTGGGTGCCAGTAACATAGGGTAGGATGAAATGTTGCACATAAAGGGAGTGTGAGTGACTTGACACTGGTCTTGTCAGGCAATACCCATGTTGTCCTCCAAATTGTCCCTCAAAGACACCAAAATGCTAATGCACATTACACTTCTGACTCCAATCCCAGTTTGCTGAGGCCATCACTTTGCATTACCCGCTGCCCACAGTTCTTTGATCCACACTTGTCTCACAGCTTCATTCCCAGAGGCACATCTTCACTAATGACATAAATAAGCCATCACAAGGACAGGTTGTTTTCTAACTAGCTTATTTTCTAAAATTCTAGTTCACCACCTCTGTGATATATTTCTCTCTCAACCTTCTCTGTTCTCCCTTCCCCATGCTGATGGAGATTTTCAAGTGCAGGTGACACTGATGTATGCTATCTCATTCCTATTGTTCACTGGGTCAGGCCTCAACTAGAAATGACAGGTGGGCACATATATGTCACCTAAGCTCTGGACCTCGTATGTAGCACCACAACAACCCATCTTGTTAGAAATTATCCTAAAATTTCCCATATCAGATCATGAAGACACCATCAGAAATGGACTCCCTTTTCATTCACTCGTCTGTCAATGTTAGTGCCCGGCTGCTCTGGTTTTAGTCCCAGGACCACTCTGATGTCATCATGCCCTGTGGGTGACTGTGCAGCTCAGCCCAGTTCCCCCACCTGCTACACTGACATAAAGAGCACCTCCCATACTGTTCTTTGGATCTCTTATCCTCCAAACCCCGATCACCCTCTCATGCCTTTTTTATGAGGTTTGAAGGTCTCTTTGATGATTTCGTCTCTGAATGTATTTTTGTTCATCACTTTATGCCAGTGGACCTCATCATTCCCAATGCCGCGACCCTTTAATAAAGCTCCTCATGTTGTGGTGACCCCAAAAAACAATATATAATTATATATGTGTTTCCCAATGGTCTTAGGCCACCCCTGTGAAAGGGTCGTTTAACCCCCAAAGGGGCCATGACCCACAGGTTGAGAACCGCTGGTTTATGCTGTTCATTATATTCCACAAATGATGATATCATGTGATACTGATCTTTCTCTGACTGGCTTATTTTGCTTAGCATAATGCTCTCCAGGTAATAAATTTATTTAAAAAATTGTTAAAAAATTCTGAGCAGACATTTTAACAAATATGATAAAGACAATGTGAATATATGTATGAAACAAATGCTCACCATCAAAAATTGTTAGGTAAATGAAAGTAAAACAAAGGTGAGGTAATCCTATACTCATTTATTGGGCTAGTATTTTGAAAAAATTACCATCATATGTGCTGGCAGAGTTGCAGAAAAACTTTCATTACTCTGGGTGGGTGGGAATGCAAAGGAAATAAGCATTTTAGATCATAGTTCCACATATCTTACAATGTAAAACATACATCTAGATAATGAACTGAATACAATATGCCCAGCGGATTTCTCTGCAATACCCCAAACCTGGAAATAACCAAAGTCATAGACACATAATTAAAGTAGTAATTCACAGTACACAATTTGTGTTGAATCTCAAAATAACTATGTAGGGTGAAGGAAACCAATATTTGTTAAAGAGCACACACCTTCTAGTGCCTATAAAATTATGAAAAATATGCACTACTGTGTTGTAATGGAAGGAAAATCTATGCCTACTTGTAGGACTGGGGAAGGTAGAGAGAGAGTTTGCAAAAGGACAGAAGGTAAATATAGGGTATGCCAAAAGTAGGGTTAGAGTTGTTGGTATGGGAAGTATACAATAATTAACAAATAATAATACAAGTATTTACTCTCACTCAGTTAGGCATCATCCCCTACACTTAAAGGTCACTACAACAGGTCAGGGCACTAGAACATGCCTTCCTCAAACCCCAGTAGGGGGCATGCAAGAGGCATCAGATTAACATATGTCTCTCATATAGATGTTTCTCTCTCCCCCCTTCCTTCCCACTTTCCCTAAAAGAATCAATAAAAGTCATGTTTAAAATACTTTTTTAAAAACAATAAACTATGTTTTGGGTGCTCACTATTGTAAACCTATTTTTGCTCCACTGTGTACATTGGTGACAGCTAAGTTTATTTCATGTACAGCTTTATATGTACATCAAACCTCACCAAATAGTACATATTAAAAATGTGCAGTTTGTTGCATGTCATTTCTCATATCCTGGAAGGAACAGCCTTGCCATAGTCCCAGCAAATATTGGTAAGCAATTTAGACTATTATCATCAGAATCCATAGGAATGTTGACTGGTGGCAAGAAACATCCTGGGGTTGATTATAGGATTATTCTTCCTCTACCTTTGAATTCTTGTATGTTGAGCATCAACCTTGAGGTGAACACCCTAGGGGGGCCAGCAGAATAGCAAAATTATAAGATTATTTTCTCTGGCAATGACTTCAGTCATAGTAAACAGGTATGGAGGATCCTGAGAACATCTGTACACAAACATCACGCAAGCCACAGGCCCTGAAACATTTGTGGAAAACATTCAGAAGAAGCATTTTTCAACTAATTTACTGCAGTCTGTCCCACTCACGATTGAAACAGTGCTTCTGCCCTAATTGTGGTTGCACGCAACCCCCAGATTCTTACCACAAATGACACCAGCCTATGAAATTTAGTACATCATGACATATGGATCATTTGCTGAGACTTATGTCATACACACTGTGAACAAAGTGCTTCACAGAAGCACAACAAAGACCTCCTCTTCAGGGTGACCTTTGATTTCACCAATAATAGAGGTACCAGGCTGCAAATTAGAACCATAAAGTCCTGCAGTCTTGCTTTCAAGGCTTTTGGCAGAAATGCAAAATAAGCCAATAATGGCCAAAGAGTGATTTTCTGCCATCATGATGTCCCTTCAGAAGCACTGAAAGTTTGGGATCCCCAAAATACCTCTTCACCTCTACCTGCTGACAGATCACAATTGTGCTTTCAAGTCATCCCAGGCAGAGAATAGAACCAATAAATTAAAGGTACAAATGCAAAAAGCACCTTTATAAAAAGATCATAAACCAGAGCCATATACAGCAAGTGGTTTGCATGTTGGTGAAAAAATTCATCACAGCACAATGTGAGAAGCACAATGTCCCTGAAAGGTGTAGCATATTTTATGACTGTGGTCTGGGGGAAACAATGGTTAGGTCCATTCCTTACTCAGAGACAAAGGAGTGAAGATCCTAAGAGCTTGGAGTACTCATCATTTCCTCAAACATAAGTAAGAATACAGAATTCATTTTTTCTGAGCACACAGGACTTCCCACAATCAGTACACACATATAGCTTTTCTCTCGTGTGAACTCTCCTGTGGATAGGAGGTGATTCTTGCAGGTAAAAGATTTCCCATATTCACTACATTCATAAGGTTTTGAAGCACTGTGAACTCTCTAGTATTGAGTGAAGTTACTGTGTTGTCTAAAGGACTCCCCACAATCACTACACTCATATAGCTTTTCTCTACTGTGAGCGCTGTGATGTTGAATGAGTTTGGACCTCAGGATGATGGACTTCCCACGATCACTACACTCGTATTGCATTTCTACAGTGTAAACTTTTCTATGATGAATGAGGAAAAAGATTTTTCTAAAAGCTTTTCAACATTTTTTACACTTATAAATCACTACTCTGGAGTAGATAACCTGATGTTGAACAACTTTCTGGTTGTGGCTGGCATCTTTTTCACATTCAGCCCACTGGTCATGACTTCTTCCACTGAGAAATTCTTGTGCAATCTCACTACCCAGTGTTAAAAGTGGCCTGGTGCTGGAGAATGTCTCAGATGGCTGGCAAGTCTTTCCCAACCTCCCTAATGGTTGAAGGCACCCATATTAAGTAAAAGCTGCACTGGGACACAAGTGAGGCCCTGTCCATATCCTCTTTCCAGGGCTTCTGTTCACTGGCATCTCTCTGTTGCTGGTGAGGGTTTGCAATGAAACAGAAGTCTCTCGCACATATATGTTATGGATGAAGGCTTTCTGCTCAAAATATACTGCTTGTAACTCAGTCAGGTCCAAAATATCTTTTAAGACTGAGAAAAAGATGTGTCTTCTGAGTTGGTGGAGCTGTCTTAAAAGCCCTGACATGACTCTCCTGGTACATATACACTCTGCTCAGAATTGGTCTCCTTATCATCCGTTTTATGCCAACAACGTGAAAATAGAAAAATGGTGAGGAACTGAATGCTGACTGTGGTGACAGGTGGAAGTCCCTTTACAAAAGTGTGTTGCACATAACACAGTTCCGTGCAATTGACTCCCAACAAAAGATCTATAGGAAGTATTATAAGTTACTCCCATGAAGGTCTGGGCTACTGAAGATAACAAAACAAGGAAGATCTCAAACAAAATATGACACATGCGGTAAGCACCACGTGGAAGAGAAGCAGGATCTTCAGCTCATTCTTCTGCTAACAGAGTTGAGCATGGTTTGTCTGCTGGTGACGTGGAAAGCTGTGCTGAAATATGGTTATGTCTCATTCCAAGGAATCTATATATATAAAAGGGTAATATGCAAAGTGACCCCTCGAGAGTTAGTCCTGGAGAACGATCGCTCGCTATGACATGCACTGACCACCAGGAGGCAGTGCGGAACAGGGTGGGTGACCAATGGCAGCAGCAGGGCGTGGGCAACGAGGGAAGGAGGGAAGGAGGAGGTGGGGGAACCATGCGGTGGCAGCGTGGAAGGGGAAACCATGCGGTGGTGGCACGCGTGTGGCAAGGTATGGAGGAGGTGGGCAGGCAGAAAATCTGATCGGCCATGATCGCTGGCCTGGCCTAGGGACCCTACCCATGGACAAATTTCATGCACCGGGCCTCTACTATTCAATAAATTAGTACCTGATGTTCAAGAACTATTTAAGCTTGTAGGTGCATCTCATAACACATGTACAGGTCAATGTTAGAGAATACTGAAGATGGAGCAATGCAGAGGAACAGGTGATGCAAAAAGGCCATACAGTGAAGGTAGTCAACGGCCAGGAAGTCACAGGTGAGATGACAAGTTAGCACAGTGTCAAGTATGTAAAAAAAAAAAAAAAAAAAAGTAGAAATGTAGTATTAGCCATTGCGACTAGACAAGAAGAAATAAAAGGCATCCAAATTGGAAAAGAGGAAGTAAAACTGTTCTTATTCACACATGACATGATATTGTACATAAAAAACCCTAAAGAGTCCATCAAAAAACTACTAGACTTAATAAATGAATTCGGCAATGTAGCAGGATACAAAATCAACACCAAGAAATCTATGGCATTTCTATACATCAATAGTGAACTTACAGAAAGAGAGACTAAAAAAGCAATCACATTTACCATCACACCAAAAAACTTAGGATACCTTGGAATAAACCTAACTAAAGAGGTAAAAGACCTCTACTCAGAAAACTACAGGACATATCAACATATCTTCCTCTAAAGAGATAGAGGAAGACATAAACAGATGGAAGAACATACAATGTTCATGGATTGGTAGAATCAACATCATTAAAATGTCCATACTACCCAAAGCAACGTAAAAATTCAACGCACTTCCCATTAATATACCAACAGCATATTTCACAGACCTAGACTGAACTCTCCAAAAATTCATCTGGAATAAATAAAGACCCCGAATAGCTGCAGCGATCCTGAGAAAGAACAAAGTAGGTGGGATCTCAATACCTGATATCAAGCTGTATTACAAAGCCACTGCTCTCAAAACTGCCTGGTACTGGCACAAGAACAGACATATAGATCAATGGAATAGAATATAGAGCCCAGAAATTCACCCGAACCAATTTGCTCAATTAATATTTGACAAAGGAGGGAAGAACTTACAATGGAGTCAAGATAGTCTCTTCAATAAATGGTGTTGGGAAAATTGGACAGATACATGCAAGAAAATGGAACTAGACCACCAACTTACACCATACACAAAAATAAACTCAAAATGGATAAAGGACTTAAATGTAAGATGGGAAATCATAAAAGTACAAGAGGAATCCAAAGGCAACAAAATCTCAGACATATGCCGAAGCAATTTCTTCACTGATACAGCTCCTAGACCTAGGGCATTGGAAACTAAAGAGAAAATAACAGAGGCAGTCAAAAAATCACAAATGTATTGACTACATTCCAAGATTTGGAATGAGGAACCTAGTTTTCAAAAAAAGCAATTTACAGAAGCAGAGACAGCATGCAATCCAAACCACAGTTTTGGGTAAACACATTATCTAGAGTCCTTGGGTAACCTAGGTTAAACTTAGGCATGTTATCTAAACCACAGTCCTGGGTCTCCAGAACACTGAGTTAACTGGAGCCCTCCAACCCTGGGACAGCTGCGCTGTCCCTCCCAGGAAAAGGAAAAATGTGCCCTCTAAGACCAGTATGAAACCACAGTTTCTACCTGAAATAATCCTCACCATACTTCACTTTAGAAATTGGATTACTGCTATCAGTCCATTTAAAAGACTTTGACATAAGCTATTTAACTTTTGTTTAGAGAGGGAACATATAACCTTTAATTGTCCTTAGTTTAAGGAAAGCAGGGTTTTCAAGATTTAAGAGATTAGAAAAATGACTTAGAAGCATTAAAAATATCTTCTTAAAAATAGTATTAAATAAATCTTTGAGGCAAGCACACTTCCTGCCCCATCCACATTTCTGTAGTAAAACTCTGCATTAGAGCTCCACCCCTGAAATTCCATCCTGCCTCAGTGAGCAGACATTCCTTTTTGGCTAAATCAGAGGGAGGGGCCTTTGCTGTTTCAAGATGGCAGCCACCAGGGGAGCGGCAAGCCATGTGGCTGACATGGTGGCTGCCAGGTCATGCAGCTCAAAATGGTGGCTGTCTACATTGGTTTTTTTGTGTGTGTTTTTTTGACAGAGCAAACCAAAATCCCTAAAAGATAGATGGCCAACATTATATTGCAGACAAACTGAAATCTCATTAGTTGTTTATACCTTTTATAATTATCTTAAAGAATATCAATTAAATTTAAACTGGTTTCTGCATTAAAAACTTTCAGTTGAGGTCATAAAATCAATCCTCTTTTTAATCAGACCAATAAGCAAAGGCATTTAGTTACCACAAGTACACAGTTTTTCCCAATTCAATCCAAACCTTAAACTTTTAGCTGGCAATTCAAATATTTAGCATTTCTTATTCAGTAACATTTTTAATCAACCAACAGATTCAATTCTGTCCTCTAGCAATATTTCAGCATTATTTCACTTCAAAATACCTAGACATAAGTTTTTATACAAACAAACTTTGTCCTGACTCCATGATGATCGGTGACGAGAGACAGACAAGGGAGGGGGTGACGTGTTTTCACAGATCCTCACTCAGATGCCCCCCTGACCAAATTTGTGGAGCCACACAAAGGAGAGGAGAGGGCAGGCCCCCTCCCTCCACACTCACACATTTTCACCAGACAGTCACTCAGAGTTTAAAGAATCCATCCAATTTCTAACAATTTCCCAATTCCTGGGGAGCTCTATAGCCTCCCCTAATCTCTTTGAAATGATCAATCATAATACTTAAAGGAGTAGTTTGAGTCTGTCCCTGCCGATTGGCCAGGCGCAAGTCAGTGTCTTGTTACATAGGATGTGGTTGTGTCTATGGCGCCCACTTCCCTTGATTATCACTGGTTATTTTAAAGAAATCCTAGGTGTGGCTAGCAGAGGCTTGGGCTTCCTGGAAGAAGCTCCTTGCTGAGCACATGGCTAATGGCTGCTGCCCCAAAATGGAGGATCTGGGGCAAGATGGAGGGCGTAGCCCTCGCCCTTTCAGTCACCACAACATGAGGAACTGTATTAAAATGGTAGAGGCATTATGAAGGTTGAGAACCACTGTTCTATGGGCTCACCTGCTCAGTGCCCTTGCCCAACCCAGAGGCGAGGTGCCCTCCAGATGCCTGTGTTATCTCAGGGCTCAGTCCTCAGGGCTCACTCTGCCAGTTCCCTTATCATTTACAGGACTTCCCCTTCCTGTCCACAGCTGCCGTCCTCTGTCTTCTAGTCTGTCCTTCCTCTGAGCAA